>NW_018397254.1:6502827-6696394 GCF_002168275.2 Theobroma umbraticum | reverse complement strand
GAATCAGTATTTTGTACGGAAAATAAGTTTATCATCCTCAAGTATTCTACATAAGGCAGTGAGCATTCATTTCAACTCTCAGCCCCCAGAACAATATGGAAGCGAAGGATTAATGAAGAGCAAGATGAACACAATCTTCTGTCTCTACACCTCCCTCAGCCAATGTATTATAGCAATCATGAAAAATTCAATTTGAAAATTTAAGCCATCCGAAATTAAACATCTGCCCTCATGCTGCTGAGTGCTGACTTTTTGGAGAACACCGTGTGCATCATGCTTTATCAACACAAAATTTTTCAAGTCTGAAGATAAAAATATAGTCAAGCAAGAGTGCACTTCACATCTAATGCATCTATCAGACTCTAAAATAGCATCTCCCCCTGCCCAAACATGATGATGAGTACATCAGGATGACTAATTCCCACATCTAAAGTTGATAAATTTTTCTCTGCCTGGTAGTTGCTGTATGTTTATTAAACTCTGGTTTTCCATGTTTCCTGGCTAATTTCTCGTGTACGTTTTGTCATACATGAAAAAAAGTTCAAGCACACTAGCAAACTTCACATGCAAGCACCAGAAACAAGTCTCAACATCATAAGAATAGCACTAGCACAACATTGATCATGAATGCCTTTTTGACATACAATAGCAATGCATACATACATCCATACATACTTGTGACTTTAAGGAATAACTAGTTTTGATTACTCTTTAAGAATTCTATGGAAGACTACACATTAGAATGCAAATTACAGACGTTTTGAAAATTACTTTTTATCCAAAAATACAAGATGGATCAACTATTTTGGCTAATCAAACTTCGTTCTTCCCTGAAAAAGTTTCTATAGGCATCTCAATCAAATGGCAAATATACCAACAAAAACCTGTAAACCATTCACATCAAATGACCAATTAAGCACCATTTCTTTTATATTGTGTTTATGAAATCTCCTTATTTTTCCACCACAACGTAATATCTCTTTTTAAAAAAATTGCTGTAATACACTCTAGCCTGATATCAGCAAATTCTTCGACAAAAGACACTAAAATGAATAGAAGAGCCGCCCCCACCCAAAGCAGGAAGGAATTGCAGAAAACTGACAAAGAGGCAAAATACCGGAAATTTTACTATTTTAATTTTTTTTTAAAAAAAGGAATAGTTAAACTTTCTAAACTCAAATCTGCACTTTAGAAGTACGTATATAAAACGATGTTTTTTTTCTTTGAATTTCTTTTTCTTTTCTACTTTCCTTTTTTGTTTGATAATTCGAATTCCACTGTTAAGAGGTTTTTTTTTTTTTTTTTGGCTATTCTTGATGCAAAACCAAAAAGTAAAAGCAGAACCTTAACTGAGCCTAGCTCAGCTAATTGACTTGCCTGCCAAGACTAAACAGATTAAAACTCAAGATCCGAATTTCAACTTCTTTTACTTTACCTCGGTTCCTCGGCAACCAAACAGAGAACAAAGAAAAAGCAAGAAAGTTCAATACTTGAGACAAATCACGAAATAAAATTTCAGACTTTCAACATAAAAAAACCAAGCAAAGAACAGCACCAACAAAATTTCGGAAACAACACTTTTGCTTTCTTCTATTTTTCTCTCCCTTAAGATTCAAAAGAGAGCTTGAGTAATCTCAAAGTCCCGAATTTCCCGATAATTTTCTCGGTAACCAATTGGAAAGAATTTTTATTTTTAAATAAGAATAAAAGTGGATGTTAAGATTCGCATATACATACATAAACATGTACCTGAACCGCGGTAGGTTGGACTCTGGAGTCGGCGGAGACGATGGCTGTAGCAGCGGCGTTGACGGTCTCGACGCTGTCGTTTACGCTTCTCATCTTCGATTTCTAAGCTTAAAACGTTGCGTTAATAACATCAGCTTCATGTAACTTTGATCTCTTTTGACTCTCAAGATTCAACAAATCTCAAACGATTTGAAGACAACGGGAGTGAAATAAAAATTAAAAAAATGACAAGTTGAAGATGTTAATTTTTATTTTTAAATCAATTCATATAGATCAGCCATCTGCTCTGTATCGCTTTTTTTTTTCTTTGCTTGTGTTTTCCTTTTTTTCCTTCTCTTCCGGTTCAGTTCCCCTCCAGTCGTTATCCTCCAGTTTTCATCCATTTTGCACCGAGTTTTGCCACGTCATCTAAACGATGAATGGGACCACTGGCTTTAATTTTTTTTCATTTGTTGCTACTTGTATTTTGCTTCTTTTTTTGAAGAAAAAAAAAGTCTATTTTGCTTTCATGTGTAATTTATGGACTCTTGTGGGAAGCTCTTATATGATACTCCCAGCAATTAAAAAATTAATTGTAAATAATTCCCTTTTCTTTTTCGTTTTTGAAAATACACATACCATTCATTTAGAGATAGTGCTCAAAAGTAATAATGCTTTATTTTTAAAGTATATTCAATAATTTCAAGATAAAATAGATTTCAAATTTAATCTTTAAGTAAAAATGTATATAGTTTATTATTCAATTAATATTCAAATATAAAAAATAATAATTAAATATACAAAATTATGAGAAAGGAAATTAAGTTTACAAAATAATTGAGTATAATACATCTTCTAATTTCTCATCTTTAGTTTTTTTCAGGAAAAATAATTCAAACAGCTGATATGAGACACATGAAGTCAACTATAATATAGTACTATCAGTTGAATAGGGCACAAAGAGTATAATAGTAGTACTTTTTTTTTTTTAAGTACATAAAATAAAGCTTTGGTAAATTTGATTGTGGGGAAGACTTCATTTGAGTTTTATTGTAGATGGAATGGTGCTTCTTTTTATCACTTTTACATAATAGTATTTCGCTGTTATAAGACATTAGCTTATGTTTTTACGTGAAATGGCATTTTCACGATGTATAGAAAGTAATTGATTGGCTAATCTTAGTATAGATTCATAATATGACGTGGCTAAATCTTACTAAAATAAATATGACAGAGTGGACAAGAAACAGCTGTGTATCCTCAGTCTCTTATATTTCTCTTTCTAATTATTATTACTCTATATTTAATTTATTTTTGTAATAAATAAAATGTGGTTTTGTAATTATAAATCTTTCTGTTTTAAGGTCAAACAACAAGCAACAAAAGCTTGGCAATAATTAAAGTCCCACTGGGAGTTTCCACCGAAGAAGATAACGCTTCGCATTTTGTAGTGAGGGAGTTGACGGGATTGCCCTTCCGCTTTATTGAAAATTGTTCAGGTTGCCATTGCTACGCAGTTATGGCGAAAACAAGGAAAAAGGAGAGAGAAAGGTGTGAGAAACTCGTGATTTTCATTGTTATGTTACTATGTGCGCGCATTTGTCACCTGTCGCCAACGTCCCATGCAAGACTCTCGTGACTGCCATTCTTTCATTCTTTGGCTACCTTCACCTGGCATTTGTGGGCCAACTAATAAAAAAAAAAAGGTCAATGATAAAAAAATATTTTAACAAAATAAATTTATTTTTTAAAATTTAAAATTTGATTAAATGTCATGTATTTTTTATTTAAAATCTTTTATACTGTCATATAAAAAATAACTAAAATACCTATTTTTCATTAAATTAATACTAACAATAAAAATTAAAACTAATTTTTTTAAAAATAAAATAATGATCTTAAATACAAAGTAATTAGAATAAATCAAAGACAGTTAAGTATCAAATTTCAGATTTAAAAAAATAAATTCATCTATTTCAACTTATATAATATTTCTTTTTAATTTGCTCATAAAACTTAAAAAAAAAGCCTTAATGCCAAATAATCTAAATCACTGAAATTTAACTATGTATACGAGTATAAGAACTATTTTTCACCCCATTATTATGTGTGTGTGTGAGAGAGAGAAAAGGGTATGAGAATTTTCTTATGACTTGCTTAAATTTAACTTGGGTGATAAAGAGACATAAAATTTTATTATGGATAATTTATTTTTTATGTGCAAAAAAATTTTGGTTTTTGAGTTGAGTAGGATAAATAATTGTCTTTCATATTCTTTTATTCTATGCTTTCCCTTCACGTACTGCTTTCAAGAGTCTATGCATAGGTAGTACAACTTACATGAAGAATAGAGGAAAAAGAAAAAGAAAAAGAAAAAGAAGAGAAAATCCTAAACGGGGACAAGACAATAGCAGTTGGCACCCGCTAAATTTGCAAAGTTTTTTAGGTGTATTTTTTATTTATTCAAACGCAACAAAGCGAGCAATCCCGTTACTTTTTTTATTTATTTATTTGTTATCATTCTTTGTTGTTACATTGGAACGAGGGAACTCTTTTGTCAAAGCTGTGCACGTGTGCTCATCCACTTGTTCGGATAATCGGCTTTCGTGCATAACGTAGGACAGCGACACTCCGCCCTTTCTCGGCTCTCCCCTCAACACACTTCTTTTTTTTTTTTAACTAGACTTGCACGAGTGGTTCGGTTTCTCTTTTTTCTCTCTCTTACCCCGTTATCTTTTCCCTCTTTGATAATGATATCACAACCCCCGTTAGCTTTTGGCTCTTTCCCTTCCCTTTTTCTCCAATCTTTCCATTCGACCTTTTCCCTTCACGTCCTTTTTTTTTTTCTTCTTTATTACCTTATCGAATGAAATCTTTCATGATATCAAATTGATTGAAAAAAACAGAAGAAAGACTTGTTTGATTATATCCCTTTTCTTTTTATTGACTTTTACCTTGATTTCATTAGCCTTTACCTCTGTAACTGGAAGGTGATAGTGATGGGAAAAGTTCGCTGTAATGCAATGATTCATATATCAACTTCTAATCTTTATAAACTTTGGAGAGGTTGCTTTTTTTTTAAAAAAAAAAAAAATCATGTTTGCCTTTATTCGCTCTCCTGTGTCTTTTTTTTAGATAATGGGCTATAAAGTTCCATATTATGATGGTTCACTTTCTAGTTCCCACTCGTGTGGCAGATGAAAAAAAGGCAAAGCAGTGTTGCAAAAGTAATCAAAGATGATTTACTACATAAAGGTGAAAGAAAATTAAAGGTATTAATTAGTTTATAAATTCGGTGGTAAGGTTTTTTTTTTTGAAAAAAAAACATACTTTTTGTAAGTCATTAAAAAGAAAAACAAATAAGACAATATGTTTCACATTTGATTGTTAAAATTCATATAAAATTATTAATGATTTAAATTTTAAATCTATGAAGATTACGGTAATTTGAATTAAAAAAAGTATTGAATAAATTCGAATAATTACAAAAACTTTCTTCATATAAGGGATGGGTCCAATGGGAGGTGCAAGGAAGGGATATTTTAGGAAGTGACCCGCAAATGGGGTGGCTGAGTGTGGTTATGGACCTACAGGGCAAAAGCTAAACCGGCACACCACATGTCCAAGCTATCAAAGTAGGTGGGGGTTTGATCCCAAAATTTAAAGTCATAAACAAAATCCCATCCCTTCCCGTATTGCAAAAATTCCACCAGGCATATTTCTCTCAACGCCATTCTTTTTCTTGTTGACATCTTCTATCAAAAATAAATGCGAGGGGGATCTCACACATACATGCATTACAGATGCTTTGTTACCAACCGCACACCATATGCTTCATCCCCTCATCATAACTGCCTTTCTTATGAAGATGGAATGGAATGATTTGTGGGTCTTTTTTTTCTCTCTCTCTCTCTCTCTTTTGTTTGGTTATTAGTAACACAGTTCATAAAAACGTTTACCATGCATTTTATTTGGACGTTATTACACAGTACCTCACATCTTTCAATTCTATAAAACTCAACTTCATTAAATTATGAATTTAACTCAAACCGAATTATATATTGTGATTGGACGGATTAATTAAAATTTTTTAATTTTTAATTTTGAAATTTCAAGTTTGAAAATTAAAGAATAATCAATGTTTGTGACAATGAACAGAATTGAGTCACTTTAATTTCTATGACCAAAGTCTTAAAAGAAATAAAGTGTTGAGATAATTTCAAATTTTAGCTATATGAAAAAAGGCATTAGCATTAGCATTTCTTATAAAAAAAAAAAAGAAAAGGAATTAGGGAGACACAATATTCCATTGATGGAAGAGGCCAAGCACTTTAGTCCATGTAACTGAAACGGAAGTATTATCAAAGTCAAAAAAGAGATTAACATCTAACTGTACCCCAATCGTTACTTTGAGGGGAAGACGCAAGCAAGCATCACCTCGTGCCACTCATGTAACTCATGCTCATCAAACAGCGTGGAAAAGCCCAATTATTTGGGCAACCCCAAACATGAAATGCGAGCCTGTGACTGCTTGGGTTAAGACCACAAAGTAGTCATGTCTGAGCCCAACATATGAAAACTGGACTGCATGGCAGGCCTTCGGCGCTGTGTCTGAAAGCAAACTTCACTGTAATCTTCTCGATAATAATTTTCCACATATTGCATTTATGGACATCTTCCAATTCGAGATAATCTGTGGTCCGCTCCATGTCTATACGTCGAAAATCTGAGCTCCCCTAAAACTCAGAATAAAATTGTCACTTCAAATGACCACAATCATGGTCATCGCCTCGCCAATCTCAACCTCCACGTTCTTGTGCACATCTTCAGTTAGCTCAAAATCAGTGAGCTGCTCTTTGTCTCCTTTGATTTCATATCCCAGAGCCTCCAGTATCCGGTTCTCCACGTTGTTTCCACAGTTGGGGTCAGCTTATTTTTCTCCGTGGAGTGGTCTCAAGCATCTGGGCATTTCAATCTCGCCCCAATCTCTTAAACTAGGTACTTTTTTTTTCTTCAAATCTGGTTTTCTTGTTTTTAAGCTGTATTTTTTTCCTTTAAAGGCCATTTATTTTGATTCTTCAATTTATTTACTTTTTTGTTTCTGTTGGAAATGATGGCGGTGCAGAGAAAAGGGGAAGATGCAAAGGTAGGGTGGTTCATGCATCTCTGTTCGGGGTTGGAGCTCCTGAGGCTCTGGTTATTGGGGTAGTTGCTTTGTTGGTGTTTGGTCCCAAGGGTCTGGCTGAGGTATGTTCTTCCTTTTATACATAGGTTAGTTCATTAATATTTAAATGTTGTTTTTTTTTTCTCCAATTATGAAGAAGAACGCATTAGTTGCTCCTTTTGTGGCTTGTAACATTTGATGATTTTTGCCTTTCAAAAAAAAAATTGATGATTTTCGAGACTGTTTGTTTCCTTTATATGTGCATTTCTTGAAATTTCATGTATTTTCATGGGGATGTTGGATTTAGGTAGTTATAATCTTTGGAGACGTTGGCCTCTTGCTAACAATTTTCAAATTTTAATCTCAAAAGCTCTTTATATAGGCTTATAAGCTTTTTCAAAGATACAATTTTTTTATTAAGGTACTATTTTATCTAAAAGATATATTTACATTTTACAAGATACAACTTTTGGATAAAATTATTATTTCAATAATCATCTCATGACAATCATTTATTTCATAAAACATAATTTTTGAATCATAATTTGAAATGATAATTTTTCATATTTAAACTTTTGAGCTGTGAAGTTTTTTTAATTTGTTTCATAACTTTTGGATGTTATTTTATCAATAGACATAACCATTCACATGAAAAAACATACCTACAATCCAATAGTCACATTATGTCATTTTATATGATATAACTTTTGAACTAAAATAGCGTTTTATTATGTTACATAACTTTTAATTTTGAAAATACACCAAAAATCACCTACTATTTTCACAAATTTTCAAATACTAACAACTTTGGAAATCTTGTGCATAAATAAAGGTATCTTGTAGATTTGAACCATCACTTAATGAGTGTGGTTAGTTCTAGTTTGAATTGTGTGGTTGATTAAGCATTGAGCCATCATTTTTCATTTCACTAGTCAGGTCACCAAATACACACAAACTTCTTTGTTCACTTTGTATCTAATTTTGCTAACATGTTTTATGACCTTGTGTTTTGTATCTATTCATTAGTACTGTTAAAGTCAAGCTTTTAGCTCTAAGAAGTAGTCATAATTCTACTTACATAGATAACCCCCATCGGAAGTACCTTGTAATTATAATATTTCAACATATACATGTTATGAGACAATTAAAAACTTTTGTTTAACTTTACGTATTACGAGAATTAAGCACTATACATCTTGGGGTGAAAATTATAAATTAGTACTTGTAATCAATCATGTAGCCAAATGGTTATTACCCAAGATTTGCCACTCGGCCACAAGCGTTGAGGTGAGTTCCCACCATTGAAGATTTAGTTGATAGGCTTGAGACTTATCTCTTTTGTTTTTATTATCAAGTCTTTTTTCAGACTTTTGATAAACGGATCCGTAAAATTTTCACAAAACCTCATATAACTTATAATGACTATACCATCACTAATTCTTTAACTTACAATACTTTCATTGTATGCTTGATTATATGCCTTTGATGTTGTTGCTTCAATGTTACAATGTATCAAGATGGGTGCCAATGGTTTAAGTCAGAATGGAATTTCCTAAAGTAAATTTCTCAACAATTTCGCTTTTTGAGTGTTAGATGCTAAAGCTATAAATTTAGCTGTTATGGTGGAGTATGATTGACAAGATTGTTTTTTAAAACCCTTAGAAACAACACCCCCACCAATTGTAAAAACCCAGTCAGTTATAGAAGTATGATCAGTTTTATTTGAAATCCAACTAGCATATGTATACTTTCTAAAATCAAAGAAAAACCTGAATAATAAATGTCATAATTCATTATACTTTTGAAGTACCTAGGAGCTCTATGAATAGCATACCAATGTTCTTTACTTGGATTATTTGTAAATCAGCTTAGCATCCCAACCGTAAAAGAAAGTTCGGCCTTGTACACACCATAAGATATATTAGGCAGCCAATCACCTTTACATATTTATTTTGTGCTATTGGGGTGTCTTTATTAGGTACTAGCTTTAGATTAGAATCACAAGGCGTAGATATTGGCATACAATCTAACTTATTTTATTTTATTACAATTTTTTTCAATGTAATAAAATTAAGACAATGTTAGGCCATTATTGTCTATGATTATTCTTATAACTAAAATAATATTCATATCACACATATCTTTTATGTCAAAATTCTTTGACAATAACCTTTTTGTGTCCTCCACTTGTTCCAAATCAGTATAAAAAATTAGTATGTCATCCACATATAGACAAATGATAACACCTTTACCATACGAAACTCACTATTTACATATTTGTAAGATTGATTAATCTTGTTGCCATTAACTACCACTACCTCAACAAACTTGTGATGCCATTGTTTAGGTGACTTTTTTAATCCATACAAGGATTTTACAAGCTTACACACTTTTCTTTCTTGACCAGGAAAGATTAGCCCTTCAAGTTGTTTCATATATACTTCTTCATCTAATTCACCATTTAAAAATGTCATTTTAACATCCATTTAATGAATTATCATATTATGTATAGATGCAAGTGCTATAAGTAATCTAATTGTAGTTATTCTTGCTACTAGTGCATATGTATCAAAATAATCAGCACCTTCCTTTTGTTTAAAACCCTTTGTTACTAGCCTTGCTTTAAACTTATCTATAATTTCATTAACTTTCATTTTCTTTTTAAAAATTCATTTATAGCTTATTAGCTTGGAACTTGGTGGGAGGTCTATTAACTTCCAAGTTTTGTTTCCCATTATCAAGTCCATCACATCTTGTATTACTTCTCGTCAAAATGAAGCATCTCGAGACTTCATTGCCTCCTCCTAAGTTTGAGAATCACATTCAGTTTCTACGTTAAAGCAGTAGTGCAAGTAATCACATGTTTCTTTCTTGGTACCTTCTACTAAGTACATGAGGAAATCAGATCCACATGTCTTTGCTTTTATAATTCATTTACTTCTTTGAAGTTCAATAGTTTCCTCACCATTTTCTAAAAGTTTATCATTTTCTGTTACTAGTTATTTGGGTCTTGGAATTAAATTGAACTTTGTTTCATCAAAAATAACGTTTCTTGATTCTATGACTGTATTAATGGAATATGAATCATTGGGCTCTATCACCATGAAACGTTATGATTTACTATGATCAGCATATACTATAAATATACATTCAATTCCTTTTTCACTCAATTTCTTTTTCTTTGGTTCCAAAACTTTTACTATAACTTGACATCTCTGAAATTTTAAATAATTAAGGTTATAGCTTTCTTCATTTTCATAACTCATAAGGAGTAGTTTTACTTGTTTTGTTTGTTATTCTATTTTGTATATAATAAGTCATTAATAAGGTTTCGTCCCAAAATCCTTTTCCCAAACCTAAATTAGAAAGCAAAGCATTGACTATTTTTGTAAGAACTCGATTCATATGTTCAGCTACACCATTTTGTTCTGGTGCATATCAAGCGGTAATCTCATGAATAATATCAGTAGACTCAGAATGCTTCGGATCATAATATTCACCTCCTCTACTACTTCGTAAACATTTGATAAACAATTCACAATGCAATTCAATTTCATTTTAATTTTTTTAAATATATTTTAGAGTTTTTTTTAGTATCTCTCCATGAAGGGGGAAGCCTATCGATTATAGAAAATACCATAATAGCTTCATCCATTTTAAGACCATATTGCTTAAAGCTATTTAGAATATGTTTAAGCTCATGTAATTGCTCCATAACAGAATGATTATCAACTATTTTGTAGTTATTGAAACGACTAATTAGAAATTTCTTGCTCCTTGCATCTTCGATCATGTATCTAGCCTTCAATTTGTCCCAAAGTTGTTGGCACTAGCTTCATTCCGGTATGCATTGAACAATGCATCCAACATTTCATTAAAAATGTGTCCCATGCATATGTAGTTATCATTATCCCATTTTTGCTTCAAATGAGTTTGATTCATGGATTCTTCATCACTTTCTTCAACTGGTCTCGGTATATCTAGAATATAAGTGACACGGAGAGTTGTCAAGAGGAATTGCATTTTTTTCTATCACCGAATAAAGTTTCCTCCTTCAAAGCAATCTAACTTGATAATGTTGGTGGTCATCTTTTAAAGCAAAGTCATTTTGAATTCCACACCACAAAAAATAAATCTTAAAATTTTTACTGCAAATGGAGTTTAGATGAACTTCAAGGAATAGGTAAAATTAATTTCGAGATGAGCCTATTAATAGATGTTATCTTTAAGGTTTATTTTACCCCATCACTCAGTATGTAAAGGAGAATAATGTGAATAACCTTAGGGATACAATGAAGCCAACGTCTACCTTCGTCTTACATCGTACGAGAGTAGATCGCTAGATGCATCTGAGAATAAAGATATTGTTTCAATAATTACCTTCTATAATGACAATCATTCATTCTATAAAACATAACTTTTGAGCCATAATTGGAAATGATAATTTTTTATTTTTAAATTTTTGAGCTGTGGTGTTTTTTCATTTGTCTTATAACCTTTGGATGTCATTTTACCAAAAGACATAACCATTTACATGAAAAAACTTACCTACAATCCAATAGTCATAATATATCACTTTATATGACATAACTATTGAGCGAAGATAGCTTTTCATTGTGTGACATAACTTTTGGTTTTGAAAATACACCAACATAATCCCCAATGAATTAAGCAACAACCAGCAATGGATGGTATGCGGTCTGAAACAAATCAGGGAAAATAATGGTGTTGAGAATTTTTCTAAGTGATTGGGAGATAAGACAAATTTCTTTAAAATTGAAGCTGGTCTAGTGTGGGATTTTGTAAAGAAATGAAGTTAGCTTTACGTGCATGGTTTCTTGTCTCGGTAGCAGTTTTGCTCTTTCTTAGATGAGAATCCACTAGACAATCAAAGAAATTGATAGCTACTTAACATCCTAGATGATAAAAAATCATGGATGAAAGTCTTATTTTGTTCTATCAACAGACCAGACTACACTGCTAGCTGCTGTTATCAAACTTAATGTGTTGTCTTTTGACTAGATAATGCCTAATTGGCCTTGATGTCAAAACCTTTTATTGTCATCTGACACTAAAACCCAATGCATTCCAGTTGATGATCTTTGTTGACTTTATGACTCCCATGACTTTCCCATTATCCGGCCAGAAAAAGATCATTGTGTTAACCTATTCTAAACTCTACATTCACTTATCCCTTCAGAGCTCTGGCTGACTTATGCTTTCTAATGAGCATGGTTTGTGGTCTTTATTAATTCAGATCTTTAGGATCAAGTGTTATGTTTTTACCAGAGATCCATCTTGTCATTTTTCTAAATGGCTCGATGTCTAGAAGCATCTAACTTGTGGAGGGTTAGAAAACATATTGATATTGCTGTATATCACATTTTATTAATTAGACGATTTGTTGCTCAAATCTAAGGGTGAACATTTCCATTGGTACTGTTAAAAAAGGGTACGTAATCTATTTTCAGGTATGCTGCACCATAATGGATGAACATAGCTGTATCCACAAAATCTAAACTGCCACATTAAAAGAAGACAATTAGTGTCTGGCATGCTCTTATCCTTTAATGGGAAGTTGCACTGTGTTACGTATCAAAAATTAATTTACAACTGCATGGCAGTCACTTTGCTACCTTAATGGAAGTTAAATGAGTTTTCTGGGAGTTTAGCATTTGGTTACTATTTGTGTCAGCTGCATTTACTTGTTACTTTTACTACTCAATTTGAATAATTGAAAATTGAAATTTTGATATTCATGTACAAAATACATGATTTTCCTTTAAGCTGAAATAATTATGTTTGTGTTACATTTGAGCTACATTCTCTTTTTTAGTTGAATATGAGTTTGCCTTTAGCCCTTTAATATTCACTTGTACATTTTAGCAACTTTTGAGGAAGCAACAACTTAGCAGTGAATAAGACAACCAAACAGAACCTTACATAGTTAGGATAACATTCTGTTCAAGTTGAAATCCTATTGGTATCTCAACGGCCTAGTAAAGTGCAGGTTGCTCGGAATCTGGGAAAAACATTGCGTGAATTTCAACCCACCATTAGAGAACTTCAGGTAGGGAATGAAACTTTGGTTTTACTTGTATCTTTACTTGGTAGCTTTGCCCTTCTGAATTGTTAACCTTTGTTTTTCTCTTCCATGAAGGAAGTTTCAAGGGAATTCAAGAGCACCCTTGAGCGGGAGATTGGTCTTGATGAAAAGCCAAGTTCAACACAAAATACACTGAAAAGAAACAGCCCCTATATAAGTAATTCTATCCCAACCCCTTCACCAGTTACCAACACTGAGGAATCTGGCACCAAGGCTGACCCCAGTGAGTGATTTGTATTCTTTTATTTAAAGCTATTAGTGGCATGAATTGCCTTAGGTTTTCTGATCCTTAATGAGATTTTTCCTTCAAACGTCATTTATCTTATTACTTGATCTGTTTCCCTGAAACATGCACTAAATGCTAGATGGTAGTGGTCAATTCTGCTGTTTATACCTTAGTAGAGGGTCTTTCTTATTCCTTTTCCCATTCCCTTTTTATCTTTCGAAGAAACTCAATGAACCATGGAATTCGTCACCTAACTGCAGATGGTACTCCATCCGTGAACAAGGCTTATACTAGTGAGGAGTACCTAAAGGTCACAGAGGAGCAGCTAAAAGCTTCTGCTTCTCAACAGCAGGACCAGACTGCCTCTCCTGCTGAAAGCCGGTTGGAATCCCAAAATCAACAAGAAGGTTAGTTCTTCTTCTTCTTCTTCTCTCTCTCTTTCTCATATTTTGATGTAATTGGTGTAAATTGGTGACAGCTACTGCCAAAGAAACTGCCTCTGCAATGCCTCCATCTCAGAAACCTGAAAGCGAGACGTGAAATCCCATGAAATGGAGAATGAAGGAGTTGTCTAATCTATTAGTTTTACAGAAGCCTCAGAGCAAGGGATGAAACCTCCTGAAAAATGTGGAGAAAGAAATGCCAAAGTTTGTCATCTTTTTCCATCTTAATTTTGGTTAAATAATGTAGAATAGTTCCTGCAAATCTCTGTAGTCACCAAGAGTAATTTTACAACATAATTGCGTATCAAGTACCATTGCAGAGGAGGAATTCTGACTTTTGGGATAATGAACGTGAATCTTCTTTGGTTCGTTTGTTCATTTCTGGAGATGGTTGTCTACATGTCAGCTAAAAGCCGCATGCTGAAAATTAGTTCTCTCATTTAGTGAAAGGCTTTGGAGCAATACTACTGTAAACTGTGCTACATTGGAAAAAACCTGACGACTGGTAAATTGAGTTGAAGAAAAATATCAGGTGGCATTTCTGGTGCTTCAAAAAAAACTCGTAGATAACTTCAATTGAAGCCAATAATCGTAACAACAAAATGCTAAATCCCTACAGTCTAAGCTGATTATAACATCAACCAAAAGGCAAAGGAGGCCCCATCGCTCTGTTTCGCAATTGCCTCGGTTGAGTTTAATTCAAGGGCTTGCAGAAGGAAGCCTAAGGACAGAGAAACAAAGAGATGTACCTGTTAATGGCAGAGAAGCCACAAAAATGTTTTGAGTTAGGTTTACTGTTGGAGGAACAAAGCTCTGATTTTTGGCAACTGAGGAGAGACAGGAAAGAACCTACTCTTCCCGCAAACATTTTTGACTGTGGACTTGCTTTAAGCACCATATTGTGTATTACGCTATTCCCATTAAAATGGCTTGAGTTGCAATGGTTTTGAAAATAGGTCCAGGGCTATAATTGAGAAGGAAAATGAAAATACAAACAAAGCATCTAATTTCTCTGTTTTTCATTTTTCCTGAGAAAGTTTCAGATAATAATTGTATAATTCAATCAGTGGTGTTTCTTCGGTTACGGCATCATAACATCATATGATAAAACGAAATGTATTATTCACTGTATACTCTGTTTGGACGCATATTAACAATATTAAAAGAGAAAAAAATTGTATTCATAGATCGAAGGAAGAAAATTCTTTTATTCATCCTTTGGTAATTAATTTTTATTTCAATTTAATGATCAAGTACTTGCGTGTTGTGGCTTTAGGTGTCTTAATATTTACTTGATATAATGATCAAGAAGTAGTTGTGTATTTTAGGTGTTATAATTTTTGTTCTAGTGTGTGTCATCTGTAATAATTGAGGGATGATTGTTTAGTAATCAAGACAATGACTTCCTAGTAATCACACATTACATCAGAGGAAAAGGTTTTAATTCAGGCTGTTGTTATCGTTGGGATAATTCCCTTTGGTTCGTAGGAAAATTATCGCCAAAATTAGTTGAAGGGTCAGATTTTTTTTTTAATTAATGAACTACCTCTTTGGTCAAACAAGCGGGGGGGACAGTTTGTGTGTCTTGTCTCTTTTCCACCCCACCCAGAAGCAGTGGTTTCAAATGGCCGGGCCAGCTTCATAAGGTCAATTATTTGCCTTTGCGTTTTTGTTGCTTCTCAACCAGTCTTTTACAAGCAGCCTCCACAATCAATGTCACAGTTGTGCTCCAACCGCTCGCATGACAAATTTCCAGTTAATATGGATGTTGATGTGGCAGCCACATTGGCGTTCTCTTCTTGAATTTTATGGCTCCTTAATAAAGTGATTACTGCAACTAATTATTAATTTGGTCATGATTTGTTTGGTAGAAATTAAACTTTGATAAACTTATTTCGGAATGCAGTATAGTTTAGCGACCGACGGTGAATTTTACTCCCTCTTTGGTAGCCCCTCCCTCCATCCTAGTGCCGATCTGGTAACAGGTAGGTAAGGTGGACAAGATCAATGAGAATGACAACTACCAAAACAACACCCCACGTGGTGCAGATTGGTGTTTGAGTAATAATGTCTTAAATTCTTTCTGGTACAACTCAAGGGAAATTGAGCTGAAAAATTTTATAAAAGGGATCAGTACTTCAGAAATTGCTTAAAGAATGAAGAGGTCCATCCGACACATAGGACACCACCTTTTCGACTTATGTTCAAATATTGTCCTAATTTCAAAGTGTTTAATGAGTTCAACAATATCGCCGAACAAGAATCCCAACTACCTTCGCATTTCATACAATTACTTCCATAAAGCCACAAAGAGCATATATATATATAAATATCAACACGAAACCAAAAGCAAACTCGTACCTAACTAACAGAGTCAAGCGTAAGCCACCAAAAAAAGAAACAACAAATGCTAACAAGTCCAGCAACTGTCCCAGCTTCGCCTTCAACATCCTCCCTACGTGGCAACAAAAAAAAAACCCAAAAGGAAAACATAATAATAGTACCCAACCTAAAGTTGGGTAGCAATAGCATAATGCCGCCTTCATTGTATAATTTTAAACACGGACTTTTCAAGGGGCTACCATTTTCACATTTATATCGATTAATTCATTTTAACCAATGAATAAGCAACTGTATTCAAAACAAATGTGAAAATAGCCATCACCCGCTCTATATCAATCCGTGTTAAAATTAAAATGACCAAGGACATTTCATAGGACTATAATGATGCTACCCCAAGTATGATATCACGCAAAGTATTAATACTATTATTAGACTTCCATGAGAAATTCCTTATCTTTCTCCAACTTCTCCATAGCTCCAGCTTCCAAGGTGATCTCCACGTCAATGCTCCTGCCTCCGGCCTTCCCTTGATACAAATACACCATCCCATCGAACCTGTTGTTGGAACCACTCCTCACCCCTTCTGGCTTTCCCCACCCGAAATCCACGTCGTACACCTTAAACCTTGGAGAACTCCCAACAGCCACGCAGTTGACACCAGCATCCTTGAACTGGAAAATCTTGGGTGCGGCCTCCCACTCCTTGTTACGCTCATCGATAGCCTTGGAATTGTGAGCTTCGATTGCCTTTTGTACGATTGATGCACCGAATTCCGGCGGGTTCGCCAGCAATAACCCGGCCGCCGTGACGGTGAAGATGGCTTGAATCAGGTTGCCAAAGTAACTTTCGGGCATGGGGGGATCGACCCTTTTACGACAATCTGCAAAGACAGTGAAAACTGTGTAGTCTTCAGGTTTAAGGTTACGTGCTTTGGTTACGTGATGCCAAATATGGACAGCCAGAGATTGAAAAGTTGAGAATGGTTTTGAGCCGTCGGATGGTGGATTAGAGTTGACTTTTGACTTGATCCTGTCGATGGCAGCTTCGGAGAACCTGAAGAGTTTCTCCCTGAGTTGCGGGCCTTGATTGGCATCACCGTTGGTTGACGAGACTGGGTTGGGTGGGAGCGAGAGGTCCAGCTTCACGCGGGTGTTTCGGGCTTTGGTCCGCTCGAGAAATGGCTGAACCGAGATAGAGTTCGACCCGCTACAGATTTGAGCCCACGAGCTCATGAAATGCCACGTGGAGGTTCCATCAAGGATCGCATGGTTGAACGCGCACCCCATTGCCAGTCCGTCTTTCAACTTCGTTAACTGTCGTACAAAATTATCAACACCAATAAATAGTTAAAAAAGTTCACCAAAAATGGACGGTGATGATGACAAATGGATTTGCAACCAACGGACCAAAAACAGGGGCTGGAAGAAAAGGAAAATATCTGAATACTGCAGATTGATATAGGCCAATGGTACACGAATTAATGAAAGAGCAACAAAAAAAGGTGAAGCAGATTTATGGCCTATAAATTAAAGATGGACGACTTCTCTTGGGGGCCCATACCCAAAAAAATTCTTCAGAGCTGTCCAATAATGTCTTACCTTATCTTGCACATTTTTCTTTCATACTTCAAATTGGGCTATTTGGCTTTATGTTGTTTGATTATAGAGAAAGCAGCAGCCAGCAGGTAACTTTCATTAAAATAATAATAATAATAATAGTAATAAAGCTTGTGTTTATCAAGAATGACTGCAAGGGGGTCATTCGTTGGCATGACAAACAGCAGAGTCTATTCAAAGTCTAGACCCACCGTCTGGTGCTTTTTATGAGGATCTAATTTCTAATGGATAGGAGCAGAGCAACACTCAGAAGTTCTTCCCTCTCTATAAGAATTACAGCTAAGGAGTCATACTGTTCTTCATGACTCAGGACAGCCAGGTTTGTCAATTTAAGGCATGCACTGGCTCCTTGTTGGAGCATATCATATGGGCACCTCAATCACTAACAAAACTTCACTTACTCATAGGGTTATTCATGCATAATGCAATATGATCCTTTCCGTCTGTGTAGATTTTTCAGCCATAGAAATGAGGTTCAATCTGAAATTCTGGGTGAACCTATACATTGTTTCTTAAACAAATGTTTTGATTATCAAATAACCATGTGTGAAGTATTTGCTACCATATGAGATTAATGTATGCGGTAATGCATGCACAGCTGTAACTTCATTAAGGTTTTATTCCATTCGGTATATATTCCATCAAATTCAGAAGGGGCGTGGGCCAGTTGTCCTCCTTTTAAGTGACATAACAAGTACATTTTGTTAAGAAAATATAATATGACATCCATTACAATATTTTTGCCAAAAAAAACTCTGTTGATTCATTACTTTTTATCTTCTTCTACAAATATCTAAATTAACTAGAAAAAAAATGTAGTAGTAGTACTAGTATATTCTAGCTAATTAAAATTATATATAGCCATTGTAAAATCTTCCTTATTAATAAAAAAAAATTGATCATCCCAATCTGAATTCATGTTGCTTATAATGGGAATGAGCGTGCAGGATGATTTCCTAAGATAGAGTGCCAAAAAAAAACTGCAGGGTATAAAGGATGATCCAATTGAATCTGGACAGAGATCAGCGCTTGTGGAAAACAGACAAGCAAACAAGCAAATATGGCAAGTTCTAATGTCATTTGGCTGATGTCTGGCAATGGACTAACAGCAAAAAGTTAAAAAAGTGTTACCTGAACAGACAACAGAGGCCTGTTTTGACCATCCAAGTTCAAGACACCATTGTATGGTATCAGGTCCTTCAGAGAGCTTGTGCCCTCGTCAGCCGCTAGTTCATCGACGCTGATCCCCTCGGCGGTGGCTTCCAAGACTTCAACACCGTCCATATCATCATCGTAGTCCACCCTGAAAACCCCTTCCTCGTCTTTTCCAAGCTTGCCTCCCAGCTGATAAAAATCCTCCAGAACTACCCTGAGCCCGTCCTTGAGCTTCTCCACCTTGTCCTCAAACTCTCCACCCTTGTAAAACAACAACTTCTGGTTATAATAGAATGCCAAATATGGGAGATCAAACGTGACCAATTGACATTCTTTTCTTCCTATAATCTTGCAAGGTTTGACATGGTTTTTGCTGGTGATTTTCACCTTCGCCATTTCTTCCTTCTTCACTACTTCACCTGCCATATCCTTGATGATTATTCTTTTGTTTAGCCTTATAAAACTCTTAGAAGAAGAGAACAATGTTTTCAAAGATACGAAGAGTTGTACATAGAAAAGGGGGGACTAGACTGTAGAGACACTTATAGAAGAAGACACACACATACACTCCGTTGATGTGGTTGGGGTCGCATTAATGCGATTCATGAGAGCGGTTGTGATCCATTAATACGCCCGAGTCTCTTCTTCTGGTTTGGGAAGCAGTTGGGTAAAAAAATTTATGCTAGCTCACTGTCTGTGCTATGGCTAAAATAAATGTCAATTAAGACACCTCAATATTTGTTCTCTGTGTCAAAACGTTACTACTCTATCGTGTATGTGCTGTAAAGCTCTTGTACCTTGAGCTGCAAACTCTTGCACCTATCATCCTGTTCAGCTTTCTCAATGAGGGTAAGTGTAAACAATAAATAACCTTTTGAAGTCGTAGAAGTTTTTTTCACGTCTATATTTACTAGAGGTACTCAGATTCTTTTTTTTTTTTAATTAAAAAAAAGCTCTACATATTTAGTACAAAAGAAATAGAGAAATAACTATATAAATATAAGAGGTGCTCTTATGTTATGGACTTATATATATATATATATATATATGAAGCATCCTCCCCCCTATTTGAGCAGAAAGCTATTGGTATTTCTCTAATATCTCTATATCTTTTCCTTTTTCAGAGTGGACCACTAGTGCTCGTAGATCAAGGCCAATCCCATTTTTTTCTCTATCTCATTTTATTTTGCTTCATTTTCTTCCAGAAGCATTAATTGAACTTAAAATCCCATCACATGCCAAATGGACCAAATTAATCTTTAAACATTACAAGATTCCATGTAATGATAGGAATTTTGAATAAGACAGGTACCAACTTAGATCGCTTTGAATAAATGTTGCATTGTAATGGAAACCTTCATGTGAGATGGTTAATTTCATTATTTTCTATAAAAACTGATTTTTTTTTCAAATAAAATGAAAAAGAAAGAAAATATGCTTTCCACTGATGAGAGTTGAATTCATGACACTCTTCATTGATGAAGACTTAAACCATCAAAAGGATCGCTTTGCAAACGATATCGCTGACTAATAAATTTGCAACAATAAATGTTGCTATTGAATGCAAGTTTATTGAGTCAAATTACTGGAAAGTTTTCTACTTGAACTAGACTTTCTATAGGAGACGTTGTTGAGAGCAACTACTACCTTCCCATGCCTATGAAATGATGTATGCATCTTGACTTCTGGGACCTTAATTATGCGCGGTTCTTATTAATACAACACTAACCTTTGCCTCTCTTTACTCTAACAGGTACTAGGAAACCAACGATTACAACAAGGTCAGTACCCTTATTTAAAAAATTTTACAAGTCAGATCTCTTGCTTGATGACATACGGCTTGTTCCTTGGTCCATATGTTTTTTCTCTAAAGCCAAATTGACCATTAGTACGTAAAAGGGTACAAGATCTTCCCCTGTTGTGAAATGTAAGATTCTGATTAACAGCATAAAAACTTTTCAACAGAGACAACACCCACACTTTTCGGTTAGATCGGTCCATGATTTTATCACTATGACTATGTAACCCCATAATGTTATAATTGTATATCAAAGGACAGGATTGCAACAAACGGGCCATAAGGCAACCATAAAAACGGAAAGTATTTACTGTTGATAAGGAAATGAGAAATTATTACTAGCAAAAAATGTAGGACAGGTTTTCTCTTCTAGGAACAATGCAGTTGTTCAGCATTAACTCCATATGACCTTACCAGCCAAAACTCCTAAGATACCTTAGATTTATTGCAAGGAGGGATGGTGATGCAGACGGGCTGCGGGCAGGCTGGCTTGATCTCCATTATCAATGATGCCAGACTTGCTAGATAGCAATACATAGTTTAGATCGTAAATTTTGAGGGACGCTGGAATTAATTGTTTCCTAGGGAGATAGTGAAAGCAGCTATCGTCGGGAGTTACCACAATTTCCATACTTTTTTGCAGTAGTTTTCTCCATTACACACAATAGAAAAGATGGTGATAACTGATTATACTAGATTCTAAATTTCTGATTGACAGTTCATCGTCTAGAACTTCTGCACTAAAGAGTTGGTGAGCAATAAATGTTCATCACCACGGCTTAAAATTGTTCATAATTAAGTTGGGGTGGCATTGATCCATTACCTGCTTTAATTATTATTCACCAAAAAGTACCCTAAGCCGTAAGTTTTCTTGTGTTTTTCATTATTTTTCAATGTTTGTCAACACAAAACCAACAAAAATCAACAATAAAATGGTTTTTTTTTGGCTAAATTAGTAAATGGAGAGAATAGATGATTATCTTGATACCAGATCAGGAGTCCGGGTGGTGGGTGGACCCCGATCCAGAATCTCTCTCACAACTAGGTTTCTAGCCCTATTTATGGTCATGAAACACAGATACAGATGCTCCTCTAACTCATCAAGCTGCTGAGTAAAGTTAGCATCATTCTTCTTCAGCTGGCGTGCCACTTCACCACTGGCTTGGAGTCGATCTTCACCACGGTCAAGCCAAAACTTGACCATCGCACGCATGTCGTCAAGTTCATCATTTAACCGAGCTACCAGCCGGCTTATTGTGTCCAAGTCTCTATTCAATATATAAGTCCCCTTGGCAGCTGCGTCGAGTTGAGCCGACTCCCTTGCAAGCCTTCTCATCGAAGCCAGCTCAAGAGAAGCTGCTATAAGACCCGGCGCAGTCACGAGCAATGCCAGAGCATGGGATGCAACTATTATTGTTAGTGAAGCCGTTAATGCTACTAGAAATACGCCCGAGCCATGTTGTAGACTGTTTATTAAATGGAGCTTGGCTCGAGCCTTGTGGCGACTAGACTCAAGCCGTTTAAGCAAATCACAGCAACTGGCTTGAATGACCCGAACCCGGCTTGAAGATGGAGCAGTTGATAAAAATGGGTTAGGGGAATTGGAGAATTCAATTAACCGGGTTATAATACCCAAAAATTGATTTCTATTTGAAAATTGAGCAATCTCAAGGGCTTGAAATGAGGTCCTAAAAGAGCGGTACTTGACACGTGTATGGTCGATATCTTTTAGTAGTAGGCCACATAAGAGAGAAGCATTGGCAGTTTGAGAAAAATAGTCCAATAAAAGAGAGTGGGTGGTGCGTCGGTTTTGGATCAAAGTAAGGATGCGAGAGACAGTGGTTTGGTCTGGATCCAAGAGATGCTCAGCAAAGAGCCGATAAGAAGAAAGCCGAGCTGCAGTGGTTGAATCAATTGGGCTAATACACGTGGCAGAATCTATATGGGATAGAGCAAGGACACGTGTCCAGAAATCGTTGTATGATTCCGTTCGGAAGGCATTGGCATATTCTTCACAGACGTCTATGCTGCTTGGGATGACAGCGGAGTTAGCACCAGATGCTGCAAAGCAAAGAACAATATCAACAAAGGTTAACGGGATTATCAATTCAACTTTGAAAGAAATGCTTTTTCAAGGCTTTCCTTTATTGAAAACGACTCATTAGGTCAGCAAGGGTTCATCGTATAACTTGAGATCATATAAACTAAAAATCAAACATATTATTGCGGGTCTAAACGTGGTTAAGTTGACTAGTTATCCCGGACTTAAACTTGTAAAAAAGCAAACACAGTAACAGCCCCTATGGCCCCTAAACTTGTTGGTCCACGAAAAAAGCCCTCAGGCTTAAATATCCAAACGGGACCGGCCAGGCTAAACCTGTCCCAACAACCGCTTTCTATCATCATACATGAAGCTGCAAAATTTGGTAAGAAACGCCATGTGCATTCATTGATTGAATATATATATATATATATCTATATAACTTGTTACATAGATGAATTGAAATATGTGTAAATTTCCAATTCATAGGAAAAGTATTCGTCTCCAAAAAATCAATATATGTTTAGAATATTACAAATGTGGGTTACTAGGGCATGAAGCTTTTGCCTTTTGCTAAAAATTACATGGCCGATAAATGGCAAAATCTGTTATCCATCCTTTTTTATTGATGTTATGTTCATGTTCATCGGTTGCTTTCAGAACCAAATTAATGATAAGATTCCTCAAAAATGCAAAACCTCCATCAATAGAGCAGGCTTAACAAATGTTCATTATTCCTTTCAAAGACAAAATTAATGTCTACGTCCTTGCTGTCGATTTCTCCAAGTTAAGTTTTGGTAAAACGGTAATAAGTATTATTCTTTTTTGGGAAACACAAACATGTTTTTCAAGAACTCTGGCTAACGCAATTAGAATGGTTGAGACATGCCAAAGTTGTTTCTTAGTTTACCCCTCCCCCCTTTTTAATATTCTATGAAACAAAATGAACTATGCACAAAATAAATTGGTTTTTGGAGATATCTACATACCACCAGTGCATGAAAGAAACGTACGGAACCTTGCACCGATTCTTTTCTTCATTTGCCTCCTCTAATACAGAATTTCAGTGCTGCAAAGAAAGCATGAAATGCAGACATTAAATCAAATTTGCTTTATAGAAAAAGGAAGAAAAGCCTAAACTGAAGGTAACATGACGTGAAAGAATTGAACATTAAAATCAAACAAATCGAGAAGATTCAATGCAGTCACACAATTTGTTTGCTTCAAATGTTGTTAGCTGCTGCCTGGAAAGAAACTCAAAGGAAATAAGGAAGAGGGCCCTTTATATTACAAGTTCATTTGATTTTGCCTATGCTTGTAAGAAAAATAAAATTATTTTATAACACAAAAAATCTTTATTTGGAAGCGAAGAATTGTTCAAAAATCTTAATACTTACAAGGCAAATAATGTTACGTTGCTTTTGTTCATAGAAGAGGAGAAATCCATCTTCTAAGAAGCCATATATGAAACTTGTTCAGACACTATCTCGTGGCAGTTTAGGCCCAACCAACGACACAAGCCCATAAATTCACAGATCGATGCGGACGGGAAAATTTACAACATGGCGAGCAAAACATGCCACGTGTCCAACATTACTTTTATATACTTTTCTTCAGAACGCAAACGATTAAGTAACCCTACCACTATGCGTGAATCTCTTACCAAATATAACGACACATATTTCAGGCTTCTAAAATAATATTACCAAACATTTTGCACTTGTAAAATTTCTGATGATAGCTTCACTTTTGGTTAATTTGCCCACAATTGTACCTCTTCTCTTTTGTACTGATCATACGTATTTTGCTTATTTAGATTAATTTAAAAAGATATAAACATACTTCTTATTTTTGGATAAGAGTACGGTTGAATCCTAACATATAGTAACGAATCATACTTCATACAAATTAAGTATAAAAACCAAAAGACCGATGACAATGACATAGAGATCAGCGGGTCAGGCGATTTCCATTAACGCTGAGCCTTGAGGAGCTCTAAATGTGGAAATGTTTGAGTGGGTGAGGCTCTTGTCTACAAACTAAATTAACCAAATAGCTATTTATAAGGTATAGAAATATTAAACGAGTTGTGCTTTTTTATGTGAAAGCATCTGCATGTGATGATGATCAAAGATACGAAAGTTGACCCAAGAAAGGGTAATGCGATATTTGTGACATGAAAATAAACAAATTGAATTAAAAAAAAGTACATATTTTGGACCCAAAATTAGTTGTATAAAACCATGGTCAGTGCTAGCCATTTGGAGATAACCCATATTCAGTGTTTACAACAATTTGTCACCAGCCCTTTTGGCTCTAATTTCCACTTTTGACTTTCCTACTCCCCAAATTGATTTTCATGGCTGCCGCGGCGCCACCCCAACGGTCACCTCCCCCAGAGCATGGTGGCTTCTTTGATGTTGGCCTATGGTGTAATCTTTGCGAAGCGGAGTTTGGAAGCAAGGATGGAATATTGCTTGATCATCAGGTAGAGCCACAGCGACCGCAAGATCTTTTGCGCCAAACAATCTTGAGGCCGGAGGTTCAGAAGCAAGGCTGATATGAGAGGCCACTTTGACCGACGGTATCCATACGAGAGAACAAGAAAATGTACTGGCTAGAGTGTTTCGTATACTTTTATTATACATATGTACACACTAGGTAGTCTTTTCGATACTCCTGTGTGTTGGCTAGTCTTAATATTGCTTATATGTAAAAAATTGAAAATGATATAAAATTAATCTTGAAATAATATATAGCATATATATTGGAGAATTAATTACTCCAAAGGTTGCGGGATTCGGATTTAAATAAAAAGTAAATATGTGAATCTTTTAAGATTTTTTTTCCATAAATTTCAGTAGAGTCCTTAGCGCCAAACACTAAGAAGAACCTTAATTGTAAAGTGCGTGTACGCTTTTGGTTTAGGGTTATGATTTTGTGTCCAAAAGGTAGGCTATGACAATGGCCACCGAAGAGACAAGGGAATGGGCATGGCTTCCAAAGAATGTCCTTGATCAGGTCTTGGGCAAGTTCTTTCCACTTTCCTATTACATCCGATTCGCTACCGTCTGTAAACGATGGCGCGATGTTGCTTTAGACCAGAAAAGATGGCGAATCCGAACTTGCTGCAAGCAACTTCCACTGCTTATGATTCCTACCAAAGACAACAGCCAAGTAAGTCGCGGTTTATACAGCATCACGGACAGGAAATTCCTCAACTTGCAACTAAACGTTCCTTACAACCGAAGGTGCTGCGGACTTCACACGGTTGGGTCATGTTTGTGGAGGTCTATACAGCTATACTTGTCTTTAACCCCTTCACGGAAGACAACATCCGTCTTCCGCCAATCATGGATGTATCTGACAGAATCGATGACCCTGATCATCTTGGCTTCTATCAGTACGTAGTGAGGAAGGTGGTATTATCAACTGATCCATCTTTATCCCGGGATAACTTTCAGGTTGCGGCAATTTATGGGTAGTATTATTCATTGGCTTTTATGATTTGTGAAGACAAACCTTGGACGGACACAAATTTCGAAGGCCACGCACTCTTTGATGTTAATTATCATAAAGGTTCTATCTATGTGGTGGGGTACTTTTGTGGAGTTGTTTCCATTGACACTAGCGGCAGAAGCGGGAAAAAAAGGCGGTGTCGTCAAATGATTATATAGTTCCTAAGATCAAGACATATCTTGTAGCATCATCGATTGGGGACTTGCTGCAGATTATTAGGTTTTTGGATACAAAGGATGTTGATTTGCAGTATATGACTTCCGGTTTTAAGGTTTTCAAGTTGTTAGAAGATCCTATGCGGCATAAGCCTTGGAAGAGATAAATACCTAGGGTGACAATGCTATATTCTTGGGTGACAGTTATTCCATGACCGTTCTTACATCGGATTTTCCCTGATGCCAATCAAATTCCATTTATCATACGGATGATTACTACGAAGTATGTCTATATGACCCCTATGGACCTCGCAACATCGGTTTTCAGCATGGAGGATGGCAAAATTTCATTGCATTACACTTCAGATGTTGCTCACAAGCATATGCCTCCCCCTACTCGGATTTTTCCAAAGTTGCCGCATGCAAGAGCATGTTTTAATTTTCTCTTCATTAACTACTACTAGTAGATTTGGAGCAGGCAACCTTTATAAATTATCAGCTACTATCATATACGAATAGGAATTTTATATTACTAACTTTTAATGTAATCATATATGGCATTCCTACTCGTGTCGCTACCTGCTAATGGCTTGAATGGATTACACATTTACACGGCAGCAAAGAGATCAAAAAGACGCCTTGACTTTGGGCTTTATCAGTTAGTGGGCTTTTGCCTATTTTTGCTTTTTGTAATAGCCTTAAGCCCTAGTTGAACCCCTGGATAGTAAACGCATCTAATCTAACCATTGAGTAAGGCCGTGGTTTCTTCATCCAACCCTGGATAATAAAAATATATGGGAATTTGGGATATAATCTTTTATCACCGTCCGACTTAAAACATAAAAAAGATAAGAATCTGCTCAGTTCCTAGCACACCCAAATGCTTTAATATATCTTACTTGTCCAAAGAATGGTTTCTCTTTATCATAAAGGTAATTGTTCAATACATTGGGACAGAGTACTTTCCAGCAAGGCATTAGATGCCTAACTTCAGCTTTTATTTGCGACAAGCATATCCTTTTAACATGGCCACAATCTCCACGCCCTGTTACAATGTCCCATCATCTTGAGAAAAAAGACATCAAAATCCCAAAACCACTTTGGCCATTACATTAAATGGATTAATTAATATCCTACTATGGTAGCGCTGAAGTACAATTCAATTGACATTAACAACATAGAATGTGAAGAACGATCAAAAATTAGAAATCATCACCACCATCATCGTATCCGAGATCTTCTTCAACTTTCTCCGCACCTTATCTTCGAAATGATCCTCCAGCGCATCCACACCCTCCGCTAACGCCAGCCCACCCAAAGCCCCTGCAACCGCACCCACAGCCAATCCTGTTCCCATCCCTCCGAACTTGCTCTTCTTCTTTTCCTCTTGCCCGTAATACGCACCGCTTCCCTCGCCGTACGAGCCTGACCGTACGCCGGCTGAGCATTATAATTGTACGCACTGTTAGGGTAGCCAGCTGGCTGGGCTACGTTGTAGTAAGGATTTTGCGGCGATGGCGCCTGCGCGTACGAGTAACCATAAGCAGGCGGAGCAGGATAGTCTCTAGAAGCTGGTGGTGGGACCCCGTAGGGAGGTGCATGGTAGGGATCACGCGCATAATAGCGTGGCTCTCGGATCAAAACCTTAAGGTCAACTTTCCTTGGGGTCTACCCGATGGTCGCTTCAGATGGAGCGTTTTCTTGTGGCGTTGTCCGAAGCCAGCATCGTCGAGGACATCCCGGAGCTTGAGCTTAGCAGAGCCGATGAGAGGCTTGGTGTCCTCCTCGGAGCCGGCGTGGACGACGTCGACAAAGAGAGTGGAGTCGTCGTAGATGGGACCGGGGAGAGGAATGACTAGAGTTTCGTCCCATATGGGACACGTGTCACCCTCCTCGTCCACTTTAGCGGAACACTTATTCTTCGGGTCAACCCATACGACGACATATGGCCTGATGGGGCCGTGGCGCCAGTTGACGTTTTTGAGGGCTTCGGCGGAGGAGAGGGTTACCTCTATTTCAAGGGGAGAGGCCATCTCGGTTCTTTCAAGGGTGTAAAGGGCAATTTCGAGAAGAAACGGGTTTTGTTTAGGATTCTGAGGGACATTGTGATGTTTGCGCCCATTTATAATTCTAATCCATGAAGAGGTTCTATGGTATAAATAAATGCAATTACTAGATTGACCTTCTAGACAGGAGAAGTGCGATAATATGGTAATATGGTAGGAGGGTATAATGGGTAAAAACTGGTGGGGAAGAATAAGCTATTAACGCATCTGGAGCAGGGGAAATCACGGGACGGGCAATAGCTTGCTTAGCCGTTAAGTGTTTGCTTAATTGGCCTCTCGACTGACAGTCACAGATGGCAATTTCTAACTGGAGAATGAAATGTATTATGACCGAATAGGGAGAGTCTTTTACCATTGAAGTGCGTGCCTTGGTGGGAGAGGAATATTCTATTTCTAGGGAAACAGAAAGTTGCGACACGGAGTGAACACGGGTTGAGTTAGACCAGTAAGCCCATTATCTTCTTCTCTGTTTATAGCTCTCTTTTTTTCCCCCATTTTGTGGACCATCAGAATTGCTTATGCATGGTCTATAGAAAATGGACTAGCTGAATTGATTATAAGTCACAGTATCACTCTTTTAACTTATGATATGGATCACAAAATAAAAGAACAACAAAATATTAGTACCATATGATATGAAATTATGAATAAGGCAAGATACAGTCTAATGAAGCTAACCATTACCATATGTCATATTAAACATTTTCGTTTTTTCTTGCTGGCAAGGTGAGATACTTTTATCCAGCCCCAAGATGCTTATTAAATAGTATTTGGTATAAAAAAAATGAGAATATATTTTTTATAATATGTTTAATTAAATTATATTACAATATTTATTTTACAACAGATTATTGTAATGTAAGATTACAATACAATCGCATTACAATAGACGCAATGTGATTACAGTTTAAAATTAATACAATCACATTACATTACACTTTATAATATTATTAAAAATATTTTTAATAGATGGTATTCTATAAAAATTAATAATAAAAATATAAATATATTAAATTTATATTTTAATAAATATGATAAATTTTAAAAATGAACATTACATTATCATAAAAGTACTTGTAAATCAAATCCTATAATATTATCTATTTTACATTTTAATTATTATTTTACTTATATATCAAATACTATGATATTATTTTTTTGTAATTATATTACTTGTAATTATAACTATATCATTTATAATTATATTATATTATAAAATATTAAATATGATTCTGACATTTTGTGCACTTTATCTTGTGGAGTTTTGGAAGAACAAAGGTTATATATTTGACATTTGCTAATGGCTACTTCCTATCGCTGGCCCTTCGAGGGCCAAAAGTCTGTCCCGGATTGTATCGGGTTTCGATAATCCATAGGCTCTCTCGGCTTGATCTCAGCTACTGTACTTATTAATATGACATGATACGGACAAGCTTGAATTATTTTCTCTACAAGACCGGGACCCAAATTAGATTGAGCTTAAACTTCCCAAAGCCCGGCTCATTGACCCATTCATTGTCTACTTCTAATGAGCGCTGTTGCAATTGTATATTATGCTTGAGCAGGTTTTTGTGGTCAGGCACTGAGGAAGAACCAAAGGGAAACTTAAGATAAACTGGTCATGTTGATAACGAAAGGAATAGGACTTTGAAGCATGTAATGGCGATAACACTCGTTACTTGGAATGGAATAATTTGCTTTTATGAATCATATCATGAGTAAATTTTGTACCTTATTAATTCATGTCAATCACATGGTTTAGCAATACCCATGGACCATGGTATAGCAAACTTAATTTGCAACGTAGCATGAAAAATCTACCTCTCCAAACTTCAATTAAGCAGCATAATTATGAAGATTTTGTTGGCATGGAACATGGTCCACAATTGAAGCAAACTTCTTTCATCTCAACAAGCAAAGCAAAGGGGGAAATTTGCTTTCCCTTACTTTCTCACATGTTTATCATGTTTACAAGGGACTTAAAAAAAGAAACATAGAACTAATGTTTTAAGTACTCATTATTCTTTTGCTTCGTTGACCTCTTAATAAAAGTCTATAATTGCTCCTAATTATTTATAACAAGTTTTGAGCATTAAAAGTCCATCCCTTTAATTAATTCGTGAATTTTTTGCATTAAGTATATATTTCTCAAGTCACTAGTTCGAATTATAATTAACAAAAAAAGACATAATATTAAAAATTTTAAATTATTCAAAAATTAAATAAAATTTTATTTTTTATTAAATTTAATTAAGTTTTTATATTTTTATTTTGAATCAAATAAATTTTTATGATTAATGATTGACCAACTGTTATTAGTTAAAACATCACTTACCATTTTATGTTATATAGAGTTAACATGATATGCACACATGTCATAATAGATGATAATGTGATATACTCATTTGATGTAATGACATGATCATATGATATTTTTATTTTTCATATCAGTATTATATGTATAGAAAAAATAACAAGTGATGTTTTTAATTAATGACGATTATTTATCCATTAGACATAAAAATTTATTTGAATTTTTTAAAATAATTTCAAGACTTTTAAAAATATTATGTCAAAAAATAAATGAAGAATGTTGAGAGAGGCACAAAGCAGGATGCTCCTGTAAATTCTCAAACAACTTGGGACGAGTTTCAGAAATTGCTGAAAGTACAGGGATTATATTGTAAATACAGTGCACTTCCTATCCCAGCTGGCACCTTGTGATTGGACCCTCTTAAACTTTCACACACAGGTCCTTACATTATCGGTACGCCTTAGCGCCTCCCATCAAAAGGTGAAAACCCTAAACCCTAAAAGCGTTGTTATATAATAATCTCTAAGCCTTCGGCCCAAATATTGCTTCGCCTCTCAGCCTCTCTGTTTATCTAGTTGCTTGCTGTTTCTCTCTCTGTGCTTTCAAACTCTCCCAGGGATGAGACCTCCAAGAGGTAACCAATGTCTCTCTTTTTCCTTGCTTGTTTTTTTTTAATCTCTGCTCTCACATTTCCGTTGTGCTTTCTGTATATTGTCGCACTTTTCTCATTCCAAATTGATTTGAAGGTTTTCATTTCTGTTTATGCGCAATTTATACTGTTATCGAAGAAAGTAGTAATTCCAAATTTAGAACCCGACTGAGTGTAGGCTTCATAAGTATCTTCTTGGAGGACACCGTTCAGTTATCAGTCTTGGGTTTATTTTTCTTTTTTTTTTTTGTTTTTAAACAAAGTTGGGTCTTATAGTTTGGGGTTAAGAAGCATCTTAGTTCTGTTTTGTTTTTATTGGTTTTGAGTCTCGTTATTGTATTTCTAATGGTTGGATTATGTGCAGGCCGTGGTGGTGGCGGTGGTGGGTTTAGGGGCAGAGGTGATGGAGGGAGAGGGAGAGGAAGAGGTGGTGGTGGTGGAAGAGGTGGCGATAGGGGCAGTGGCATGAAACCCCGTGGTGGGGGACGTGGTGGCCATGGTGGAGGAAGAGGGCGTGGAGGAGGAAGAGGAGGAATGAAGGGTGGGAGCAAGGTTATAGTTGAGCCCCATAGACACGAGGGAGTTTTTGTTGCCAAGGGTAAAGAAGATGCTCTTGTAACTAAGAATATGGTCCCTGGTGAGGCTGTCTACAATGAAAAAAGAATTGCTGTGCAGGTTATTTGTCTTTCTAATAACTCAGTTCATTTTGTTCCTGTTATGTAATATATGATAGTTCATATGATGGATTAAAGATGCTCTATTATTTTGCTAATTTGGTGTTAGCTCTTCCAGTTGACTTGTTGACATGAGTATTTTGAAATGAGAAATTGAGGGTCTCTCATGCTTTTTGTCTTAACAGAATGAAGATGGTACTAAAGTTGAGTACAGGGTTTGGAATCCTTTCCGGTCTAAGTTGGCAGCTGCAATTCTTGGTGGTGTTGATAATATCTGGATTGTAAGCCGTCAAATCTTGGTTATTTTTTGTTCATGCTATGTGTATATCTATTCTGACACCCTTTAGTTTCTGACTGACATGTGTATATTGTTATTTTTAATTAAAGAAACCTGGTGCTAAGGTTCTCTACCTTGGAGCTGCTTCTGGTACCACTGTTTCACATGTATCTGATGTTGTTGGTCCTGTAAGTTTATTTAGGCTTATGATTTCAATGTCTTTATATCTTTGTGTTTGGCAAAGTTGCTTATTGGTTGTACCCCTTTTTAGACGGGAGTGGTATATGCTGTAGAATTTTCACACAGAAGTGGTAGAGACTTGGTCAACATGGCGAAGAAGCGAACAAATGTTATACCTATCATTGAAGATGCTAGGCATCCTTCCAAATACAGGATGCTAGTTGGCATGGTGGATGTGATATTTTCTGATGTTGCTCAGCCTGATCAGGTTTGCTTTTTGTGTATTTCTTACTTTATTTGTCATTTAGAGAGTAGTGAAGAAACAATCAGGCAGATGTTCTATTTGGTGGATTAACTGGTTGTGCTGTAGTGTGTTAAATCTTGATGATGCACCTTCGTATTTATGCTCTCTATTCTTTTCTCATCACTTGCCTGCATCTTATGGCCTACACTCATTTCACATTTGCTTTTTAACTGACCAGGCACTTTGCTTGGTTTTGTTTCTCATTTGGCATTGTATGTGTTTATTATTCAGCGTTCTGTTTTTAGAGAGTGCGCTTGTTCAGTACTTGTACCATAGCTCTTTCTTATTATATGCATATGATGAGCTCTACTCGGATTCCCCTTCAAGACTTCATGGGTGATGCAAACTCGAGTTTCTGATGCAATATTAAGTCATCATCTTTAAATAGTCTATCAAACTTGGTTTATAAGAAAGTTTTAATTTTTTTTTTGTTTTGGAAATTTTGTTTCTTGATTTTTGTTTACTATACGAGCTATATATATATATTTTTGTCTGCAAGGAGTTGAAACTTAAAGATACTAACTCTTAACCTGGAAGTATGTCTAAGAAACTCTTACATAGTATACGCCTTTTTTTTTCCAATTTATATAGATTTTTTTTCCCATTTTTTTCTCTGTTTTGTTATTATTTCACTTTGTCAATAAGCAAATGATGAGGTACTCGGATTCCCCTTCAAGACATCATGGGTGATGCAATACCGAGTTTCTGATGCTTGCTTCAATCTCGCTATCATGTTTGTTCAAGGTTTTGTGACCTTTTTTCTTTTTTTCTATAAGCAATTTTTTACTCTCTTAAGAGTTGTAATTGTGTTTTTTTTTATTTTAATATCTTTTTTGTTCTTTCCTTCTTTTATTTTTATCTCATGTCACATTAGTATTTGAAATGTTCCATCTTTTTTTTTTACACGTTCATACTTTGTTTCTTCTAAATGTTTGTTAAAGGTTAATGGACTAATCTTGTGCATTGCATTGTTTTTTATACAAAGAGAAAGCATTTCTTCTGTCAGTGCTCTTTATTACACAAAATGAGTTTATGATAATATGATGTCTCTGATTTAAGTCCATTGGAAATCCTCCAGCCTACTCACTTGTGTCTCTCGGATCCTTATCCGGTGGGAATGAGTTGATGAAATGTTTGCACTTTTCTTTTGAGTCTAAGTTTTTGGTTACTTCTGACTTTATTTGCAGGCTAGGATTTTGGCCTTGAATGCATCCTATTTCCTGAAAGCAGGAGGTCATTTTGTTATTTCAATCAAGGTTAGTGTTCCAAAATTTGTGGCTTTAAAGCTGGAAATGTGTAAAACTTGTTATTTTCGGGGACTTGGAAGTTAATATGTGAACTTTCTAATTTCATTAGATGCTATCAGCTCTATATGTTGTCTAAACCTGCTTGAATATTTCATGCCAGGCAAACTGCATTGACTCCACTGTTCCTGCCGAGGCTGTATTCCAGAGTGAAGTTAAGAAATTGCAACAAGAGCAGTTCAAGCCATTCGAGCAAGTCACTCTTGAACCTTTTGAGCGTGACCATGCTTGTGTTGTGGGTGGCTACAGAATGCCCAAGAAACAGAAAGCTGGACAATAATTTTGTAGGCCTTCTTTAAGCCAATGTTTGCTAGAAAATGACTGTTACGTTTTGCCCTTTTTGCTTTATTAGGTGTTTATTAAAACTCAATATTAATGCTGTTTTGGAACATTTTGCACTAATTTTGGTTTTGATCGTCTGCCTGCCCCTCTCTGTTTATTGCAGCTCCACAACACCGTATCCCTGATTTAAGCAAATTCACCAACATATTACGTGATTAATGAGCGACATAATTAAAACATCAAAATGTGAAGATGGTATGTTGAGGTGACATATTCTTTCAATTTATTTTTAAAGTAATGTTCTCTTTGTTGGTTGCGAAGTCTTGTCAAGTTTATAACGGAATTGACGAAAGGCCTGGTTTCTTGCCACAAATGACAAATGAACCATTATATTAGTTTGAATTGAATTGAACTCCGGGTTGCTGAAGAAATTTGTGAGATTTAACACTTCCTACTGTCGTTGCTCCTGTTAAACAAGGTTTTTCTTCATATTGATATCAAGTATTAATAAATGTGGTGATTAATGGTAACAACTATTAAGGTAAAATACCAATCAATATTCTTTGACTACAATACCTTAGTATGGTAAAAAACGAGAACCTATCTGCGTTTGAAATGTAGAGACTTGATTTACGCCGATGACTCTGCTCTCCCCAGTCAGCATCACTAGTCCATTGAGGTGAAGCGATGATAGAGGAGGAGGAAGCCATAACCAGATTGAGATGGCCGACTCCCTTGTTGTAGCCTCGTGAATATCCCTCCCATGTCAAAAGGAGGCTAAAACATTACTCTCCCGGAAGTAGCTTCCCTGCTTTTTTAAATCTTTTAAGTTTTACCCTTGCTCCTTTTTCTTTAGATAAATTCTCAAGTGTAGAAGAAAAATCAGTAATTGGACTGAATGTCATGTTCGGCCCCCAAAAAACTCAGAAAAATTAAGACCTGTCAGAAGTGGGATTTGAACCCACGCCCTCTCACGAGGACCAGAACTTGAGTCTGGCGCCTTAGACCACTCGGCCATCCTGACATATGCTCGATGTGCTATATTAATCATGTAGACCTTTGTAGCTTGTTGGCATAACCCGGTGTCTTTTCCTCGTGTGAATGTTGAACACATTTCAATTTATGTAATTGTAGCTCTGAAGAAGAACTGATTTGATTGCATCCTCCACAATCTTTTGAACAGAACCACGTAGGTCCAACATCACAAATTGGAGATTGGATATGTGAGTCTCGCTGGGCCAGGACCAAGCTTAAATGTGAAGCTTCTGTTGATGATTATTCCTCGCACAGCTTGGAATGCTTATGCCTGTCCCATTTCCACTAAGGAGAACAATAGTGTATCGTAAATAAAGCAAAAACTGTTTTGGAGTCATGGAGAAAGTATGGTGGAGACTGTTAGATTCCCTTTGCAGGGTCTTAATATAGACAGCTTTGAACTAATTGGGTTCTGTATGATGTTGTCCTCCTGTAGTTTCTTGTCTGTTTGTTTTTTGTTCTCTTGATCCTTGGTCAGTGCTGATCTCGGCCTGATCTTCTTCTTGTATCCTTTCTAGCAGTTTTGCTGCTTCTTTTTGGATAAAATCATGACAAAATCTTGACACTGGGATTTTGTTAAAAACTAAATTAAATACAATACAATCTTAAACGTTCTTACGTTACATCTATTGATATAAATTTAATTAATTTAATGAACAGAATGAATTTTTTTTAAAATGCTAAATGCACACACAAATTTTGTTGAATGACAAAGGATTTTATTTATTTACTATATTTTTTATCTCTAATTGGAATTGCCTCCATATAGAAATCACGTGAGACAAGACCACGGATTCAAGTCAGCTTGTGACAGTATTCAGTACAAACCACCTTGCTCCCTGCAGAATCAGGAGAAATAAAACCAAACAAATGCCAAAGAGTAATGACAATATTGTTGTTCTTCTAACAACTCATGTCATATGTTACTATCATTAACCTTGTCGGTGCTGATGTCTTGGCCACCCCACTTCTTCATACGTTCCATTGTTTGTTCAACCTGCAAAAGAATTACTCTACTACTTGGTTTACTTTGTCTAGAATTCCGAAGACCCTGGATTACGTGAGAAAAAACAAAACGCAATTGACCACACAGTACAATCAAAATGAAATCATATTACTGGTTATTTTCCTTGGAACTTTTGTCATCTTATAAGTAAATAGAAAGGTTTGTAAGCAGAGATAGAAGAGGATGAAAAGAAATAAGTGGTATGTCTCAGATTATGCTCTATTATAAGCAAGTTTAGCCGGAAGAAACTCCAGTATCTAGGGACATAATAACGAAAGCAAGTTTACTAACCTCCTCGTTCCAATTGGTTCTATAGAGAACAAGCAAGAGCAGCAAGGTTTGCAAACCAATTCCAGCTATCATGCCTCCCCAAAGTCCCTGCATGGTGGGAAGAAAAGTTAGAGGTGTTCTATTTTGGTTATTAAGAATTTCAGCTTGAGCCTTCTACCTAAGGAGAGGCATGCCTGGTGATTGCATCAGGCCACAGTCAGAAACAAGGCCACATATTTTACATTAAACTAATTAGAATCAGATGGAAATTGGTAGCTGTTCATCATGCATATACAGGAGGAGAGGAAGTGGAACAGAAAAATCATACCATCACTCCTAAGTTTGCTGTATAACCAAGTAAGAATCCGAGAGGAAGACCAAAAACGTAATAACAACCTAAGTTAATATAAGCAACCAATGTCTGCCACCCACCGCCAATAGCAACTCCTACAAGAATAACAGAGAAAGTATATGACCAAGAGAAGAGATACAGCGATTAAGCAATTAATTTCATAGCCGAAAAAACTTATTGAGATACCTGATATAACAGGCTGGACACTGTTAAGAACCATGGTCACACCAAGAAGGTATGCCAGATGAGCAACAGCTCGCTGCATTTCTTCGCTGCTAGTGAAAATGACTGCAAAGTGGTCCCTGGTTATGATGATAGCAACCATGCATAAAAGCCCTATGAAGAGAGACTGAAGCACGGTAACATATACGGAGTACTTGGCTGCTCTTGGATGTCCCAATCCAAGCTCATTGGAAACCCGAACGCTGAGAAAATTGGATCAAAATGTGGTATCAATTAAAGAAAGATGATTCACCATTGTCACAAAAAGTAAAGTAGTAGATCCTTTGTTTCAGCAATGCCATTAGCAAAAAATTTACAAAACCAGAGGAAGCCTACTGTTCTATGGTACCTTTAACAGTAATTTCGACTAAGATGAGACTATTATTGTATAGCTATGGCTGCCGAATGAAAAGGTTTCAGTTTTCAAGATTATCATGCCGGTCTGCTTATATTGCCGTTCAGCCAAAAAAAGAAATACAATTTTGAGAAAAATATGAAAATGATGTATGACCCCTAATAGTATGAAAATGTCAATATGTGTATAATTTTCCCTATATGCTGAAGAAGTTTACCTCATAGCAGCGTTTATTCCTATGAACAACATAGCTTCCCACCCATTCAAATTCATACTGCCATGTAAATCAAATTCAAGGAACAAGTAAGAAGCTTGGACAATGTGAATAAATAGATCATAAATGTCAGAACAATGCATTAAAGCAATCCAAAGAATTGCGGTAAAAATTGTAATTTGTAAAATTAAATGGTTGGACTCTCTAATAGTCGTTTCATTACATAATTGATTTAATATGTCGTTTCTTTCGGAACTCTTTCCATTTTCCAATCCCATTTGCTCAATGCTCATGTTAGCATGCTGCTTTAACTACTTCAATCCAAGTATATAGAATGAGTGACGCCGAAGTTAAAAATCTTTCGTCACTTCCAAATTAACTTTGAAGTGATTGAATCAGCAGTGAAGCACGAGAATATATATGATACGATTCAGAAACAATTGAAGAGCTTTAATAGAACTCACCAAATTGAAAGGGAACCGACTGCAATCACTGCATTATTGAGGTGACCAACAAGAAGAATCATGCTCATCATGTACCAAACCTCGAGGCAAAGCATCAGAGCTGAGGAAATGGAGAGTCGAACAAAGGCCCATATCTCCTTGAATGCCAACCATGAAAAGCCATGCCACCCCTCGTTGCTCCAGAAAATAACATAGGCGACTTGAGCTAAAGCGATTACCCAGCTGGTGATATCATATGCTATGGCTGCCCCAGTTGTACCCCAATCAAACACCAAAAGGAACAGCGAAAGGATCCCGACGTGAAAAATCAGAGTCACCAACCCAATCCAAGCAAGCACGCTAACCTTGCTTTGAGCCTGAAGGAACTTTTGAGTAGGGAAGATTATGGCAAGTGAAAACAATTGAGGGATGGTGAGTATTGCGAACTTCCCAGCCAGGTTAGCGATCTCATCTTCTTGCCCCAGAAGTTTGAGGACTGGCGTGGCAAAAATGTAAAATGGCAATATGATGAAACAAGAGGCCAACAAGATTATCCAGGACCTTTGCATATAAACGCCAAGCATGTGTATTTGTCCAGCACCAAAAGCTTGCCCACAAAGTGTCTCCAGTGCACTCCCCATGCCAAGCTACATGTTCATTCATAATTTGCACAACAAATTTAATTAGGTTCCATATATTTCTTTTCTGTTTTTACATATTCAAGAACAATAGAATGTGTTTACCCCACTATTCCAAAAGCACACAATGTCATGCTTCAGAAAGAGACTTCATAGGAAACAAAAATTACTACTAAAAATCATAATCTTATAATCTTATTGTAATCTCCCATATTGGCTTTTTTGGCTAATCAAATAGTAATAAATAAATAGAAGAGTTAATTCTATATTCAAATTATGATTAAATTTCTAATTTTATTAATCAAACGAGTGAAGTGACAAAAAAAAATTAGTCTCCTAAAAGTGACGTATGCAATTTTACTTATTAAATTTACAATTTTATAGTAACTCAAATGTTGATATGTAATTAGCTCTAAATTAAAGGAAATTTGTTGTTCTCATTTTACCTTCTTGCAGTACTAAAAAGAAAAAAAAAACAAACGAATTGAATGTTTTATCAAAATGAAAGACTTATTTAGTCTTTCATCCACTTCCTCAGTATCCCCTTACCGCTAGACTTAACGAGAAGTCAACACAGCAAAAGTTTTCCATTTTTCGATATATATGAAGAAAGAAGCCAGTGTTAATATATATATATATATATATACACACACGTGGAGAAAGAATTAAAGTGAGGAAGCAAACCATGAAGCCGAAGGAGAAAGTCCCGAGGACAGCGAGAGCGATGGTGACGGCTGAGAGTTCAATATTACCGATGTGTCCAACGAATATATTAGTGACGGAGTTAGTTCCATATTGACACATTATTTGGAAACCAATGGGACCAGCGATCTTCCACATCTTCACCGTCTCCATCCAAAACACCGACTTCACTTCCTTGAAGCTCCTCACCGGCGCGTAGTCTCCATTCTCCAACAACGTCAACGTCGTAGATGGTGCGCCGTTTAACAGTGGCGTCGTCTCCATATTGTCGGCTGAGAGCCGGTGGCCTGGTGTGTGTACGGAGACGCCTGCGGCAGAAGTTGACTGAGTTTGATGAGTTGAGTGAGGAGATGATTGTGGATAGGATGCCCGCTTTTCAGGATAAGTCTTCCGTTGGCTTTGCTTTGGTTTGTTACTACAAAATTGTAGCACAAAGAAGTAAGATGCAACACTCAGTCTCAAAAGGTTTAATATCGTAGCAGAGTCTTCATTCACTGCATTATTATTAAATAAAGTGGTGGGGCACGTGTTTGACTTTAGTTTGTACTGCCTCTATACAAATTAAAACTATTATACTATTTTTTTACTATAATATTAACATTTATAATAATATAATATAACATGACAAACCCTTAAATAACCTCCATTATTACTTACAAAAAAGGAACACCACGATTGAAGATCAAACTCTCTCGTCAATAGATGGCAAATTTTAAAAAAAATAATTAAAAATTACTAAACATTTCAATAAAAATTATTTCTAAACAAGAATTAATTTTGTATATATTTAAAATGTTTAAAAAAGTTTCAAATTTTTATTGTTGGATTTCTTATTAGTAGTATATACATAAAATGACACCTAACTTCCCAAACATCTATCTGTTTGGATCAAGTATATATACTGAATTATTACAATATAATTTTAGAGGGTAGCAGAAGATTCCAGGTCAGGTCTCTGGCATGTAGCTGGATTCTCCACAGGCAAACGTATCTTTCCCTGATCTTGAAACGAGCAAATAATTGTGCTCGAATAACGATGCAAGTGTAGTGGAGACCGTTAGTTGGATGCTTTCATCTCTAAATCTGTCATTTTTATAAGATAATTAAATTATATTAAATTATTTATTTTTAAAAATATTAATATGAAATTATAATATAATCATAATATAATCAATAGATATAATGTGATTATATTTTAAAATAGATACAATCTCTTGTTACAACGTATTTTGCAATGTTATCAAACTTGGTGTGATATTTTTATCTTTCTTCAATTAATAATCATTTTAAAAAAATTAAAAATATCTTTAAATTTTAAAAAAATTATAAAATTTGAAAAACATAATTTTTAGAAATTTTCATAAAAGTTAAAAAAATAAAAATTAATTATTAAAAAATTCTAGAACTATAATAATAGAAATAATTTTTATTTTTAAAAAATTATAAAATATTAGAAAATCTGTAAAATAAAAAATATATTTAGAATTTTTGAAAAATAAAAGATATTCTTTTGTATGTTCATAATTTTTTAAAATTATAAAAAAAATTTCCTCTCTGTAATTTTTAATAAACTTTTGGAAATAAAAATATGTCTTTTTTACTTTCAATATTTTTTCAAAAATCTCTTCTGTTTTTTTAATTTTTTTAAAAAGAATTATTTTCATTTTTAATGTTTTACAAATATTTCAAAATAATACTAATAACATTATATTTTAAATTTTTTAAAATTGCTAACAAATAAAAAGTTATTTTTTGATTAATATTAACATGGATTTACTTGATGCTTAGTTATTTGTTGAAAATTTACTTAAGAGATGATATCATATAAAATTAAAGAGTAAAATATCTTATTTTTTTAAGCTTTGATCATAATTTTATACGAATTTATTAACATAAAAATAGGTTGTCCGTCTCAAAAAAAATCTTTCCCTGCACATATAAGTTCAATCATTAATGTTTTTATTAATTTAATGACGTGATAATATTTTTTTATAATTTTACTTTTCATTATTTTTAAAAATTACTACATTATATAAATTATAATTTTTTATTTTTACCCTCGTTTATACTTTTAGGGTGAATTATCTATTTTTTAAATTAATAAATTTGTGTAAAATTATAATCAAAACTTAAGAAGTAAAAATACTTTACTCTATATTAAATTTATATTTAAATATATAAAAATAATTCTGAAACTAACATTACATCTTTAATAAAATGCTTATAAACCAAAAGCTTATCTTTTCAATATTTTAATAACACTTTCCTTAATATATTAAGCATTGCAATATTATTTTACCAATAATCACATTTTCTATAATATAATTGTACTGTAAAGTATCACTAATTGTGAAATAAATGCAAAAGCATTTTAATAGCATGATCCATTTAAGATATCTCTTTACGGTTACGTTTGCCAGCCGACGAAGGAAATTATTGAAGCATGATATTGACTGCCACCAAGGCAGAGGCAGGGTGGTAGCTTCCATATATAAGTTCATCTACCTACCACCAAGGATAATACAAGTTGAAAGGCTTCCGCCAGGAGATTTTCGCCTTCTTTTATTATTATAACTATTATTTGCAGAAGATTTATATACTAATATTAAGAAATTAAAAGATCCTGTAATGTAGAAATTATATGCCGCCCTTACATTTTCTTTCCTTTTTTTTGTTTTTGTTTAAATACAGAAACAATATTATGAAAATGAAGGGTAAAAACAATTTCAATATATATGAACCAAGTAATTAATATGGTTAAAGTGGATGTAACTTCTTAGTGTTGTTTTATTTTTGTAAATTCAAACTGAGTCGACATTACCAATTCAATGGAGATTAATTTACTTAGTATTATACATTATGCTATATTATTCATGTTTGGTAGAAAGTTTTGTCAAAACTCTCATGTTACCTAAACTTAGGTTTAGTGTTTTCCCCTCTGGTGACTACATACTAATAGGCAACTCTTTTTATTTTTTAATAAAATTTTCGTCTATGTTAAGTAATCATCCCCTTTCCATGAACCCTTTCTTTTATTATTATTATTATTATTATTGGATGAATAAAAATGGGCTCAACCTAATCTGCATGAACAACAAAAAAGGCAGAAACTTAGGATCGATAATTGGGCTAATAACATTACAAACAAATGGCCGTCATAAACAATAGAGATCATTTGAGCCGTCCAAAGAACATTGCCAGAAAAAGAGGCTTCAACGTTTGCACATCAAATTCACAATCTTCTCATTGGGAAACTTGAACCAGCTTTAATGGTATAGATAATGCCCTCACCATATCCTTCATTAATATGATTCCAAAAAAAAAAAAATACCTGTAACTATGAAGCTCTTTAGACAAGGTGAGATAAAGGAAAGCAGCGTATGTTGAGCCCAGCCTAAATATAGGGCCCAAGCTTTTCTTGAACGCAACCTACTTGATGTTTGCACTAATGATAAAAACGTCACTAACATAATTCACGTAAGGAATTAGGAAGAAAAAGAAAAGAGGGATCAAGAAGGTGTGAGACGGCCTTACCTGGTAAAACTACAGGGCAAATATGCCAATCATAACTTGCAGACGATGTTATTGATTTCTATTGGAGTATAAAATTTGTGTCTCAACGCTAGACAAACGCCCCACCCAGAATTGGTTTTAGGAAAACCGACCACATATTTCATGTTATATGATAGCCTTTGATAGCTTTGTTTCATGAATTGTCATATGCTATATAATATGAACAAACATGTCCAACAAAATAAATCTTTAAAGAATGGGACCCTTGCATGAGTTGTCTAGATGAACACGTATATGTGTGTAGATTGCTGAAATGATTACATTCATCTCACCTTGCTTTGTGTGTAATGATATTGATATAACGAGTGAACTCCATCTACTTTTCACGTTAATTAGTACCTTGATCTCCATAATCGACTAGAGGGTTCGTTTCCTCTTTGTTTTGAGTAAAGGTTTTAATTTTTTTTTTTTATGGGTTATTTTCCAAGAAGCAAAGTTCTGGGTTTTCCAGCATTGGAACTAGTATAGTAATGATGAAATTGGGGGTTTGATGGAACAAAGCAGTCATCAATCACAGAAATGAATTGAAAGAATGAGAAAATAATGGGAGTTTTCCTTTTCTCGTTTACTTTGGGGTCCCATTCCAAGGGTGGATTTTGAGCAGTCTTGTGTCAACATCCAATATCCACGGGCAGTTAACACGGATGAGGGTGGCACCTTCGAAATCTGAGGAATGCAACACGGCATTTGCCATTCGCCCAGCTATTCATCTCTCTGGAGCGAGTCCCACCAGGCGGTCCGCATGCACTTCCATTTCAACCCATCTTTCAAAAATAAGTCCTTTCGGAGTGGTGGGCACTCTTTAACTCCGTATCCACCAGTTTTCTCCGATCTACGTGCTTGCCCTTTTTCACGTGCATTTGTAATTTAGTGGCTGATTTTTCATTTTTGACGGCGAATTATTCTATATATATATATATATATATAGTAGTAGTTTAGTACATTATTCCCTATCACACAAAAAGTTTATTAATAAGCAACTCATTTGGGCATCTTTTCAGGTAGAAACTACTTAAATTCAAAGAGTGAGATGATACTATTTGAACATTACCTTATACGACACATACATTTCAGTTTAATTAGGTCTATCCTTTTTAAATTTCAAACTATTTAGCATAACCTCTCGGGCAATTTAGTCTATGTTGCGAAACGGTTCAATTATACGAAACATTGCCAACAAAGAGTTTTTGGATTAATAAAAAAGGTAGATAAGCGAATGCATAGGGACGAAGAATCAAACAAAGAAGTCGAAAGCAAGAAGATGGGGAGTTTGTTTATTCATATTCCAACTTTCTAATACCATCTTTATTCCTTATCACCAATCAATAAGTAGTACAAAATATATGGGGCCCTCCGAGTCCGCATTGCGAAAAGCTGGGCTTTTGAAGCCCGAAAAAGAGGTCCATGAGCCGTCAGGTCATCAACAATCCTCTCCGGCTTAAAATAAAATAGAAAAACAATAATTATATAAAAAAACAAGGAAAGAATCAAATGTTTTGTTTGAAATAATCAATAAGATACTACTTGCCATCAGACTTCCATTTTGTAGCTGCTCTCCGCTACCTGTATAAGCCCAAAAAGACAGTCAATTTGCATAGGAACAACGAAAAAAGGTTTGACATAAAGAAAGGGATATGCTGAAAATAAATCCGGCAATAATTATTATACTGCTATAATTTCTCCCTTCTTTCTTTTACTTATTGATATTATCTCTCTCAAGTTTTCTTCACACGTTGGTACGGAGCATGCACGCCTTTCATGCCCGGCTGGTGCACTTGGAACTAAACTAATGTTGGTAAGTTACATTTCCACGAGTTGTTTTGTAAAATGTAAAGCTAAGAAAGCCCATTCAAAGCTTTACTGCATGAGATGCCTGCTCCATTTTTTTACCTCTCTCACATAAATTGCTCCATATGGTCAATATTTGTTGAGACAACGTAATCAATGCAACTTATATTGGCCACATAGTCATTAATTTTGTATACAAATCTTACGATATGTCACGTGAAATAAATAAAATCTATTGAAACGTCAGATTTTAAATTTATTGATTGTAGCAATCCCCTAAGATAGAAAAAAAATCTTTTAAGGCATTGCTAAATATGAATTCACTCAATTTAAATTGAGTCATTTATTGATACGATCATGTGTGACATACTTAACTGAGTAATTTTATTAAAAAAGTAAGACCAATCAAGCATAAAATCAAAATGAGCTTACCAATGTTATACAGTTCCAAGTAAAAGTTAAAAATTTGGTAGTTCTATTAATACTCAGTATTCATATTTGAGAACTTTTTTTTTGTAAAACTACATTCATAAATAAAAAAAAATTATTAACTTTTGATAATTATTAATCTAAAATAAAAATAATAATAAATTATTAACATATGCAAAACCATCCGCGATGGTAGCCGCAGTGTCCCGATGTCGCGACTTCTCTTTTAGGGTAAATAAAATTAAAAAACGGGTTCAAAGGGAGGGAAAAAATGCCGAGAGGAAAAGGTTAAAAGGAAAAGAAAAGGGGACATCACAGCAGTTCATAAATCCAGCGCATTCCCAGGATTTAACCACAACAGTTTTGGCATCGGCTTTTGGCCAGAATTGTAAGATCACGTGGCCTGCACTCTGACTCGTTCGTACCCATCAAACAAAATCCTAACCTGCCACGTCTTCCACACAAATCTAACGCACCGAATCTAACGGTTAAGACTCAGCCAACAGTTGAAAAGCGGCGTCCTCTACGGCGCTGTAAGTTGAGAAAAAGAAGGCAAAAAGTAGTTTATATTTTGCAGCGCTGTCTGCTGACATGGCCTGCTATAACTTGTTCGATTTGACAACTCTTTGCTTGTTTTCCACCCTAATCTCTCACCGGCTACACCCGGTAACCCAAGCTTCTTTCTTTTCTTTTTACTGTGAAATTTCGAGGTTGGGATAAAGCGAGTCTGTCCAAAACAATGAGAAGTTTCGCTTGCTCGCCGCTGACTATAAGCATGGGGTTAGTCACCACTTTTTCAATTGTGAGGGCTTTTTGTTCCCTTTTTTTCCATGCAAAAGACGATTATGATTTTCGATTATATTGAAACCATTGTTTCCCAATTTCATTTTCAAAAAGGGGAAAAACAAAGACTACTACGCTCTCAAATTCATTTTAATTTTTCCAATGTCTTCAAAGAAACCAAACGACATTGTTAATTTGTTATATTTGATTGTTTTAACAATCACGTTTGAAGCCTGTCGTTTTGAAGGTTAAAGAAGAGGCGGGGGCGAAACCTCCAAACGTTTTCGGTGTGCCATGCCCGTGATGCTAACAGTTTACAAAATACTTCCATGTCTCAAATTCGAAACGTGACTGCGTTTTGCTTTTACAGAAAGCATGAGAGCAATTTGTTTATAATTGTTGAAAACCTTCATGATGCTTTTTCTTTAGAAGCAACGATGACAACCAAAAAACATTTAAAACATCATTCTGGTATTAAATCCACTTCGATTTCAAATGAAAAAAATAACGTTGATTTAATGTCTTCATCATGAAGCTTTGAATTCTTGAGAGCCGGATATGCCAAAACACATCTCACTTGATTGGGACCCAAAATTAAAAGGTTTTCGCTAATAAGTGATTTAAAGATACTTAATTATTATTAAAAGGAATAACATTTTCGTTCAATGTATTAATATTTATTAATTGTTTGTTGCATTTAATGTGGTAAGATTTTTACAAAAAAGAAAACACTTAACATGTTCCTCTAGGGCGTATATATAAATTAACTTGGACATCTAGTCATAAAAAAGTTACATCTTCAAAGAGTGTTGTGCTTCATAATATAAGATAGAAGTATGTTAAATTACTCTTCTGTATGAATTTTAAAACCCATAATTAAATTAAATATATTTTTTGGTTGGTTCGTTTGATTTATTGATTTATACACAATGTAACATAATAATAATATTATTATTATTATTCTTATTATAACTTTTACTTGTAATTTCATCTATACTAATTTTTAATAAAAAATCAATTCTCGGTGGACTTGACAATAGAATAAACTCTTTGAAAAATTTGTTTGCCCTACGTACTGTTTGGATGAAATAAGGAAATTTTATTGCTGATGGAACTTGGCAGGCAAACTGCAAACTGAACGTGGTGATCATACCCAGATAAAAGCTCACGTTCGTTGGTCAGTGACACCAGCCGTACTTTTAAGGAAGTAAATTCACTTTTTAATTCCCGAGTTTAGTCATTTATTCCGGATAGCTTTTCTTCTTTGCTCTTAAATACTCTATCCTTTGCATTTATTGCAATGCTTATTCAGTTTCAAGTACCAATTTGTTTTTATATTTAATTTGTTAAGAACAAAAAAATAATTAACCGAGCGTCAAATTTTGAATCTTCAATATAATTCTCATGGACGAGCTAAGAATTCTTGAGCCAAAAAATGCTAACTCTTTTATGAACTTATGTTTTCCTAAAAAAGGGGGGGGGAGGAAATAAGGCTAAAGAAATACATCAATAATGTTTTTATTTGTTTGGAGCCTTCAGTTTCCGTGACATGAGATTTTAAATAAATGAAAAAAACCCCATCCAAACATGAATAAGAAATCATGAGAATTGATTCATGCATGCTTTGTGGAAATAGACAAGTGGTCTAATTAAGCAAGATGTATTGATTTAGATAGTACTAAATATTATTGGTGTCCTGCTGTTTGATAGGCCATGACATTTCAAAAAGCACGCAACGCAACCAACCGGAACAACCGGTCCACTTGTGATACAAGGTTGCACCAAATTTAGGCATACAATCCTATTGCAAATCATTAATTCTAATATATTAAAAATATTAAATGTAAATATCTTTTTTGTATTAACACGTTCTTATTGGAATTTAAGATTCTAATGCTTGAAAATTTTCATGCTCAGAATAAAGGAGATGGGAGAGGTAACTTTATGAGATCTAAAAAGTTAAAACTATTCAAAGGGTAAAAGGCATGACTTTATTTAATTATAGATTTTGCGCTCATGAAAGCAAGCAGAAAATCATGAATTAGAACATGCATAAGTTTAAAAGTTGATTGTTGCAAAGCTTAAGGATTCTTTCCATCATTTTTGGTCAATACACAAAGAGCATAATTATTCAGATAAGCTTGTTAATTAGCAAAGACAATAGTTCCTAGTGTAGGAATCTAGATCTAATCAATCAAACCCGAAAGGGAATTAATTGACAAGAAATTTGATTCGATGTTCTATATCAATAACCACATATTTATGATATTTGGATGTAAAAAATCAAACTTTACAAATCCTCTACCGCATGCATCTTTTAATTAATTATTTTACTAAATGTCCCTTAAATTTGACAAATTAATGATTAATGTTCAGCTGAATGTCATTAATAATTTACCACCCTTAATCTTATTGTTGAAAGGAAATTGACTTGTCTTTGTTAGTTATTAATATCGTAATCTCTTTGACAACATTTTAATTTTATTTAATATAAATGTACTATTATGGTGTGAGATATTATGTTAGTCATCTAATTTTATATCCTTCACTCCTATGCATTGAAGGTGAATTTAGCTCCAATCTAAAGAAAATAAATTAAATATATATTACATAATACTGTTTTATGCATTTAATACGCTCAATTAGGCAATCACTTTATTGTTTTCTTGATTTATATGATCCTCGTAAATTAAAACATATAAGTATTGGTGCATTAGGTTCACTAGTTGGTATATGATTTTTTTTAAAAAAAAAATAAAATTAAAATCTATTTTTTTCAATTTTAAAAAAATAAAACATGTAAGACTATGTTAGACATAAAAACATAGACAAAAGTATATTAAGTCATAAGTATTAGAAGTGTAGGAAGATATCTTTTGTGACATTATCTAAGATCTTAGAAAATCTCTGAGAACAAATGCGTTTTCAACACCTTTTTAAATTATGGATGATTCACATGAATCATTTACCAAAGATTTCCCCCTTTCACGCCAACTTGATTCTTAACTGGAAAACCCAAAGCCAACTTGATTAATCATTTGTCAAATTGGCTTTTAGTGGGAACTAAATCTGGACCAACCCCCACCTCCAAATCCCCCCATTTCACATCCCTTGGGGAAATCCACCACAAACCCAATCCGACCATTGCTTTTGACCCTCACATATGACGTGAATCCATCAAAGCTTGCAAAATTAATAACATCTTTTTTGGCTTCTCTGAAATTTGTACCAGTATAATACTTCTAGATAGTTTTGGATTTGTTAACAAATATTTTAGTGAGGCTCTAATTATTATTAAAAATAATCAAATCAATCTTTTCATTTAATATAATCAATATTTTAATTATTTAAAAAAAAGTTTCTTGGAAACAATTGCTTGCAATTTATTTTTTAAAGACGATCTTTTGTCAGCTTTTGGGATTTTTGTGCCTAAATGCATGGACCAATCGTCTTCATTGAATTCTTGTTTTCTTACTAATCTGGACCACTTTTCAAGTATTAATTAATCACTGATTAAATCGTCTTTAAAATTACGTAAGCTACATTTCTTTTGGGGTCGCTAACTGAAGGAACACATTTTCTGGCAGTGTGGATTTCGTGTGGCATGGATGGCGTGTGGGCAAGCGCGCTCAACCCCCCTCCCCCCAAGAGTCGGCGGCAATGGAATCCAGGTGTGTGAACCGGCTATCCCGGTCAAAACCAAAAAACCATGTAACCAAACGGGGACCCCATGGCTCTTCCATTGACAATACTGCCCTTCTTTGCCACGAGTTGGGAGTGATTCGTTTTCTGTTAGGCGGTCTCCACCAACTCATAAACAGAAGCCTTTTTCCAATTAAAGTTCAAACGGGGAAAAAAAAGGAACAGTTAGGTCTAAATGACCAATTTGCCCTCCTGCAAGTTAGCTACGTTTTAGGTGCGTGTGGTGGCTGCATAAAGTATCGTAATTAATCAAATAAACAAACTTTTTCTTTAAAAAAAATAAAAAAATGGATGACAGGAAAAATGCAAAAAAAAAAAATCTGTGCTATAAATGAGGTTGAGTTAGGCAAGTGACAAGTCGGAGATGTGATGTGCATTGGACACGTGTTGGGGTGAGAGGCTTTGATTCCAATTGGAGGAAAAAAAAGAAGAAGATAAAAGGTTGTTTGGATGGTTTAGTTGCTAACCAATTTCGCACAAGATTTTGCCTACACGCAACCTATTGCAAAATGTCAAATTGTTAAAGGACCTGGCTATTTTAAGGAGATGTACAGTCTTTCATGATAATTTTGGTTTTTCCGTAAACATCATAATTATCCTTGTATTTACGAGTAAAATTTTGTGTACATTTGCAATTTTAACATTGCACTTGTGTGGAAAAATATGGGCTTCAAAAATGTGTTATTCATGTTGTATTTTTTCAATGAAATATATGTAAATAAAAATTAGGTAACACTTTTAGAGAGTTTTTTTTTAAGAATAAGTGTTTTTTCATTAAGATGAGAATGAATTTTTTAAAATATTATTTTAAAAATACAATAATTAAGAGAAAAAAATTCAAAGTATTTATAGACCACAAACGGTACTTTAGACATTCATTTACAAATAAATATTTAATTATTTAAATCATTTAAAAGTTTTGAGATCTATTCACGCTATTAATTATTGTGAATGTTTAGTCGACTAGCTTATATTGTTTAGAAGCTAGTTGCTTATTTAATCAACTAATTCATTAAATAACTTATTTTGTAGACAAAATTCAATTTATTGATTTCTATCATACTTTAACCGGTCAAAATAAACAACTTAACCGATTAATATTAGACATTTGTGTATTTTCTTCATTATATCTCTTTATTTCTTATAATTAACACACATATTTGATAATATATTATAAACTTATATATATACACACACTTAAAATACAGCAATTCATTCGAATATTACTTGAAAAGATTTGTCAAATATACTGGCCATGATTCATGTGCTTATTGAGAATTAGTCAAAGTATTCGTAAAGTTTCTGTGTCGTGATAGCCACATGAAAGATTTTTTATAATGTAAACCAAGAAAAAAAAAAGGCAAAAAGATCAGAAACCCCAATTGACTCGTCTTTCCGCTTTCAAATTAGATTGGAGTTAATTTTAACTTGTAAATAATTTCCAGTTTTATTGGCGGTGTGAAGCGTTGAAAGTCTTGGAGAGAAGGCAGACAAACTTTGTTGTACCTGTGGTCAATTCATGCTTCTAACATAAGACTGGGCTCACTGATTGCAACGACCGCTACTAGAAAACAAGAAAAGCAAACGATTTTTTTTAGAATAAAACAGAAAAAAAAATGAAGTTTATTCGATTGGAACTCAAATGTTTCGAATACCAAAATTATGATTTGTTTAATGTTAATGATGCTACGATTTAATTTAGTTTAGGAATGGCTTGATTTTGAAGCCATTATGCAGACGGAGTGGAGGAATCAGGAGTCAAGAAGGAATTCTGAATTCCAAGTTGCATGCCTCCTGAATAGTCAGGAGGGGCTGGGATGGGAAGCAGCTAATTGTTTCTTTGACTGTGGTCCTTTGTGGCTAATGGCCATCATCTTTTTTTACCAAACAAGACAGAGAGAGAGAGAGAATTAATGAACAAGTCAATTTCAACCACTCAATGGATAGTTTGTTATCAATAGATGGGTTAAATGTGACAGGTAGGTCATTCTCATAGTAAAAGAATTTAATATATCTTTTTCTTTTTTATTTACAAACCATTAAATTCAAGTTTTTTATTTTTTTATATTTGATTTACAAACAGGAAAGTTTGTTAATTATTAGACTATTAAATTATATATATATATTTGAAGTGTTACGTGATAGGTATGAGGGTATTTGCCCTAAGAGTATATCTCAATGCGGTAGTTTACAAGTTCAACTTGCAAAAAGCACATAACATTTGGTGTGAAAGTATGTTCCACCTTAATTGAAGATGAAGAAGTAAATGACATTTGGCGTCAAAACAAGTTCCACGTTATAAGTTTGAGTAGGAAGTTTAGCACCATTAAAGAGCCATCTAGGACAAGCCTACCTGCTTGATAGAGTGAGAGTTGTCCCGGCGGAGACAGAGCTACTTGACTCAAACTGAATAAAAAATATATAAATATTTTATATTTTTTTTCACCCTAATCAAGAGCAATAATGACACTATCAAGTTGGAGGTAGTTCCTAAAAATTTCGTCATCCGCTCTCCGTATCTCAAAAATCACAGTAATAATCTTTCAGTACAAGTTTTTTATTTGTTGCATTCCTGTCTCCTAAAGGATTCTATAGTAAATTATTGTTTTATTCATTCCAACAAATCATTCTCTTTTTTACATGATATATATATACACACTTATATCCCATTAATATCATTATTAAAACTTATTGGAAGAAGACAAAGAATTTAACTGGAATTCAGACAAATGCTGGAGTGATATATACAGGGCATCTACTTCCATTACACCTCTCTCTCTCTCTCCCCCTTAGTAGATTGGATTATGCAATCTTGAGATCTAATTTTCATAATTGTCAACACAAGAAAAATTGAAAAAAGGACGATAGAAGAAGAAAAAAGAGTACCTCTTGGATTATTACCAAAGGCAACTTACTATTCAAAGAAAAATGGTGACAACATATTTTTTAACCGCCATCCAAATATATATACTACAAAACAAAACTTTTTGTTGAAGCTTGTGGCTTAATGATGTATTAATCTGACTTTAGGATTAGATGATGGGTTTCAAATTATTCGTTATAAAAATTGTTTAGTTAGCGTTATAATATAATATTATTAGGTAGTTAAGTTACAATACCTAGTTAGAATTATTTTATAACAATATTAATCAATTAGTTATATATCAAGTAAATTTAATTGATAGTTTAATTCTAACTAATCAACAGTACTATAATATAAATTTAACCAAGTAATAGGATTGTATTATACTTTAATTAAATAATTTATATAATCGTCGTAACAGATATAGATAGTCTTGTGAACTCTTAAACATGCTCTTTATTTGGACCCTATTATTAAGGAAAAAGAAGAAGAAAGAAAGATAGGAGGGCCGGCAGATGAGAGTAGTGAATAGAAAATTAATAAGGAATTTTTTCATTGGCATTTTACCAATGTCGTGAAAAGTGGAATAAATGAGCAACAAATTTACTTGCACCCAATTATATGGGGTATGGGAATTGGGACCACATTCATTATACTCTTCCAAATTCAATTGTTTACCATTGGAGGAGGAAACCCAAGGAATCTTGGATTTTCCTATTCTTAGATACAACAAAACTGATCCCCCCTATCCCATTTTCTCTTCCTACTTGTTCAACTGTCTCCCAATTATCATAGTCTCCGCCAAAAACTTTATTTTTACTAGCTCAATAAGATCACTCTGAACTCAATTCATTCGCCCCATTTAATCAAACAAAAAAAAAAATTGCAAAATGAGCATTATCGTTAAAGATTGGAATTCGATGTGTGATGATTATTTTTATTAGAATATGGTAGAATGGAATGAATTCAAATTCATTAATACATTTACATCAACATATTGTTAATTTCTAATGAAAGTTAAATTGTAATCCTATTCTTGTAAGATTTGAAACAGTATCCTATAGAACAAAAAATCAAGAAACAATTAAAAAATATAAGACAAAGTAAATATTTAAGTATTTTTAAAAAATAAGTATATAAATCGAATTAGGAAATTCAAATTGACATCTAGTATTAAGTATGTAAACTCTCAACCTATTTGTTTGTCTTCAATTTCAATACATTAATATCTGTCATTGTCATTATTAACGTACAATTAAAATAAATGAGGAAGAGAAAACCACACTAAGGCAACAAAGGATAAATTCTTGTTCGGTCAGAGTTTAATGCATTAGTTTTCGAATCAGTAAATTTTATAAGAAAATTCAATATCGCGAGCTTAAGCAATGAAAGAATAGCTTATCAAGAAACTTTTTGGTTTAAACAATCGAATTAGATTGGAGGTTGTAGTTTATCTATGATTGTCCATTCGTATCCTTTCCAGTGCTTTAAATTAAGAGCACTTGACTTCTACCCTTAAACAAGGTTTTTTAAAAAAGAAAGAAAGAAAGAATTGGCGGGTCCCAAAGTATTCTTCCAATATTATTGTAGATGGGCAGATTCTAGCGTTTCACAATGTTTGATCACTCGATATTTGGTTAATTGACCAGGTATTTCCGTGTTCAGGGGCAAATTGGTCATTTTCTTAAAACAGGTTGTCCATTTCCGTTAAACTAGAGCAGCGGAGCGAATTTACTTTAATTTGAAGAAAACTGAGTTGAATAGTTACTTCTTAGCTGAAACTTTTAATTCTGTTTCAGATATTTATTTATTTATTATAATTTTTCGGTGAGTTGGCGTCAATATTTTTAAGGTTGGGGCTTGGCCAACGTAGGCATCTTTTATGGTTTGGAAATTCTCTCCTCATAGACTAAAGGTTGGCAACCAACACGTGTCGGTAAAACCTGCCAGAGTCAACCGGGAATCGTCTATTAGGACTTGGGACAAACCGAGGTACTGGAATTTCGAATCAGCGAACAAGTTAAAAGAGATTTCCAACAGACGGATCGGTTACCGAGAGTTCCCTCAAAGCTCGACCTCATTGCTCCACGTGTTCTGGGTATCGCTTTCGTTGTTGTTCTGGATTGCATTCCTGGGTTCTTGTCGATAGCTTTTTTAAACAGTTGGTAACTGTCCTGTCAGGTGATCAAATACCAAACAAAGATCATAAGGATTCACACAAATTGAAATTCAAGTCCGACGACCCTTTCGTTCGCGTGGAATCACTTCCCTTGTTTGTCTTGCATTCGCATTTCTCGTTGCTGCGTGTAGTCAACGCTCGGAAAATACACGTGGTGCTGTTTCAAACTGATGGCAGAGAAGGTTATATCCTTGTAATGGAGAAGAGTTGGTCTTAATCAAAGGAATCACCGCACGCTGTTACAAGAATATGAGGAACCGCCAAATCACGAAGAAATTAACGGCCGTGATCTGATGCTTCATCGAGCCCCATAGAAAACAATATTCACATTTCTTCTATTAATATTTTAAATAGAAAACGGAAAACCACCGAAACCAGACGGGTAAGAGCTAGTTGGATTTTGGAAACCCCTTCTTTTTTCTCTTTCTCCATCTCCATTAACCCCTCCGTTATATTCAGGAGAATCATTGCTACGCTCATAAGCGAAACTCTGCTCTTTCGCTCTCTCTCTCTCTCTCTCTCTCTTATCTTTTGGTCATGCGTTTCTTAAAAAGCTAATTCTTGTAACTCTTCGTTTCATTTTTTCTTTCTCTAAATCCTTTTCTCTTAACAGAGAAAGGAAAAGGGGGGAAAATGGCATCGGGGTTCTCTGGGGGTGGCCCAGACTTTTACGGTGGAATCGCAGGCAGATCCATGGCTAACACCGGCACCATGAGTAACAACCAACCCACTGCACCGTACCGGACACAAATTCCCGGAATCTTCATGGACCCGACATCTCAGATCGTGAACCGAGCGGCACCTAATTTCATCGGCAAGCGAACACTAGCGGACTTCCAAACGCAACAACACCAGAATAACCATCCGGGACTCAACAGTCTTTATCTCCGTTCGGTCAAGCCCAGAACTTACCAGCACACTTCTCCGATTTCTCCGTTATCACCCATCGATTTCTCGACCAACTTGTCGCCAGATGTCACGAGCAATTTCTCGTCTCCTTCATCTTGCATGTCGCAGCGATACGGTGTGCCGCTTTTACAACAACTGAGGCCGCAGCAACTTCCTCTTGGTACTACCCCCGGGACGGCAATCCAGGTTGTGAACCCTGGTTTATCAGGCGTTCCGTACATGAACCCGGCTCAGACACGGGTGGTCCAGCAGCAAGACCCGGAGAAGAAGATGATGAATCAGCTCCAAGAGCTGGAGAAACAGCTGTTAGATGACGACAACGACGACGAAGGAGATGCGGTTTCGGTGATTACCAATACCAACAGCGAGTGGTCCGAAACTATACAAAACTTGATCAGTTCCAGCGGCCCTAACAACCCGATTGCTCCATCGCCTACTTCCTCAACTACTTCATCGTCTTCGTCCACGTCATCGGTGGCTTCTCCAGCTTCAACTTGTTCAAAGCAGACAATAATGGAGGCCGCATCGGCGATCTCCGAGGGCAAAACTGACGTCGTTAACGAGATCCTGACGCGATTAGCTCAAGTTGCTAACTCTAAAGGGAATTCAGAGCAGAGGTTGATGGAGTGCATGCTGTTGGCTCTTAAATCCCGGGTTAACTCAGCAGAAAACCCGCCACCGGTGGCTGAGTTGTTCAGCAAGGAACACGCTGCTGCGACTCAGTTGCTTTATGATCTGTCTCCTTGTTTTAAGCTCGGGTTCCTGGCTGCTAATCTGGCTATCCTCGATGCCACTTTGGACCAATCAAACGCCAATAAGTTACATGTTATTGATTTTGATATTGGGCAAGGAGGCCAGTACATAAATCTTCTCCACGCGCTGTCGGACCGTGGCAGTGGGCAGCCTGTGATGGTAAAGATCACAGCTATTGCTGATAATGCTGGGGATGAGAGGTTGAAGATGGTTGGCGATAAGCTGAGTCAAATCGCGGAGCGGTTTGGAGTTTGTTTGAAATTTAATGTGGTAGCGAGTCTTAAACTCAGCGATCTGAGTCGCGAGTCGCTTGGTTGCGAACCGGACGAGCCATTAGCCGTTAATTTTGCGTTTAAGCTGTACCGAATGCCCGACGAGAGCGTATCCGTGGACAACCCGAGAGACGAGCTTCTACGACGCGTGAAAGGATTAGCACCGCGCGTGGTGACATTAGTGGAACAGGAAATGAACACCAATACGGCGCCGTTCACGTCGCGGGTGGGAGAAGCGTGCGGGTATTATGGAGCGCTAATTGACTCGATTGAGTCGACCGTGTCGAGGGATAAAGCGGAACGAGTTAAGCTCGAGGAAGGGCTGTTGCGCAAAATTGCCAACAAAGTTGCGTGCGAGGGGAGGGACCGCGTTGAAAGATGCGAGGTTTTTGGGAAGTGGCGGGCCCGGATGAGCATGGCGGGGTTCGAGTTAAAGCCGCTGAGCCAAAGCGTTGCAGAGTCTCTACGTGCTAGACTGAATTCTGGTAACCGGGTCAACCCGGGATTCACCGTTAAAGAAGAAAACGGAGGGGTTAGCTTTGGTTGGATGGGCCGAACTCTCACCGTCGCATCTGCTTGGCGTTAACTTCACTCCGCCCTTTTCTCTCTCTAATATTATTATTAATTGTTACTATATTTTTAACGTTTTCCTTAGAAGAAAAAAATATGCAAAAAAGGGGAAAGAAAAAAAAAAGCGAAAAAATCCCACCAAACCCAAATAATAAAAAGGAGTGTTTGGATTCGAGGAAAATTCTGCGCCTGCATTTAGTTAATGGTTTTAATTTTTTTTTTTCGGCCTGTGTGAAAGGGGTGTTCGGTATAATGCTGACTTGTGGTATGGCATGGTGTGTAGTTTGCCCTCACATTGCCAGCAGTGGGGGCCTCCACTTTGTGGATTATTTATTTAATCTTTTCGACATTTCAATTTAGGCAAATTTTTAATTGTTTGAGGATTACGTGTCGGAATCTGATTGGAATTCTCGTACAACCACATTCTTTGCAATGTAACGTAGTTGGGGATTATGGCAATGGCAGGGCTTTCACGTGTACATGTTTGGATTTGATTTTAGACCTTTTAATTTTGTTACCAAACATTTTGTTCCTCTTCAATTTGCTTATCCCTACCAAAATCCATATCTATTTTTTTTGTCAGAATATAGATTTTTACGAATAAATTCGCCTTTAGATTATCACATAGTTGAAGCCGCATTCATATTTTCAAAATTTTAATCCATTTGTTGATATAGATATTAACGGTAGAAATCAAACAAAGAATAATGGAAACAGATTATTTATGGGTAGATGCTACTGGCGTAGTTGTACCAAAAAAGGAGTAATAACTTTCCATTTTGAAACAAATATCTAAGCAGACAATTCTAGCGTATATTATCATTTTATATAGAATGATTGTTATTCATTTTTGTGTTTAAAGCTATGCTTGCCCTTGGCAACTTTTCACTTGTCACCAATTTATGACGAGGGGATTTTCATAGAGAGAGTGGCATGTATTCAATAAATGGAATTAATTCTTTACTGATTATGGGACAGCCAAAATGCAAGTCTGATGCAAGCCTGTGAAATTTGAAATAACTATGTCCACTCCACTTTTAATTCCTTATAGAAAATTGTTTCCTATTCTTTAAAAAAAAAAAACACAAATGGGTTCAGGGAAAAGAGTTTCCCTGCATTTTGAGGTCCAATTTCATGAGAGATGTGCCATTAATGAAATTAATATTTTGTTGGGGGGTGGTCCGGTTCAATAAGAGTGATGATATTTTTTGTGCCTTGAGATTTTTTTTTTTATGCTATGATTTCTTCATTGTTTGCTTCATACGTAGCTGGTTATGGTTAGTCCATCTTTCAATCGGGCAATCACAAAACACACTCAAATTAAGTTAAAAGGATGTGATGGGGACCTCCTCCTCCTCCTCCTTATCCATCTCTAGGGAGTAGAGTCCACATTCCATGCCAGTGTTTCTTCTTGGCAATCCTCATTTGTTTCTTCCCACTTTCCCCTCCTCTTTTTGAAAAAAAATATACGTGATTGGACAGCCTAGTTAGGGGATGCTTAGGTATAACCACCTTTTCTTTTTGGGGCCTATCAACTGTGCCCAGAAAATAATTTTAGATTATATTGTAATTTTGGGTTCTGATCTGCATTTTTCCCCTTCCCACTCCCCCTACCTACCCAAAAATTATATACACATATATATATAAAAAAAAGATAAGATTAATGGGATCAAGGGGAGCCACTCTGCATGATGTGGTTGAAAGTCATAAGGAAACAATGGAAATTGGAAGAGTATTATGCATACAACGAGTACCAATTTTAATCTCAGTATTTTTTTCTTTCACTACTCGAAAACAAAATAAAATAAAATTGCTAGTCATAAAACAAGCGTGTATGCTTTCTGGTACCTGGGCCATAGATTAATAAAGGTGGAGCTTTGGGTAGAGGTACGGATATGAAAGCATAGTTATAAAGAGGAGAAGATAGAAGCATGTCCAGCATCATGGAACGATGGGATATGGTAAAAACAGTTAATGTGAGAAACCTAAAACCCCCGAGTTTTGCAAGTAATTGTTTGTTTGGGGAGGGACACGCCATAAATGATTCTCCCTAGCCGTGCAAGCAATTTGAACATTTGGAAGCCAGGAAATAAATCCCCTATATTAAATGAGGTAATCAAACCAAAAAAGAAAATAGAATTATTATACTTAATATAAAACGTATAAAATTGGGAGTCAAAAGGACGTGAATTATGACCAAAGAGTGTTGGATTTGACGGGGGAGGGTGAATGGGATCGATGATCATACTCATCACAGCCATGTCGCCTAAAAGTTGGGTCACAAAAACTAAAGTTCATTGACAAAGAGAGACTTCCCTTTGTTGCAAAGTCAAGTCTCTCTATTTCTTTTTTTTCTCTCTATTTTTTTTTGTTCTAGAATTTTTTATCTTTTCAAATATGAGCCACTTCACATTTTCAGAATATAGAGTTGGGGGAACGTACTTCTTAGAATTAGTTCGTCACAATCATAAATTATATAAAATCCACTAAAATATTATATATTCAATAACTGCAGTTGAAATGCTCTTTCTGTTATTATATAAATAGGTTTTAAATAAAAAGGTGAATATAGCTGTAATAGGCTATTTATGTTATTCGACAATTGTTGAAATTATGATGAATAAAATAATTAAAAAGACTCCAAAGGAGGTACGACTGCAGAAGATTTTATAATCTCAGATAAGCTAGCCACTGGAGTTTGCTAAGTGAACCAGAATTTTAATCTATTGTTCTTGTTTTTTCCCTTTTTTAAGTGCAAATTATGGGCAAATAGCGGATTTCAGTGTCGCATTCACATCAAGAACTCGTGTTTTGGGTTGTCGGGTAGCGTTTCTGCTGGGAGAATAGTGGCCTTGAAAAGGTCAAAAAAAAAAAAGAAAAAGGTTTTATTTTATGTTATTTTATTTAACCAGCAAACGGTTTTTGCTTTTTTTTTTTTATACAATGATTGGTGCAACCTGTAGCATACATTTTCTAGCAGCCTCAATTCTTTGTATTTAACATTGACTTGCTACCCACTGGGCAACACTATTGTCAATTTCCTGCGTGAGATATATAGTCTGTCAATGTACACCAACCAAAACTTGCCAAGAATATAAAACCGATAAGCAAAAAGGGGGAAAAAAAACAAATTAATTAGTAAAAGCTATGGCAGAAAATAAAGTTATATGATTAGTGCCTTTATTGACAATATCATCATTTCAAATTTCATTAGACTTCATACAATTGGGCATTCTACTGTCTATTTTAAGTGATTTCCCCCTTTTAGTGTTAAGTTAATTACAGGTTAAACTTTGGGTGGTGAATTTGACTTAGTGGTCTACCAAATTTTCTTGAGAGGAGCTCCGTTTTATATGCTTTTATGAGATTACAATTATAATGAAATTATTTCACAAACAAAGCAATATAAAATTATATTAAATTTACATGCGATGGGACTTTAACTTGAAACTTAAAGGTTCTTGATTTTAATTTTTTGATCTTTGAGGTAATGACTCGTTGGTTCAATGTTATAGACTTTGAGATCAGAATAATACAATCAGTGCCCTTTTGATATTTACTTAAAATGTGAGTGCCAAAAAGACAGTGGTTCCTTAAGCTTAAAGCCAAATATTTAATATCTCTTTGCTCTTATAAGCAACTATGCTTCAAGTTTCAAAATGTTCTAATAAATGTAAAAGGAGAACATTCCAAGTGGGATTCACAATTTCACATTGGAAGAATAGTCTTTTAACACACCTTTCCATGTTACAAGTACAATTCAGATGTGGGCCTAGGCCTGTTACGTGAGCCCAATAAAGAGCGAAAATTCGGGTTTAATCCAAGCCCAATCAAACTTGCACACATTACCATGTTCAAGAAAACAAAGGGTATTACCGTAAAAGCACGACAAGGTTACCGTTGGGAATCCGCTATTTCTTTTAAAAAGAAATCCTCATCCATTTTCTTTTCTCCATAAAATCTCCTAATCCTAGCGAGAAATCACAAACAGAAACAAAGCCGATTGTTGATCGAGGAAAAGAAAGTGATCTATCCACTGGAAATCTCAAGAAAAATTGGTTGAAGAAGCAAAAAATACCGGTTGAATTTCGTCCTGGGAGCCATACGTAAGCTTCTTTCTCAAACCCCTATGAGTCTGTCTTTTTCTGGGAATTATTTTCTTGTAAAAGATTTTGCATAATCCGAGGTTCTTTTGGAATGAATGTTATGATAATCATTTATCGTAGGAAAAAATTGGATTTCTTTTTGCGTCAAGAAATTTGTTGAAGTCTTGCATGTTGTTTCTTTCGTTGGTCTGTGGCTCCTTTCATTTTCTTGATAATCCAATGGAGTATTCTTTTGGTTGAAATTCCCTTGAAGTGGAATGGATCTACTAGAAAATAAGAATATTTTGGCAATTAATGATAGTAAAATGTTATTCATTCCTATTGTACTTAAATAGACCATAGACTATCTGTAAGTTTCATTTATCATATACTGTAGCTTGTTGATCATTTGGGTACTTTTTTGGTTCCTATGTAATGCCATTTATGAGCCCTTTTTATCGTTTTTGTTTCTCCTTGTTTGGATTTTTCATATGTACCAGTTTCTAACTTGTACAGTACTATAGCAGTTTGGAATTTGGAATCTGCCCAAAAAATTAGAGAAATGGCATTGCGTGCTGGTCGTTTAATTCAAGATCAGAGTTTGAATGTTCACTATAATGGTATTTCTCCCTAATGTTATCTGTTGAATGTTCAATGGGTTTTTCTGTGTCATTGTGGTCTGACCCAATGTTTCTTTCTTCTCCAGGAGTTTCTGTTGGGGGGCAGAAAAACGTTTCGAAAGCACCAAAAAAAGGAGGGACTGCAGGAAGGAAACCGCTTGGTGATTTATCAAATTCGGTGAACCCTATTCAAAAGCAGGCACCAAAAAAGCAGAATGGCAATGGTTTCTCCATTGCTGACCAAGAGACCATTACTACTTCTAAGATCCCAGTTGCTGCAAACAGAAAAAAGAGCGTTTCTAATGCCTCCGAGAGAGTGCTGCAGAATGCTTCCAGGAAAGCTCTTTCTGATATTTCAAACTCGGTCAAGCCTTGCATGCGTGTGACTGCAGAGAAAAATCTGAATGCAAAGCGAAGCATTATGATAGAAGAGGAATGTTTTCTTCACAACCATCAGGAATGCATCAAAGCCCAAAAACAAGCTATGCATATGGATGAGTTTCTGCAGATGGTTGGACTGGACAAGGGTAAAGAAAATTTAAACCTTTGTGGCTTAATCATACAGATGCCCAAAATGTTCATTGTGATTTAGTTTGCCGAAGACACCTAATTTTGAATGCATGTTCTTTTGTTTAGATTTCCCCAGACAATCAACACTTTCAAAGACTCCTCCAAAGTCAAACAAGACAAAGGTTTGTTATATTTAGCAGCTCCCTCCATCTCGCTGCAAAATTTGTGCACATCTTGGTTTTCTCATTCTAGTTTGAAATTCATAAGTTTCCTATCTGTTACAGCCTAAGAGTTCCCTGGAGAGCTTAGAACCACTGGAGATACCTGGGCTGCTGATTGAAGACCAATCTCCTCTGAAGCACAACTTGTGCAGCAAACTTGTCTCTCCATCTGCTACCAGAACTCCAGAACCGCCTAATCATTTTGTGCATTGGGCTGACCATGACATCGTCAGCTTTAGGTTGATTGAAACACCCCACCTTCCAAAGCATTGATTGCCCTTGAATCTGCATCACTGCTACATGAGTAGTATATAAGCAGCAGCCGCTTTTAGTAGTAGTAGTAGTACATAATTGTTGTATGCAATTATGTGTTGCAGTGGGATTAATTTGAATGAAAACGTTTTGCATACTAGAATCTCAAAGTATTTCTATCCGGAAATCTTTTGATTTCTTTAGTTCAAATTTTTGGAAGGAAAATCAGATGGCAACCTTTTTGTAGAATCTGAGATTGAAGCTGGAACTCTCCTGTTCTAGTTCTTCTTGTACTTGTTGCTTTAGTCAAGTGATTCTATAAAGTGGCAACCCCTTTGTAAATCTTACTAGTACTTCTTTACTTCGCATAGATGATCAGTTCTGAAGAAGTAAATTGTGGATCAATCAAGGAAAGTATGATCAAAATGAAATTGCAATACATGGGAACAATAGCATAACCTGTACGTCTGTTTGGGCATTTCTACATGTTGGGAGCCTATGTATCTATCAGCCTTTTTTTCCCCCGAAAATGGGCCTAACAGCCCATCAACCATGTCAGGAACCTTGAATTTAATATCTCTTCGGGCCTTTTAGCCCACCAGTTCATTTTAGGAAGCCCAACCAGTGCGCATGATCTGTTTAGAAAACATTATTCAAACAGTAGCAAAGCTCGAACGACCATGATCCTCAATGTGCGTCAGCACACTCGGTACATTCCCACTTCAGAAACCTCATCTCCCCGAAGAAGGCTCAAAGACTGTAACGAAGCAGCCACTCCCAGAAATGGTGTCATCGCTAAGACTACCAACGCTCACCTCCCTCTTCTCCCCCTCCTTCACCCGCCGCACCACGGTGTCTCTGCGGCGGCGCCTCCATATCCGTCCGCCTCTGGCCGCCGGATTCTCCGTCCAGAGCGCGGCGTCGAGTCCTCCAGAAACCGAGGACCGAGTGGACCACAAGAAGAGCAGTCGAGCCCAAGATCCAGCGAATACTGACCGAGTTATCACGCCGCGCTCTCAGGACTTCAATGCTTGGTACCTTGATGTTATTGCCAATGCCGAGCTGGCTGATTACGGTCCGGTTCGTGGTACCATGGTTATTCGCCCCTACGGTTACGCTATTTGGGAGGCAATTCAGGTCGCTTCATTTTCTTCTAATTGCCACTAATAATTATTACTTCCATTGCTCGCTTTCTTTTTGAATATTTGGGTTATTTTGAAAAACTTGCAGGATTATTTGAATGTTAAATTCAAGGAGACTGGGCACAGTAACATGTACTTTCCACAGGTGTGTCTGTGTGTTTTTAATTCACCTCTCCTTTTGGTTATTTGCTTTGCTGACTTCATGTTAATAGTTTTTGGAACCTACTTCATGACTGCAGTTTATTCCATACTCATTTATAGAGAAGGAAGCTAGCCATGTTGAGGGATTTAGTCCAGAATTAGCTCTTGTTACAATTGGAGGAGGAAAGGAGCTCGAAGAGAAACTTGTGGTACACATATAGTATTACTTAGCTTAACTCTATTTGTTTATAAGATTATCAAGTCTTATCAATTGCATACAAACTAATGATTGTTTTAATGAAATTGCTACAAGAGAAACTATGATGACATGACCTGAGTTTTGTCTTTGATTGTTGTGCTTCCTGAGGTTGTGACAGGTTCGACCTACCAGTGAAACCATAGTAAATCATATGTTTACACAGTGGATTCATAGTTATCGTGATCTCCCTCTCATGATCAATCAGGTATAAGCTTCGTTACTTACTGCATGGTTATACAGTTATGCAGGGCTGCCACCCACTGTTTTTCACATGTTTTATTGTGATATATTTGGTTCAGTGGGCAAATGTCACAAGATGGGAGATGCGCACAAAACCATTTGTGAGGACTCTTGAATTTCTTTGGCAGGAAGGTCACACTGCCCATGCCACACCAGAAGAGGCGGAAAAAGAGGTTTGTGTCTCTTTACCTATGGCTTAATCATGATGATTTTGGATGGTAATGTTTTTATTTAAAGGATTGGGTGCTACTGAACTGCAGGCACTTCAGATGATGGATGTCTATACAGAGTTTGCTTATGAGCAAGCTGCAATACCTGTAATTGCAGGTCGAAAATCTAAAGTGGAAACATTTGCTGGTGCCGATAAAACCTACACAATAGAGGCTATGATGGGTGATCGTAAGGCCTTGCAAGCAGGAACCAGCCACAATCTTGGGCAAAACTTCTCCCGTGCTTTTGGGACACAGGTGATGGATACAGTAGGGGCTCTTTTTGGATCTCTTTTCCATTCCTAACATGGATGCGCATGCAGGGAGCAAATAATTTGTAAACCAATGAAGTATAATGTTGAGGAAATTGCAGGCAATCAATGCATTGCTATACTTTACTTTCACATAACTGAAATATGAGCCTGCTATGTTTTGTCATTAACTCTCTAAAGCTTGAGCCATTGTAGAATGTGGGTATTGTCATGGGTTTATTCGCTTAGAGACCCTTTGATCAAGCATATGCGTACATACATACATACATACATACATATATTGGTTTACTGGATTGAAGTTTAATGGTTTTTTTTTTTTGAGAGACATTTTCAATGATTATATAGGCATCTTTTGTTGGTTGTCTGCTAACCTTGGACATAGGTAGCTTTAGTTTCCCATTTTGTTTTCATGGCTCTAGTATCTTGAGTGTCTTATTCTCTCTGTTCTTGGTCCTAGCATTTTCTGAAAGTAAATCCAAAATCAGGGAGGTGAGTGTGTTTTTTTTTTTTTAAATTATTACACTTCATAAAAGCTATTGGCTGGACAGGGTTCTGCATACTATTTCTGTTCATCGTCATCCATTAATGTTTGTCCTGCCATAATGGGTTTGCAGCTTTCTGTTGTATAATATTTTTCTTCAATATTTGAATGTGATAGGCCTTTCAAACTCCAATATGAGTGGTGGATTCTCTTTGTTGCATGTTACTTTTTGCTTTTGTATTCGTAAACTGCAGAATGATAATGGCGTTTGACTGAAAGTTCTGCCTTTACAGTTCACTGATGAAAATGGACAAAGGCAACATGTGTGGCAAACATCTTGGGCTATCAGCACAAGGTTTGTTGGTGGTATTATCATGACCCACGGAGATGATAGTGGACTGATGCTTCCTCCGAGGATTGCACCAATACAGGTATGTAAGAATGGCTTTTGCTGATGAAGTGTAATAGATGGCCTATGCTGTTGTTGGCATTAGTTGATTGGTGTTTTTGATTAAAGGCAATAGTAAATGTGCTTGTAACAAAAATATTTGGAGGCTGAGACTGTTATTTTTGATCTTAGTGATTGGTAACTTGGCATTTTCTGTGTTTGGAGTAAAAGCTTGCTATTGGTTTTGAAGAAATTATGGTCCAGTCTGTCAGGTGGAACTTCTGAAGTTGAATGATTTATACTGGGAACTCCTTTTGCAAACTACTTTCTGGAAGTTAGAAGTGGTTAATTTACCTTCTTGGGATGCATTGATGCATACTGGTTTTATGAAATTAAATAAATATCTGAGAATTAGGGTGGCTTTATGGGAGGACTGTTACATTTCTCAAAGGTAGAAAGGGAGCATATATCCTGATTTTGCTCATAGAACAGTAATGTTGCTGTTGTTGTAACTATTTTAACAACAAATTTTGTGATTTTATACTTGCATATGGACTTTCATTGGGCTTTGAGTGACAAAATGGGTAGCCTTCCCCATCTAATAAACCCTTAGTCCTGCTGAGAGTTGAATTTGAGATGTCCCTTACATATCATTTTTAAACAGTAATAATTAAAGATGAAAATATGTAGATAATTGGAGTCCATATCCCAGCACTTGTAATTTTTGCTCAACCATTTTATGCGAAGAGAAAGCAATCTCAATATGTGGGCTTACCAGTGTAACTTAGAATGGTGTTGGAATAGAGCATTACTGAGTACTGAGTCTAATGCTTATCATGATGCTTGTTCTTAGTTAAGGCATAGATAATAATTAATAGATTGCTTATCTACTTATCAATAGGAAATAGGTAAATAAATGAATTAGGAAACAAATAATCGGGATGCTCACAAGTGTAGAGGGCGCTAGTGATTTGGTCTCTTTATCTTTCTTTGTGTCCTACTAACTTATGAACTAATTATAGTTGTGGCTGCATTTACATTTGTTAATTATTACAGTGCATGTGATAACTCCAACCATTGACTGCTTTATGACACATATAATCCTTAGAATATTACTTGTTTTCTTGATTCAGTTGTTTATCTTTCAAATGATCATGCACATATAATAAAGCTTAAGTTTGCTGTACAATTTTTTTTATGGTGATTGTCTTTTTTTGTTGTCCATCATACATTATCAGGTAGTGATTGTACCAATTTGGAAGAAGGCTGATGAGAAAACCGGAGTCCTAAATGCCGCTTCATCTGTTGCAGAAATTCTCAAAACTGCTGGACTTAAAGTTAAACTTGATGATGCAGATCAGAGGACGCCGGGGTGGAAGTTCAATTTCTGGGAAATGAAGGTAAGTTGTTGATGTTTAAATTTGATAACTCTTTATCAGTTTTGTTGAAGAATGAAAGCTTATTCCTTAACTCTAGGTTCTGCTGAAACTGAACAGCTGTGATAAGAGAAACCCCTAGAAAATTTATAAAACCTGGCCAAATCACAGAATATCTCCATATATGCAAGCAGTCTGAAACCCAACCCTGATCTGCCCCTTGTGTTGTTTGGGTGCTTATATAATTTCATCATGCAACATTGCTGATCTTATTTTTCCTAGAAAAGAAGTTTTCTCTCTCTTTCTCTCTTTATTTTGAATCTTTTAGAGAATATTGCTTTGCAAAAATATATTTAACTTTCAGCTGCTTCAAGCTTTAGATAATGATTTTGTAGGGAGTACCTCTGAGGATTGAAATTGGTCCTCGTGATGTTTCAAGTGGGAGTGTGGTCATATCTAGAAGAGATGTTCCTGGGAAGCAAGGGAAAGTTTTTGGAATATCTATGGAACCTTCAATATTAGAAGCTTATGTGAAAGACAGGTTGGATGAGATCCAATCATCTCTTCTTCAGAGGGCAATATCTTTTCGGGACAGGTGTGCCCTCTTGCTCACGCAATTATTCTTTTTCTTTTCAAGGCAAAGAGAGATTGACCAATCATAAATTTTTTTTGAGCTCTGTTGCTCATCTTGGTCACCTAGTACCTCTTCTTTAGATTGAAATCAAACTTAATATTCAAGCTAAAGAATAGCATAGGGATACGATAACAAGCTAAAGAATAGCATAGGGATACGATAACAATGTCACTCTAAAGCATAAGTGCTACACTATTGAAATTGGTGAACCTGGTCTTTCATTTGTAAACAGCAGATTATAAACTGTATGACTACCCTCTAGTTTGCAGAGCTAAAATAAATAGCTTCTTCAACTTAATGATAACCCCCGAAGGATTTGGGATAGCAACCTATGTAAGAGCTGGTTTAATAATCTTTCATTAGACTAGGGATTAATACGTTTGGATTTAATCATAACGATCTTGATCCCTTAAGAAGTAAATTAGTAGAATTCAAGGTAATAACTTTCTATCAATCTTATATCTACTCTTTTTTTTTTTTGAAAAGTAATCTTATATCTACTTTTTTGAAAATAAATCTTATATCTACCTAATTCATTAAACTAGCAAAATGTTCTCTGAAGTATTCCCACTGTCTGTATCTGCAAATTCCTATTGTGGACAAGGCCAAAAAGGATAAAAAAAATTCACTGAGTAAGGGGATTTCTAACTTCCTGACGGTGGCTCCAATTACTATTTTTGAATCATTTTGGCTGATTAGATTTTCAACTAGCCAGTAATAAATTGTATGGTTTCATGGTAACAACATGGATGTATTATTATATCTGTCTCTCTTGTAAAGCTGTAATTATCTGGAAAGCTTCACGGAGTGCAGTCAATTGAATAGGTTTTTTGTGTTTCTTGGGACTCTCCTGGGTTCATTGCCCTTCTTTGTAATTCTTCCATACTCTTTTTGCAGTAACATTGTGGATGTGAGCTCTTATGAAGAACTCAAGGAAGTAATATCCTTGGGCAAATGGGCTAGGGGTCCTTGGTCAGCTAGGTATAGTACTTCTCTAAGATAATGACAATAGCTATATCAGAACTATTTCACTTATTCATCCGGCAGCATATTACTGAGACATGCACATTTGTAAGCCTAACAATATGTTTCTATCATTGGTGCAGTGATGCAGATGAATTAAGAGTTAAAGAAGAAACAGGGGCAACAATTCGCTGTTTCCCCTTTGAACAGCCCCAGGGGATCAAAACATGCTTGATGACAGGCAACTATGCAAAGGAAGTTGCTATTTTTGCAAAATCTTATTAAGTCTTTGGTACGCTTGATTTTCAAGCATATGGACCATCTCATTTTGCTGTTTGATGTCATAAATTTTGTCCAGGCTTCTGTGCCCTCATCCTCTCCTCTATAAGCATGTAGCTTTGATTACGGTTACTGAGACAGCATACATAATTGTTTATGCATTGTTAAAGCTTTGTGGCGTTGTTATGTTCTTGCCCCACTTTTGAGGGGAACTAGGATGACAATTTATAGCTATGGTCTGATATAGCAATATTCTTTTATATACGAGAGAATGATTTGTATGTTTATCTGGTGCCATGTTTTTCTTAATGGAGGTTCTTCATGAAAATGGCTAATCTCGGCATACCTTGTTTATAGTAGGCAGATGGATTGTCTTTCCTCAGCCACCTACACACACCTGCACATGCAGGCACATGCCAACACATGCCAAGCCCATCACTTTCTGCTTTTGTTTTGGTTACTTGGGTTCTTTATAACACACACACACACACACATACACCACACACACATACTATATATAATATGGTTTCTGGATTTTGGCTGCCAAGGTTTGGGTTTGAGACATGGGTGGTTAGATTATTTGATTTTTGATCATTACCAAAAAGGGGTTGTTTGCATGCATCTTTCTTTTCTTTGTTCTCATCTATTTTAGTTCACTATATAAATGGTATGCCAAATTAAGTAGAAAGCATCTTTTCTGTCCTTCCTAAGGTGGTGGCCTAATTAATGTCTTCTTGTTCGAATTCTACATGTTGGATGAGCACGCCCTGTTTCTATCTACTTCTAGTTTACAAGCTCACATGCTGAAACTCTTGATTCATGAAAATGAATGATGTAAAAGCAATGGTTACAAAAAAAGTGGGACAGAAATGGAAATTGTGAAATTGGGGGATCGCATCTCCAAATAAATAAAATAAAGAGTAATATGGGGAGGAGCAATTTCAACAAGTGTTGCTATCAAGGACCTCTGAACACGTATAACGGCTTTACTTTTTGCCGGGGCCTTGGGTGTTTGAAAGCAGAAGGTGGTGGGTTCTTCTCTAATCACAAACGCACTCACGGTTGCATCAGGGCCGTAGAATGCACAATTGCGTAGGGCCCGCTCCTGACGTGGAGGGCTAAGATGCAATTGGACTAATGTAACTTGTAATTGACAAGAGGCAGGGGGAATCTTTTGACTTTGGTGGCATATCGGGTTCCTTACTTGAGAGAGGGTGGGGTTCTTTCCGTGGAATAAAAGTCACGCGGTTTCGCGGAGGGAAAGGTGGGCAGCCCAAATTTTCGACCCTAATAAAAAGGAAGGTATCGAAATTATTAATTTACCATAAATTTCGGATGTCGCATTGCAAAGCCCATAAGCTTCTTTCCTTAATTACATTTTATTCTTGTCTCAATTGCAAAACAAACCCTTAATCTTATATTTATTTTAATTTACTGAAATTAATCCATAGTAGTGTGATATAATTAATATAAATATATAGTAATTCTTCAATCCCCTTTATTGACTTGTGTTTGCATCATGTTGGGTATAAATTCACCAAAGAAGTTCATCTGCAATTGAGATTTTTATATTAGAAGCACCCTTGTCCTATCTGATACATTTTGTCATCCTAAAAAAAGGAATAGTTGATGCAAATTAGAATTGGCTTCACATTTACATCCTTTATGTGAAGAATTCATCGTATAGACCAAATTTCTAGTTGTCGATATTTTGATAAATAAAGTAGTTCACTTTTACAAAGAGATCTCATTGTACAAAAAAGGAAATTGTGTTGGTCGTTCACAATTTTAATAAGTTGTTTTGGTTTAAAAAGGAAATTAAAGAATAAATGATAGGAGTTGCCTGTAAATATAGAAGGAGTTGATGGGTATAAAAATAAGAAAGGGAGAGAAAAAAAAGAATTCTAAGGGGAAAACAAAAATTTGGGTGTAAATGCCGTGCCCAAGGATTAATGTTTCATCTCAATAAATCGCGCTCTTGATTGGTCGCTATTTGACTATTGACTTTGTTACTGGGCTCTTTGCTGTGTTTGCACCCAGATCGAGACTTCCAGAATTTTAATTTATCTTTTGCTTTTATTTATTTGTTTATTTTTATTATTTTATATTAGGAATTCCTTTGTTGGCAAGGACTCAAATTGTGAGACACCTCCAAGGGTATTCTCGACAGAACGGGCCAAAAGACAAGGACATAACCGGCACAGAGTTCATCTTAAATACGTGGTGATAGGGCATCCCCAGTGTTGATCCAAACAGGGAAGAAGCTAGGCGCCACCCCAACCAGAAGAAGAAGATTGAAATAATCGGAAGAGAGAAGGTCCAGATCGCCGTTGTGCGGTCCGACAATCGGACGGTCATTATTTATTTGGTAAAGCCGCGTTCTTCCTGATCTTCTTTAACACTCTAACAACAACAACAAAAAGGAGAGAAGAATCGGAACCGACGATGGAGTTTTGAGGGGATTTGTTTTTGATGCGATCGGTTTGTGATTTATATCTAGCAAAGGTTTTCGACAATCATCAAATTTGGCGGAGGCGATTGTTATTTTTGATTTGATTTTTTGAAAGAAAAAAAGGTATTGAAAACCCTAGATTTTGAATTTCTACGCTTTGTTTGTGGTTGTTTTTCCCATCTTCAAAAAAAATTAAAGCAGTGGAGTCCCCCATCGGATTCGGCTTTGGTCAGATCTTAAAGAATCTTAATCAGAGGATGAGCAGATTTAGGGTTTTTTGGAAGAATTCATTGAAGAAACTTGTTGAAGAGAAGGCTATTTCTTGTTCGGATTCTTCTAGATCAACCTTAGGCATAGGCGGCATTGAATTGATTAAACTTTTCTTCTTCACTGCCGGAGATATTTGTCCATGAGGCTCTCGGCATCGTTAGCTGCAGGAGCTTTTTGAAAAGGAGTTTTTATTGCATAAAAATAGGCGTAACCATTGCTCTGGTCCCAATAATAGGCTTCAAGAGCTAGGCTATTTGTCTAATCAACCTAGCTGTTTGGCAAATCAAGAACTAGAGACAATTTCTGGGAGCTGTCTTGCTGCGGCGATAGATTGATTAGATAGAAACTTTTAGGGTGTTTGTTTTTATTATCAGTTGCTATGATGATGATTGCTTGCCTATGCGTTCTGACGTGTTTATCTTCTCATGAATTTGGTATTTCATGTTTATATGATTTGGATCTATGGGTTTTGGGTTATATTTTCTGATTTAAGGAGCCTCGTGTGCTTGTTTGTGAAAATCAAAACTCCATAGCTGCAGAAAAGAGGTTTAGAACTATTGAAGGGGAGAGTTTTGTTTGTCCTGTGAAGGGGGACTAGGAGATCTTTGCTGATGTTTTGGCCCATGGTCAGACTGCGAGGCAGATGGTTTTGACATGAAGCAGCTTGGTTGCCATGTCTTTTTAGGCATAGATTGAAACAACTGTATATCTGTTATTACTGGAAGTAATTATGTGGAAATAATGCTTAGCAAAGTACACAGTTTGTTAAATCTGTAGCTCTACCTCTTTTGATGTTGATACCTTTACTGTATATGTCTTGTTGTTCGCAAAAGAATCCTGATTCGAAGCATTAGGAACAAACTTTATCCAAAGTTATATTCTCAATTGAGGGAAGTTTTCCTGGACTTCAAAACTGGTCAGGATTATCTGCCTCAAGGTAAATGACCTTTGGAGGCATATGCTGGTAGCCTTGTTAGCAGCTTTGGGGCTCAATAAACTGATGAATCTCTTTTATTTGGTGGATTGGATGTTTTAAGCTTGTTTATTTGTTCCCCTTTATTTTTGTGTATATAAGGCTGATCTTGTTCTTGGATGTTGTTATTTTACAGGCAGTACGCGTTGAGGGCTTGAGTTTTAAAGTGATCTCTATATAGCAATCTGATCTGTTAAATATCCGACAATATTGGAGGAACCCATTTTACTGTAAGTGTCTAGGCCTTGTTATGTTATTACACAAAAAGGCAAAATTTTGAGAGCGAAGGACTAAAAAACTACAGAACTTCATAATAATAGTCCGCATCACTTCACATATTTATTTTATACATATTCCATTTGTCAGCATGTGTATTTAATGTCATTTGTAGCATGGATGCAGATTTGATTGGAGCTTTGTTTTAATTTTTTGCAGAGCGGTATTTGTACTTGCCCCAGGAGTTTCTCTTCTCCTCTGGTGTCAAGTAGGAAGCAAGAAGCCACGGCATCCTGCAAGACTTGTCGTGGTAGACCATTAGTTGATGGGATAGGGTCTGTGTCTGCAGGCATGATGAGCACAGTAGGTCTGGAACTTACAAGTTTTATAAACCCTGACTTGACTTGGAAGACAGTGTCAAAGGGGAATAGGAGTGGCACCAGGCGTACAAGGAAACTGGGTGCTAAAAACTTGACGATGGGAATGGGGCTAGCTGATAAAAATGCCAGAACAGCGGAGGATGTTACAGTTTCTGAGTCTGAGAAGGTTAAATTGCGTTCTTTTGCGCTTATAAAACTACCCTTATTTGCTCTTGTTTGTTTTAACTAATTCTCTGCTTTTCTATTAGCAGCTTGGTGTGGATGTTTTAGGACGGCGCTTTGGTGACAAAGTAGAGCAGGTGCCAATTAAGAAAAGAAGATTTATGTTCCGGTCTCCATCACCTCCGCCACCACTGACCCCTTCGCTGCACCTTGAAGCCTCTGGACAGGATGTAGATTTTCAATCTGCATCAGGTAAAAATTCTGGTTCAAATTCAGCTCAGAGGCGACGGCTCAAGAAAACTGATATTTTGACCAAGTCAACTGTTGCTGTTGATGATGGGACGTTTTCAAAGGTAATAAATGATGTCGAGGATTTCTCAGGGATTGAAATACTTGCAGCTGCTGCTTGCAGTGATAGTATGGGAGATGATGTTACTGAAAATGAGGGAAATACATTACTAGAAGCATCAACACAAGAGAGAATTGAGTCTTCAGCATCATTGGAGACAGCTTGTTGCTCCCCAAAAGATTCGGTAAATGAAGGTAAAACTGAGGGCTCATCTTTCCAGGATAATTCTCCTGCTCCTTTACATGAATCTCTTGGAGATAGGGATAACACAACAGCGGAAAGGTCCATCCCCTTGCCAGATGATAGGTTACTCTGGGATTTAAATCTTTCAATGGATGCTTGGCCTTGCGATGGTGGGGATATTGATTCTCAAAAGGATGCTGTGGATAATACATCTGTGAGAAGTGAAGAGCTGCAGACTAAGGAACCTCAAGATATCAAAAATGATACTATGAACAGAGTGGTTTCATCTGATGTTGATGGCAACGATGAGGTTAACAAGATGACTTCAGATTTTAAAATCCTGCCTGTTGGAACTGATGATTTGAGTGGAGAGAAACAGGAATCTGAAGGATGCTTTGGCTCCAGTGAGAACAAAACTGAACATGTTCCGGTGCCGGTGGTTGATGCTGAGAATTCCTTGATCTGTGCTGCTGCTGAGACAAATGCCTCCACTGAGGCAGTAAACATGGATCAATGCCTCAGTCATTCTCCTCTTCCTGGATTGGATAAGAGCACATCTGGGTCTGAGGGAAACCAAGAAACATCATTTTCAACTCATAATATTGGGCTGAACACAGTAGGGTGTATTTCTGAGGCAGAGGTGGGCAAAACTGTTTGTGTAGAAAATGCTCAGGTAGAGGAGTCTGATGTTGCTTCTCCCTACGTACCAGTTTTAGAGACGGTTGCTAATGACATTCAGAAAACCAGTGTTAATGAAGATGATAAGGATCATGGAATAGATTCTGGCTTGCAAGATGTGAAAATTTTTGCTCAGGACCTGGATAATCCTCGACCTCTAGAAACCCCTGAAGATGAGCATGCAAATGGGACAGAGGAGATGGACATATGCCATCCTTCACCAAAGTCTGAAGATATGTCCATATCGGATGATGATGTTGTGGAGGCTATGGAACGAACTGATGGAGCTTCTTCAACGTATACTGCTCAAACTGATTCTGATACTCATGTTGGGTCGGAGGCATTGTTGCAAAAGTCTTCCAGAAATTTTGTTGCTACTACAGGAGCTGGTGAGTTTTCTGCTCAGGAGGCATGTAGAAATTATGTTAATGGTCCTACAAGCTACTTGGATAAGGCCAACCTGAATGATCTTGCGAATGAAAGCCATGACTCTGCTGTTTCTCAAGATATGGTATTGACAGTTGGCATGGGAACCCACTCAGAAGTTCAGGCTGGTTATGATTCACAGTTTGAGGATGGGGAGTTGAGGGAAACAGATGTTCACTGTTGGGAGGAAGCTGAACAGGTGGACTATGACACTGAATTTGAGGAAGAAAGATCATTTGGCTTGGAAGCTGAGAGTGGTGAGAAGAAATTAGAGGCAGAAAGAGGGTCAAGTCCTGATGTAACTGGAAATTTTAAATATTGTGAAACTGGAGATGCTTTGAGGGAAAATTCAGCGGGCTTAAAGATGAGAACTGTGGAAGTGTCTGATGGTGAAACAAAGAAAACCGATTGCCTGGATGGGTCTAATGTCAGAGATTATGATTTGAAGGTAGATTTATCTAAGGTAACGAAAAGGGAGTTGCTTTCCCGTGTTGAAGGATCATTATCCTCTGATGCTGTTCATAGAAGCAGGTGAACTGTTTTGATCCATTGTCTATTACCTATGATGTGCATTTCTAGCTTTTTGTGTAATTGCTGATTATTCTAATATCACAGGTCTGACAATTTTGATGGTTCGTTTCCTCGAGCTGAGAGGGAGGCTGGTTCTGATAAATTCGTGGGGAGGGATAGATCTGCTTCACATATGCGTGGCAGAAGCCCAGGAGGTGGTCACTTTTTTAATCCTTCAGCTAGTTATTGGGATTCTAAACGGCAGAATTCACCTATTTATCATAATCCTTACAATTTTGGGCGCCCCAGACCAAAAAGTGTTGTGGAGAGCCGTGGATATCCAATGGCCACGGACCAAGCATCTTCAGAAGCTACTGGTGTTGCAAGACCTGACAACCGCATTAGCAGGCAATTTATAGGCTCCTCCAATGGTTTGTATAGACCTTTCGTTAGAAGGAGATCACCAGTTGAAAGAGATGATTCCTATGGTATGCATACAAGAATGGCAACTGTAAGAGATGCTAGTCCTGATCGGACTAGGTTTAGAAGATATCAACAGGGGGTTAGTAGAGGCATCAGAGATGAATATCTCAGGCATATTCCTGATGATGGCACAGAATATTTTAGTCGCATGCCACATCGTCTAGGCAGGAGAGAAAGAAGCATTTCCCCCCATGGTAGACCTCATTACACTTTACCTTACAAGAAAACTCGGTCAAGATCAAGGAGCCGCTCTCCAATTGGTTGGTTATTGCCGAGGGATCGAAATGAGGGTTCAAGACGTCGCAGCAGGTCACCAGATTTTAGGTCTGATGCTAGAGTAGATAGGGTGAGGTTGCCATTTACAAAGCGTTTTGCAGCAGATTATGGAGAGGAGTTTATTTCCCCACCAAGAAGTCGCATTTCACCACAGCGAAATTCCAGGATGTTTGACGATCGAAATACTGGTTTAGACCATTTTAGGGGCCGGAAATCACCTGTGAGGATGTTTCGGCAGGGCCAAAGGTTTGATCAAGTGCGCCCAATTCGGAGATTGAATTCAGATGATTACTTCAGACACATGATTCGCCCCAGAAGATTTCCTGATATGGTTGGTGCTGGTAAAGGATGTAAATATGAAGGCAGTGATGATGATAAACATGGCAGCAGATATGAGATGATTCATCGAGTGAGGCGGTATGATACAGATGGTGCAGTCCGGCGGTTTCGGTATAATGCAGAAGATTCATATGTGGCTAATAACTCTTTAACTGTGACTAATGCACTTGGGGTCTCATCTAGGAGGCCTGATGATGCACCTAGGACAGCTAGTGAAGATAGGTCATTTAAGATGCAACAACCGTGAGAGGATGTGGTTGGAAAGGGAGATGTGTAACTTGGAAGAGGTATATCTCTTTCTCCTTTACCTAGTCTGGCTGTATATGCCGGTGGATGGGAGATGTTTTTTTTTTCTGCTTTTATCATTTCCATTTATTGGGCAGGATGCATCCTAGTTCTGTCTGATTTTTTGGTTGGTAGCCTCCCTTAGCAAAGAAAATTTTTTGTCCTCTTAGGTTTGGTGTTCATTTTCTACAGTTTCCTCTTTACTCCTTTTAATGGTCATTTTCTTCTTGCCTAGAAGGTTGTCCCCATCTCTATATGCGAGGCAATTAAGGTATAATGGTTTAAGTAGAAATTAAGGTTTCCTTTTTTTTTCTTTGGGGTGCAATGCTTCAATTTAATTTTAAAGGCTTTTGTCATTTCATCTTTTCTCTGTCATGGCTGTCAAAAATAGGTAATCGTTTTAGAGCTCATCTATGCTGATTGCTTAACTTGAAAAGTAACTGTGTCAGGATCACACTTTTATAAAATAGTTCATCTTACAAACCTAGTCGCATCAATACTTTACCCGTTCATTGCTTTGTTAGTAGCTCGTAAAATGGAACTAAATTTTAATTAAATCCTCATCTGAAATCTGCATAGCTCCTCCATACCATAAGGTAATCATGCAGAAACGTTTTACACAGAGAAGAGATGACTCTGGCCATTAAACCCAACTGTCAGTTTATGTTTTGCTGTTCTTGTCAATTAGGGCTTATTTGTATTGTAGGTTTTAAATACTGTTAAGTTCATCGTGGAGGGTTAATGTTAGAAATGGTAAAAATTGCAACCCATCAAATTTACATCGACACTGAATCGAAATCCTTATGATGTTACAGATATAAACAGAAATGTATGATTTACCTCGTGGACAGTTGGATTTAATGGCCCGAAAAGGCGCATAAAGATAAAAGTAGGGACGGTTCTGCCTTTTGGTCACCAGGCGAAGCTAATCGACTCAAAATGCAAGTAATCTGCCAAACCAGAAGAACAGATTGCAGCCACTTCTTGTCGCATTTCTCGCGGTCCGCTCACAATAACACCAACGCTGGTTCCCTTGCGTCGAAACAATATCTCTGCCACAAACAGAACATAAGGTGTCAAGCAATTTAGAATATGCCAAATATGTATAGGATGCCATATTCAGACCCTTACATGTTGCTGTATGAGGGTCAAGTTTCCTTGTAACATTATAGAGAGAACCGTAAAGAAAGTTAACCTACTTTTTAAGTCAGGTCTTTCACCGTAATGGACCTTGGTGGCTTGGAGTAAAGACTGGTGCGGAAAGCTTTCTAGTTCTCTGTCTGCATTGTGAAACCATGCTGGGGATGTCTTTGGCGGAGTATCCATGCCTTGGATCTGTCTCGTCCCCTTGCCGGTTTGTTTCTTGCTCCAGAGAAAAACAGCAGTTGCTGTCATTGCTATGGCGGTGCATATGAATAACATGTGTAAAGCAGCTCTTGCTGAGCTAGCGTATATCATACCAGTATTATGGTCAATTGGGTATATATAGTATCGTGTTAAAATGCCAAGGAGAAGAAGAAAGATGACAAACGAAGATGATATTATCACTCCAAGCCAGAGCCAGCTATTTGGGCCTAAAATTGCAGAAACTGGTGCATCTAATGCGTTAGGCTTGAACCATACATTTTGAGGGAGCCTGCGGTTATCTGTAGCTGGCTCTTTATCTCTTGTTACATAAGCTTCAATCTGTAACTTTAAGCAGGAAACATCAACCGTGGCGCCTGAAACTGGGAGTAGCAATTCTAACATGGTGAGATCTACAGATTTCTTGAATGCGCATATGAGGAAAGTCTGCGGAATCCTGTCACTACTGCTACTGGCCTTAAAGAGGAGCTCTCGGATAATTGAGATCAAAGGAGTAATGCCGCTACCTCCACTCAGCATCACGAGTGTGTCATGCCTGCAGCGCATGTAGAAACATGTTATTGTTTGCTTGGTAAGAAGTGGGCACAAAAGGCTTCATCAAATTTATCGTTGCAAAAACAGGGGAAGAGCTCATTTTGTTTTGGTAAGTACCTTAGAAAAGGAGTTGAAGCAGGCCCATAAGGTCCTTCAATGGAGACCTCAAGGTGATCTATAGGTGAAGGGGATGACAGCTTCTGGTACAACTCAGAAGACCAACTTCCTTCACTTTTGATGACAATGCTCAGGTTGTCGGGATTCATATTGCTACTGGAGGTAATTGTAAAAGGATGCCACTGCAGCTTGGAAATGCCACGCACATTTACAAAAACCATGCTTGTAGGAGTGTAACTCAATTCTGATACCAGAATAAACAAACAGAGAGTCAATCATCCGAAGGTTTTTCTCCTTTGTTTTTCTTTTCAAGTAACGAAAAGAGTTGAAACTCAAAGGTCCCATCTATGATGCCAGTACAGCTATTTCTCTGAAACTGGAAAAATAACTATTTTAGGCAACCCGCAGAGAGTCACGTGTGAGTAAAAAGTTTAACTTACCTGGGCTCTTGGAGAAGTTCAACTCAACAGTTTCACAAGGTAATATACGTGCTGAAACCAAGCTAATCCTTTGTTGGGATTGTAAGAATCTTAGATATCGATCTATGAGGAAGAGGTAGAAACCAGGAAGCATGATGCAAGAGTAGGAGAACCCCACATGAAAGACGAAGAAGACAACAAAGACAATGTAGAGATGATGAATGTAATAGAAGAGCTCAAACATTTTTCGCCTTATTTGTGGGAGGCTTGTTGCCCACATGGCTAATCCAGAGAGCAATGCTATTTCTCCAGCCACATTTGAAACATCAACCTTATCCCATTTAAGCACCTGCAGGCAAGCACAATTATCCACTTTGCAACTTCAGGAAATAAAAGAACAAGAATTGAGAGATCATTTATTCTTTTCAAACTATTTAGTGGAAAATGTGTAGCTGATGCGTGGATTCCTAGAGTCCAACTCTTTGGGCTCAATGTAGACGATCTGTAATTAGTTTAAATCTAGAAGATGTTAAAATTTGATCAAGTAGAGCATGTTAAAGCCCCCTCAAAATGCTTCAATGGCTATTAAGCCTCCACATTTGGTTGTTGTTCTGATATTCAAGGTCTATGATCCTCGAACCAGGACTCGCTGATGGTGCCTGTAATTTGCTGGACGGCTCTTATGCAGAGAGGGTTTTGACATTATTTACATCTTCATATAGAAATGATTATTTCATCACTTACGAAAGTAAACAAGAATGTTGTTATTTACCTCTGACATCTGCCTTGTCTTGGCCCAGAAGAAAATGAAACTTAAGCCGTGGGCTGTGAAAATGGTCATAGCTATATGCCCCATCCAAATATGATACTTGACACTTGCCTCTGAGGTAAGGCCAATAAGCCGCAAAACTGATGATCCTCTAGTCACCGGGAAGAAGAGAAAAGCTACGCAAATGTTGCCTACTAGACCAAGTGCTAGACCTGACATTTCCAACTTAGCCTCCCACCTGCCAGGAAAACCGAAACCGTCATCAAATTATTCCCCAAATTGGAACCAATTTTATTATCTTAGCCAGGTAAAAGGCACTGACACTGCTCGAATTCAGTGGAATAAGATTCTTACACAAGCAGTCCACCCTTTGCAGCCATTTGGTCGATATGCACGAACATATGAGTCAAGTAGGAAGAGGTTGACCAAACTAACAGCGCAACAAACATGGTTAGAAATGAGAGCTCCATCCAAGAAACAATACCGAGAGGACCTCTCACGATCACTGGTTGCTTCAAAGTGGCAAACCTCGATGTTTGAACTAATCTGCTCCCAAGAAATCAGCAGCCAGCAGTTAACTACTCAAGTATATGACACAAAACACTATTGAAAAAGAAACTGATACGTGAAGATGTACCTATGGCGGTTGAGATCAGTATCTTTCTTTCCCAAATGAAGGTAAATACAGCCCATTGTAGCAATGAAGAGGATGGGAAATGTGTAAATCAGCATAGATGCACCTATATCCAAGCTGAGTTAGAAAAAAAAAATTCAAAAAGAACAAAACGAACTTCAGAAGACTCTAAAAAACTGAACTGCTCTTCGATACCTTGGTCTCCAAAGTATGTTGACTGCGTTTTTGCACGGATTTCTGGCATCCAATGCTCAAAATATAAATTCGTGGGCATCATGATCCACAGCACCATATAGGCAAGAAATACCGGCACTAAGAACAGCTTAATGGCTGCTCTAACCATCTTCATTATGTTCTCAGGAAGCACTTTCTTGGACAACCTCTGAACCCCTCCTTCTCACGTTGCCTATAATCCAATTGTAGCGATTATTCTACCTTTATATAGCAAGAATGTCAAACAATATATAAAAAGGGAAAAAAATAAAAGGGGGCATAATATAAGGAGCAAGGCGTGTGTACCACGTTCATCAAGAACCAATGCACGTGCTAATGGCCCTGCAAGCCAAATTATACGTCCATTAATATTGTACAAATACGACTAAATGCATTTTTTCAAGTTACTGACTTCTGATGTTGGAACGTTGCAACGCCATGAATTTAGTGTTCATTCCATTGCAGTTGTCTTATTTATTTAAATGTTTAATTCTCCTTTTAAAATTTGTCTAGTGGTCAAATCTCAAATAAACAAAGAAACACTTGAAAACATTTTAGGTTCATGAAATTACTCATGATTCTTATTATTGCACTCTTTTCAAGAAGCAATTATTAGAACTCGATGTTGGCCCTTGTTTTGTCCGAGGATGGAAATTGGTGGAATATTGGTTGTTGATCCCTAAAGACAGGCTCGAGTGAATAATTATGCTAGCTTTATTTGTGTCTTGACGGACTGCATCAGCGTCTGTTTCCCCTCTATATTGCTTTGACGTATTCCTTGATCTTTGTTGCCTGTGGTCAAAGCTTTTTGAGTTGGTTTGCCACTGTGTTAAGAGCAGGCTAAAATTGGAGTCTACGTCATACATTCTGGATCACTGTACTAAATCAGTCAGGTTGATGCTTAAACATAATTTTGGAGGTGAAAATACTGTTTCAACTTCTCTAACATAATTAGCATAAGTTTCCTTTAGAGCCTAAGTCCGGAATTGGGAAGCGATTAGTTTGTACTATTATATAAGTAAATTAGGTTCATATTTTTAATTTTGTATTGTGTTTCATTTTTTTAGACCCTTACCCCTATGCTAACCTCTATATATGAGTTATTGTCCACTTTCCAACCTCTACCCCTATACTAACCCTTATATTTGTCCACTTTCCGACCCCTACGTTTATGCTTATGTGGAATTCATGACTCTCTTCTAAAGGTAAGGGGACATTGGACATTCTTCCGCTTTGATGTAAAATTGTCATGATCCACACCTATTCCTATAAAGTATTGTTTGTTTAAACTCGTTGGTCTCACGACTTTACTTCACAAAAGAAGTCTCACAAATTGAAAGTAGTGTGCATCTTTAAATGTCTAGTATTATTCTAATATACAATCGATATGAGATTCATAACTTCTTTTTTAGAATCATAACATCCTTTCTTGACTCTCTACACCTTCTTTTCGATGTGAGACTTATGACTCTGCCCGTTAGGAGTATATCTCTATAATGTGGGATTAATATGATTTCATGCTAGGATCATGACAAATAGTCTTGAACTATATAATAAAAATAGTAAATTATATTTTTTCTTAAGAATTTTTTAAAATTTTGATAATTATTTAAAAATTTTAAAATTACTAGTTTCAAGTTAAAAAGTTATCATATGAATTATTTCTATCATATAATGAAAGACAAGTGACCTAGTTACGAAATTGTAAACTAATTTCACTTATTTTTCTATCTTTTTATACAATTTATATTTGATTAATCTAAGAGTTGAATTTCATATACTATTGATATAAATCATGCATATCAAGTTTTAGGTTAATTATTTGTTTGATATAATAAAATTTTGATAATTAAATATATATTAAAAAATAATTTAAAATTTTACATATATAAGAATATGAATAACTTGTTAAATTCAATAATTAGTTTGTCAAATTATTAATTGTACATCAAAATTTTCTCATAAATTAATCCGTTCTCACAATAAATATTATATTATCATTAAAAAAAACTTAATAAGATGAGGATTTTCTTTTTTATTCTTCATTTTGCACACGAGTTCCAATTTTTCTTTTTGTTTGTTAGTCATTGCCCAATATGGTAAAAAAGAAATTGTGAGTACCATGCGTGCGGATTCCGCCAAAAATTGCTCATTTATATAACTTTTTGTGTTTCAAAACATTAGGATACTAGTCAAAACAAATAATAATTAATTTATCATTAAAATTTTTTTATTTGACATATAATCAAAATAAATAATAATTAATTAATTTTAATTTTTATATTAGATGAATAAGAATTTGAACTTTACTTTTTATGTTAAATTATATATATATATATATATATTAATTAAGGAATCAAATACTTGATGTTAGGATATTTAGAAGACAAGTCTTAATTGCAAACTTTTGTAACGACTCTCATCTATGGCTTTTACTGGCACACAAGTCATGTAGACAAACTCACATACACATAACCTGGCAAGCCCTTTACACCTTATTTATTTTACCATTATTTTCCTCTTATATATTATCTTTATTATTTCAATTAATTACATTAAACATCGATACAACTATCACATCCATAATACTCACTAAAACAATATTAATTAAGTTTCTATCACACTTTGACTATCATATCAAAAAATTTCAAATATGATACAATGTTTTTTAAATAATATAACTTCAATTTTAATTTACAACATCTAAGGGTCTTTGTCTAAAATAGCTGTAAACACATTACTTCTTACAAGTTGGAAACGACTCGATGATTGGGCAGTAGAGTGACACAACAGACAGCTAGGAGCCATTTACCTACACAACTACAGAAGGTATCCTCACCAACAATGTCCCAAACTATTTATTTATTTGCACAATTGTATATGTGGATGAATTTCACAGTGATCATCGGCTTAATGAGCAAGTAAAGAGAGGAAACAAACATAAGGTTGGAGCATTTATAAATCTAGAAATAATTGATGAAAATATAATTAATTAAATTGAGAGATTTTATGCCTTACAAGTCTTAAAAATAATAAATTATAAGTAAACACATATGGAAATAGTTATAATTAGTATGTTGAAATCTTTCTACTCTAGTATCCTTTCAATAGTAAATCCAATGGTAAGTATAAAATGAGAAATCTGAAACATAAAAATGTAGAATAACCACTCACCAATGAATACATAAATTTTACTTGCCATGTAAAAACAAAATTCAAGTATTACTTGCCATGTTTAATAAAAATCAATAAGTGAGCATCAACTTCGGGTAGGTCTAGTATAGCCTTTAGGCTTACTCTTTCGTGTCAATAACATCATCACCTACTTGTAGGAACTCCCCACGCCGTCAAATATAAATCAAGACTTTAGGTCCCCTTTTCCCTGCTCGTGGGAATTCCCTATGCCACTAAATATAAGTCGAGGTTTTAAGTTCTCTTTTACCTACTTGTGAGAACTTCTCATGCCACCAAATAAAAGTTGAGGCTTTAGGTCCCCTTTTACTTACTTGTGGGAACTCTCCACACCACCGGAGGCAGAGGGGAAGGGAGGTTAGTAAGGCCCCCCAACAATACCCTTACAAAAATTTTAAAATTTTTCTAACCTATTTTGTTTTTTTTTAATTAATTTTGTCCATACAATAATTTTTTATTTGGTAAGATGTCTCACAACAATTAGTCAACAACTAATTTTAATAAGATTAAAATAAAATCTAGTGCAATAGAATTATTTTCAAAATCCTACTTCTCCAAAACCTCACAAACACCCTATTGTTCTCTTTTTTTTAACCAAATATTATAGAAACAAAAAAAATCCATTTTTTTTACACTTTTTTGCTTGCCAGTATTCTCTATGTAGAAAACTTATAGTCAGTAAGTCAATTTTTATGTCACGATAATTAGTAAATTTGGTTTATTTACTTTTTTTATTTTTAATATTTTCAACTTTAAAATTTTTCATTATTTAATAATTTAGGATTTATTATCTTAGTCATTTTTTGTTGAAAGCAACAAAGCAAGGATTTGATTAAGCACCTAAAGTTAGTTATTACTTATTTATTTAGAGACTTTCTTACTGCTTTCTTACTAATTATTTTTTTTTATTTGCTTAGATTCTTGTGAACAATTAAGTTTTTTATTCGGAATTGCTTCTTCATTAAATTGTTTATTGATGTTATATTTAGTTTTGTGCTTAATTTTAGGGAATTACTTCCCATTGAAGTATTTATTGATAGTCCTTCATATTTTTTAAGGAATTACTTTCCATTGAGAGTTTTGTTATTATATTTGTTAATTTTCGTTTGTTGTTAAGCTTATCTAGTCTAGAAATTGAGATTATTTTCATTATTAAATTATTTATGATTATTAAAAAAATTATTTATGATTATACAAAAAAAATTATTTTTGATTATAGTAGTTAATTCTTTTAAGTAAATTATTAAGATTGATTCTTTCAATAATTTTCATATAAATTTTTTCTATCTAAGTTGCTTTATATTGTCTTTGGCTCTTTACCTCCCAAAGGTGAAATCCTGGCTCTACCACTACATGCCACCAAATATAAATAAGGGCTTCAGGTCTCATCTATATTTACTCATGGGAACTCTTCGCACCATCAAATATAATTCGAGACTTTAGATTCCTTTTTTATTATAAATATCAATAATCAATAATCATTACTTTGTACACAAAGACCACATTAACCTAATGTGGTAGCAAATCTTACCTTCTGAGTGTCTCCATTTTATTAAAAAATATATATATAATTTCAATGCATTCACGAAATGTGATAAAGCAGTATATAGTATAATTATAAACCAAATGTTTATGCACAAATTTATTTTTGAGAGATGGCACTTTAACCAAACAGCAAGCATTGAGGAAAATAGCAAGTAAAATTGTCACTTTCCATGAGTCAAACAATGACTATTGACCAAAGAACCATACAAACCTTGCAAGGCAGATTTGAAGTATAAACTTGTCAAAGTTTTGTTCCATATTTTTAAAAGCATGTAATTATATACATATATCTTATAAAAAAATGGATTTAAAATCTTTATCACAATCACAAACAACTTAGGGCTTTTTACCAACTCATACTTTTCATAATTTCATTTAAATATTAAGTGTAACATATATAATATATTTTTAGAAATATAGTTTTGAAATTTAACATCCACTCACCTCAATTGGTGGGACTTCTCACCAATATTTTGTCCATGCTAAATAAAAGGTTTTAATCAGAAAGTTTCCAGCAACTTGTATTTGGCAGTAAGTGCTTAATTAAGCATCTATTATACCTAGGGGCGCAGCTATCTTAAGCCCAAAATTTTTAAAATTTTTTATATATTTCATTAATAGGCCTCTCAAAATAATTTTTTATTTAATAATTAATATAAATAAATAATTATAAAATAACTTCACATATCTCACCCAACTTTAAATTTTTTTCTTTCAATTTATATTATTATTTTTATTTTTATTTGTTTATTTTTTCATTTCTATTTTATTGGCTTTTACATTCAAAGTTTTTATAAATTTTCTTTCCCAACTTTCTACAAACTATTAACCATATTCTTTTTCTGTTTTTTTTGTTATGTTGTATGTGGTGTCTACCTTCTACTTGTCAAGTTCTTCTTTTTTATATTACGTAAATTTTATTTTTATGATTTTAATTTTTAAAAATTAATAAATTATTATATAATTTTTAAATATAAGTTGTAATGTTATATTTTTACTTAAAATTTTATTAATTTATCTTATTTTATTAATCTTGATTATGTAAGAGAAAATTAACTTGAGTATATTTTTTTATATGCTTTACATTTTATATTTAGTTGAAATGAAATTATTTTGAATATATAGTTTTTAAATAATTCTGATTATATAAACAAAATTATTAATCTTATATGTCATTTTTAACTATTTATATTTTACAAACTATAATTTTATATTTAATTTCATATTTCTATTATCAAAATGTATTTGATTGTTGATTGAATTTAACATACTAATTTTTTAAAAATTTTAACCTTTATTTTTCTATGTTTAGCTCTTCAACAAAAATTGACTAACTCTGCTACTGTTTGTACGCAATTCGCAGCACACAACGTTCATTTCTCAGTACTAGATTCAAACACTACACATTATACAGTTTGGGCAGCAAACACAATAGCAATTATATTTTGATTTGAGCTACTTTCGTACCTTCACAATTCTGCCAATTTCAAATACTAGTCCTCAATAAGTTCCAATTGCTATCTTATTTCTATGTCAGCCTCCTAACAATAAAATGGTTCTAAGAACATTAATGAATTTCATTATCTCCGTTAAATAATTTCAGTAAAAAAGTTCAAACTTAAGTCTTATTTTCAGTCACCGTTCTTACCCCTCCAACTAATCTTCACTAACCTCCCTCAGCCGAGAGTCCCTCATTTCTTTCTTAGAGTGCATGTACATGGGTTCTCCAAGAACCTCTCGGCAGCAGCTTCTTCCTACCAAGTAGATTTGCTTAAGAACTGTTTTACCTCCCGTTTAGTGGAGTTTCTCAGCCCTTTGCTTCATCCCTTGGCTGCATTACAACATTTGAAAATTTAAACTTGGAACTAAGCTTCAAGAAGGGCCGGTTTGAAGGGAACTTCAACTCACCTTAACTAGTAGTACACTTACCATTTCTTCTCCCTCTATACGGCTTCCTCCGCTTTAACTCAAATGTCCAGCTTTTAAGATAAAAATTTTGAAAATTCAAGTGTTCTTGGAACACTAGAGAGAATCTAGTTAGGGCAGAAAATTTCCTCCCTTTTAGTGCTTTATAATTCCATCACTCATCTACTCTTGGAGGACACTTGAATGCTCTGGGGTTTTTCCTTGGTGAATGACGATAGTGGCAGCTTTTGAAAGGACTAAAAATGAAAATGGAAATAAGGTTCTTGAACTTCTTGGAGATGTAGAAATGATGGAGAAACTTGAAGAAATTGGTCGAAGCTCTCGGCTGCCAAAGAATGTGTGGCCGAATGCTGAAATTTTCAAGGGGAGGCGGAATTCTCAAGGCTCAAGGCTTCCTTTTATTATGTTTAATTTGTCTAAGCTTTTCCTTGCCGCCCATGCACCACTCCACATTCTTGCATGCAACATTTCTTCCTTTGACTATGCGGTCAAAACATCATGAAAACTATTACCAGCTTTTTGTTTCCTTACTTGCCATGCGTAAGGACATGTGGCCATGATATAGAATTTTATTCCTTCTTTGCTCCAATTTTTGATACATGACCGCATGGTTTGCAAAACATAGTTTTTCATATTTCTTTATTGAATTCTTTTAATTTCAAATTCAAGTGTAAATACATTTAAATATACTTTTAATTACTTTCACAAAATTCTCCAATTTGTAAGTTCTTTACTCCCCACTTTGATCGAACTTATTAATAAAATTGTATTATTCTATTATTACCTGATGTTTCTCATTGATAAGAGCCATAATTCATTTCTAGTGGCAAAATCTATCTATTAAATGAACACCATGCGATTTTATAACTTTGATGGAGATGTAACGAGAGAACAGTGAAGTTCATATGATGATGAAATTATAGGATATAATAATCTATATATAGCATTAGGCAAATAACATATGTGTATCACAAAGTGAAGCTAATGGACTCAAAGTGCAGGTTCTCTGCCAATCCAGATGCACAAATTTTTGCAACCTCGTGGCGCATCTTCCTTGGTCCGCATGCAAGCACCCCTATGTCTGATTCTTTTAAATCGAATAGTATTTCTGCAATAGTAAGAGAAAAACTGTCAGTTCTGCAAATTTGTCACTTCCAAGCTGGTTTTACTGTCAATGTGAAAGCCGCAATAGCAGTATCAGCTTACTCTTGAGATCAGGTCTTGAACCAAAATGCACCTTGGTTGCTTGGACAAGGGATTGATGCGGAAGGCTTTCCAGCTCTCTGTCTGCACCACAAAACCATGATCCTGATGTTGTTGTTGGTGTTGGTACTTCTGTGTTCTGAATTTGGTTCATTTCCATTGCATTCTGTTTCTTGCGCCAGAAGAATACTAAACTGGAAACGAGGAAAATGCAAGCACAAACAAGGAACATGTCCCAAAGTGCTCTATAAGAGAAATGGTAGATCTTTCCCGTGTTGTGATCTATAGGATATACGTAGTAACGTGTCACGATGCCCAAAAGCAGCAGGAACATAATGAATGATGATGAGACTACGGCGCCAAGCCATAGCCAACTGTTGGGCCCTAGCGTTGCAGAAATGGGTGAGTCTAAGAGGCTTGGCTTGAACCATATTGTTTGGAGAGGTTTCTGGGTGTCAGCGTTTGGCTGATCTTTCTCCCTGGTGATATATGCTTCAATCTGAAATTGTAATTGGGAAATTTGTGCAGGAGTACCAGAGATGGGAAGCAGCAAGTCAAGCATGGCAAGGTCAGCTGAGTTCTTGAAGGCACAAATCATAACAACACGTGGAACCTTGAAATCAGGCTTCTGGCTTTGGAAAATTATCTCTCGGATTATGGATATAAAAGGAGTAATACCACTGCCTCCGCACACCAACACCAAAGACTCATGCCTGTAGAAATAAAAAATAACCAATCTAACTCAATGAACAAAATAATTCAAAGCTTAGTAGGTAATATTCTGTTGCCAACTTCCGACTGACCTTAGAAAATGATCTGAATGAGGTCCATACGGTCCTTCAGTTGATATTTCAAGATGATCCAAATTAGAGGAAGAGATTTCTTGGTACAACTTCTGAGACCAACTTCCTCCATTTTTTATGATCACGCTGAGCTTATCCTGTTCCATGTTGCAATTGGAAGCTATTGTAAAAGGATGCCACTGCAGCTTGGAAATTCTCGGCACATTCACAAATAAGACGCTGGTCGGATTATAATACAACCCTGCAACGTCAAAAAGAAAAAAAAAATCAGTAAAACTAGTATTTAAGCTGAATTTCGGGGGATAAAATCAACAGGTGAGGGGTAATTACCAGGAGCCTTGGAGAAATTCAGTTCAACGACGCCACATGGCAAGACGCGTGCTGACAATAGTCTGGCACGGTGTCCGGATTGCAAGAATCTCAAGAATCGATCAATGAGGAAAAGGAAGATTCCAGGAAGGATCATGCAGAAATGTGCATCGCCAACATGCAACACATAGAAGACCATGTATAAAAGGTAGAGATGGTGGGTGTAGAAGAACACTTCAAACATCTTTCGCCTAAAGCGAGGCAAGCTTGTCACCCACATTGGTATTGCAATTACAATTGCAATCACTCCAGCTACATTTGATACATATGTTTTGCTCCATTCAATCATCTGCACAGCCGATCTTTCACTCAATCTTCATACTACAAATGTACACTCGAGTCTCTACGTAACATTAAATGCTAATAATCATGTTTTCTCACATGCATATCTGAGTCCAGTGCCCCTGCCCTGCTGCTATGGTTCTACCTCACGGGCCTATGATTGTTTCTATGGCCCAATGCCTTTTGAAATGTCACACCCATATACAAAGCCCGATACCATATATTAAATTGGATTTCTTGCATGACTATAAAATCACTAATTACGGTTTATATATCCAAAGAAAAATATGAATTTTATGCTTTAATTTCTTTGCACTTCTTAAAAAGCAGGACGACCTTTTTCTTGGAAACAGTGACACGTGTCACAACTATGAATGTAAACAAATAAGGAAAAGGAAATGTTCTATGATAACAGGATATGCAAAATGCACCACTCATCTCCCCTTTGGAAAGGGGGGAAAAGTCGGTGAGAGCAAAAGGAATCTAAACCCCACCTCCAAATTGCTTGCCAGAGTCCAACAAGAAAGACAACACAATATTCCTCCAACAGAGATGATACACCCAATCAAATATGAAGTGATAAGCACAAGTTTTTAAAAAAGGCATAGGTTTATCAGGATTAAAGGCCAGAATGTTGAATTGAAAAAGTATTTTCTTTTTCTTCTTTTTTTTTTTTTAAAAAAAGAGATGATTTATTGAGTTCAAATTAATTAATACCTCAGCCATTTGATCAGTCATGGCCCAGTAGATAATGAAACCAATAGCATGTGCAACAAAAAGAATGTTTGAGACGTGACCAAGCCAAATATGATACTTGATGCTGGACTCTGAGGTAAGCCCTACTAGAGGCAAAAGTGACGATGCTCTTGTTACAGGGAAGAAGAGAAATGCCCAGCAAATGTTTCCGATGTATCCAAGTGTTAATGATACACTTCGGATTTTAGCTTGCCATCTGCCAAAGTACAAAGTAATAGATGAACAATAATCCTTAAAAACCGTAAAACTTGAGCTCAAGCAGCCAAACCAAGCCAGTTGATTTATATAGCGACCAAATTATTTGGGATTGCATGGGACAAAACGATCAGCAGATTGAAATCAATGGTGTATATGTTGTGATATAAACTGCATTTGTTGTGAATATTGAAAACCATAGAAAGGGATTAATTCAGAAAGAGATATGGAGGCGTGAGAAGGATGCAAGCCTACTAAAGCCATGTAAAGAGATCCATGTTTACAGATGAATTCAAGCTTAATAGAACAAACAAGTTAAAAGGGGTGTTCATACGTACATTTTCTCCCCATCTCCATCCATGTGCAGGTGACCAAAGCTGACATACAAGTAGTTGGCGAGGGACCAGATCATGAGAGCAATAAACATGGCCGAAAAAATGAGATCCAATGCAGAAACGATTCCAAGGGGAGCCATGACGAGCACCGGACGTTTCAAGAAGGCAACAGCACCCGAGCTATTAAAAATCAACATAAGAGATCAGATGAATTCTCTTCATAAATAGTAGAACAAGACAAGAGATGAAAAATGAAGTACTGAAAGACGGTCTAAAGAAAATCCAACGACCTTTTGGAGTTAGACGCTCTCGATTTCTTCTGAAAGTGGAGATAAGCGCAACCAAAAGCAGCTATGAACATCATAGGGAAGGAAAATACCAAAAGATTTGTCCCTGTAAATATGTCATGATGATGAAGTCATGAGAAGAAGGAAAGGGTGCAACGCATGCATGCAAAAATCAAAAAGAAGAAGAATCAAACAGCAGCAGCAGCAACAAACTACAACCTTGTGCTGCAAAATAAGTTGAATTGAGCTTGCTATCTAGCTTGGGTTTCCATGTATTTTTATAAAGTTTTGTTGGCAACATAACCCAAATCATCAACCACCCAAGAAAAACCACAAGGAATATCATCCGCATCATTGCGTGGCTGCTCATCTTCTCGCCTTTAGTTTAAAGTCAGGAAATGAACCCAGGCTGCTTTAACCGTATGTGTGGTAATAAAGAGTGAACTTTGATGTTCTATATATATATATGCACTGGCCCTACCTTATCTTTTCCGAGAAGGATTTAAAGAAAACCTGATATATAGCTCTCTGCGTACTCATAATTAGAGCACCCAAAATAACAGCATGAAACATGCTCACATACACATGCTAGTATTGAGGATGTACATTTTGCACATTGTTACTTCTTTGATATAATAACTTTGATTTGGGATTTCCACAAAGTCAACACTTTCTCCTGCGATTATGACTCTTATAATAAGGAAGAGGCAGTACATAAATATCAAATTAAGCAAAATATGTTATGTTGCCTCTAACTAAAATTCTTTTAGGCCTGAAAGTGATGTTTATATTCATTAAGGTATAAAATGATAACCCAGAGAATTTAAGCTCTGATTTACCAGCAACCAAGCAGATATTTCGATCTTAGAAGAAATATATAAATTAATTATAGGGATCTGTGCTTTCAACGCAAGTACAGTTGACTTTAATTTTTGGGTATGCTAGTACTGATTGTACGAAGAACTACAAAGGACTTTACATTTATAGGAAGGGAACATGCTTCATCTCTTTCAATTTGTTAGCTGTTACGCATGCCAAAGCTAAAATCAAGCAGCTTCTCAATGTATAAAAAATTCTACAAGTTATTGCTATATATTTATCGTATTAGTTTTGACTTCCCCAATTGATTGGAGGCAAAGTCGTCTCAACAAATATTTTGATAACAAGAATGTGGTTTCATCCATGGATAGGCCTTGTCTGCCTTCATCAGGTAGGCCAATAATACAATAATAACTAATGATTTATACGGTAGTGCGTAATAGTAGATGCATAAAAAATCAAGACGCTTTTCAACTCATCAACAATATGAATGCAAGACAGATAGATCTCATCAAACAGGAGTTTCAAATCTTTAACAGAATGGAATTTACCAGTATGTTGGATCAGTACTATTTACAAGTTCCTAAGGACCATTGTTCCAAAACCAATGCCAAGAAAAGTTGCAATGGCGATCCCAAAAATGCCCGCAAGGATTCCTGGGACAACCAAAGAGCCCCATCCTTTGGCTGTGGCCATTCCACATGCAGTCGTAGGGCCCCCAATGTTGGCATTTGAAGCCAGAAGTAATAGCTTTAAATCGAAACGAAGTAGCTTTCCAAGTCCAAGGATCATGACAAGATGGACAGACACTTGAACAAGAGCAAACAAGAAAATACTGGGTGCTGTGTTCATAACATTCCATATGCTCCCATTAGCACCAACCACAGCAAAAAATACCTGCCAAGAAGAATACATGTAAAAACCATTCAGATGGTTTTCACTTTCTTTTTTTATAAAAAATAAATCCCCCAGGGAATTGTTATGCATAAAGTCACGCTACAATTGCATAAAGTTGAAGCAAATCAACTAGAAAATATAATTCAGACCTGCATGAGAGCCAGAGCAAGTGTATCACCAGCAGGTGCAAGATTAGCAAACTGTGTTGGGAATAGAGTTGCTAAAATGACAATAATAGCTGTTACTCCAGGAAGGATGCCCCCTTCAATCTTGAACAAGTTTGTAATATAAGATGCAGTCTTCCATATCAAAAAGGATATAGCAAGAGCTGTAGCTGTCTGAAGCACAGGGATTTTGCCCCCCGAATCATGATCCAAATTCATTTCAACATCTGCCAAAAACAGCAAAAGGTTCTCCTAAAGATGCTAAAATCAATACCATGATAAAGTCTATCCATATTTAATTTCACTCTTGTACAAAAATCAATGACAAGTTTGCAATTAATTACTTTAAAGGACAATCGATAAACAGGAAAGAGAACTAATCTAAATTTTGTTTTCTAGTGCAAATGTAGCTATCCAAAGCTGTTGTGCTGGAGCAGAGAAGTAAACACATAGTTAATTATTCCAAGATGGAGCCAGGAGAAATTGGTGCATGTTTCTCTCTATAGTAGAATCTCATGATAACAAGGAGCCAGGCTATGTACCATTGGTTGATTTTGAAGCCTCAGGATCTACTTTAGAGGCTAATGCAAATAATATCATAAAGTATATTGCACAAATAACATTGTCCACAGCAACTCCGGCAGCCAAAACTGATGGAGAAACACCAAGAGCCTCTGAAATTGCAATGTAGTTAACAGCTACAGTGTTCCAAAAGAAAATGCTCAGTTATGAGGCATGCTTCAAACTGTACTTTGATGAAAGAGAAGCATATTTAAGGAAGGTAATCAGCAGTCAAAGTAGACGTTAAAATAGATGAATAAGATGGCTCTTTATTACACTTTTCCTGTATTGAACAACCATAAATATATCAAAATGTACTAAGAAAATTAAATTTGTACCATACCATTGAAAACAAAAGACAGCAGCACTTCAAGGTAAGGCAGTAATAAGATATTAAAGTACAGGACAGCATTTTATACATATGCTCCTATTTGAACACATTATTTTGCACCAAACATTTTTCAAAGTTCAGGGACAGTGAAGTTTCAGGCCAAACTTTTTAGTGTCAAAGATAAGCTAATATAAGTTCAACATTCAGGGAAACCATTATTAGGATATCAACAGTTTTATATGGTTTTATCTGTAACTTTTGAGCAAAACTACTACTACTTCAACACATGCTTTAGACTTCGATAAGTGTATCAGTCTCTATGTTTATTCACATGTCCATACCAATCAATAGTTTATATCTTTATCTTCATTGCTTCTTCATAATTTCTCAGGGACAAAACTAGACCCAGATATTCTGGTCTTTATTGCTTGCAAGTCCACATGAATATATGTGGGCATAAATAAGCCATATTAATGTGATTTGTATAATTTGTCAAGTTGTCACATTTCCTTGCAATTGTATTGGGGAGCTCTAGGAATAAGAGGCACAAACATTTCCAGGCAACTTACATCCACCAATATAACTACCCATGAGAGCAGAAGCTATTTTCCAATTATCTGGACCAAGTGATCGCATAGGCACCATCAGAAAAGCCACTAGGGTTCCAACTATTGTTGAAACTGTCATCCAGAAGAATAAACAAGGGTTACCAAGAATCATTGAAAAGGTAAATGAACTATGAAATGAAAGAAAAAATCCAGTGACCATTATTATTCATTCACATAATGAACTGGGTAGAATAGAGGCTACAAATTCAAGGATCTACAATTCCCACCCATGGATGAACATTGAATGAAGCACAAGTCTCAATGTATCCTCATTAGGCCAGTATCCAAACGTTTATAGCAGGAGTAAGTTACTAGTAAAAGACTAGTACCTGTTTTTAGGCAGTGGATGTCAAAGAAGCAGAGCCTCAACTAGTAAAGGGTATTAACTACTTGATACCTACAAGTACAAGGCAATGCTCACTGTTTTAGCAGTAAACTCAATTGAATTAAGAGGAGGAAAGCATGAAATTATTATAATATAGAGTAAATCATTATCCTGTAAATATGGATATACGCTGTTTGCTCTGTTGCCTGGTTAAAGTTTTCAGAATAGAAGATTATTAAAATGTCAAAGCTGAGGAGGACTTTGAATTACCATAATCCATGTACTTTGCACTGTTAACAATCCCCTTGCTGGAATCAATCATTATTAGGGTAATGGTTTATTTTCTAATATTCATTTTTTTAAAAAAGCTTTAATATTCAATAACATTCCTGGACATCACTGAACAGGGACAAGTGGGAGGATCATCCTCGAATATCATAGTAAAATAATGGCATTATGATCAAAAGGTGTGAATAATTATACGAAATATGGGATCGTTAACAAGTCATACTAACCTGATCCAAGCAAGAAAACCAGCAACAATGTCCCAGTTGAGCGTATGACGCGACGCAAATCTGCTCTAAACAAGAGCAAAGGAACAGCCAATGGTAGCAAAAACCGCATGAAAAGAGAATAAGCTGGTGCTTCAAAAGGAATTATGCTCAGATTGCTTGCGGCCAGCCCCACCAATGTGCTCACTAATGCCGCACTCACCATACTTCCAATCTGTCTTCTCAGACCTTATAACAAATATTCCATAATTTTTTTTTTTGCATAAATTACACTTAATTTAACAAATCCATTAAGAAACTAAACTAAAAAAGAAAAAAAAAACCCGATAGTGTTAAGAGCAGAGGGATATTACCAGAGACCAAAACAACCGATAACGAACAGAGCAGTCCACGTGCCCCAGTGGTCATCAGGAGAAATAATAGGGTATGGGAATCTAAGCTGTGATTGAACCTCCACATTACCGGTCTTTGGTATTAACAATGGTGAGAGAAGCGGTTTGTTTGAGCTTGTGTTTTGACATGGGAGAGCGAGTTTTGAAACTCGTCGGGCTGTTGAAGCAGTTAGGAGTTCATGGTGGAAAGAGAGAGGTGACAGGCGGAGCGTCGGGGTTGGGGGTGACGTCAACTGGCGGAGAGATGACGATAAGGCGAAAGACGACATTAATGGTGGAGGGTTGACGCTCGTGTGCGCTACTCTCCCTGTCTTTCGGTTTTCTAATTGAGAAGGATCGACCTTTCGCAGGACGATAACGTTGCATGAGCCCACTCGGGATAGCTTCCGAAACAAGCAGTACAATGAGTTTAACACTTTGAACTTACAGCTTCGTTCAATATTTCAGCGTCAAACGACAAAGTAAAATTCCGTTTTCCCAATGCAAATTTAAAGTCATGAAGAACGGAAATGAAGAATAAACCGACTACGGACTGCCAGCCAACTATTTCAATCTTTCTTTGATTCTCATTAATTTAACTGATTTATAAAGTATCCTTCTAGGGAGTTAGAACAATTGGCGACTGAAAAATTTGCAGGTTTACATTGGTTACAGAACAGAGCCAATTCTGGCACTAGGGGATTGAAGGCTTTACATGTATTTCAGGACTGTTACTCCAAAGACAATGCCTAGAAAAGTAGCAATGGCTATGCCGAAAATGCCAGCAAGAATACCAGGAACAACCATAGAACTCCACCCTTTGGCCGTGGCCATTCCACATGCTGTTGTAGGGCCCCCAACGTTGGCATTTGATGCTATAAGCAACAGCTTTAGGTCAAAGCGAAATAGCTTCCCTAGTCCTAGAATTAATGCCAGATGGGTGGCAATCTGAACCAGAGCAAACATGAATACACTGGGTGCTGTATTGATGACATTCCATATGTTTCCACTTGCACCCACCACGGTGAAAAATACCTGCAATGGCCCAAGAAAAAATATATCATTTCCAGAATTATTCATACACCCTCAACAGATGCATATTTAGCAGATAGGGTCATAATTATGATGACAGTTAATATTTGACAAGCCATCTACAGTTAAGGAGATCACTCAAATAAAATGGGAAAGAAATTGAAACTAATGGCTGCTTCCCAATAATGATTAGTCACCTGCATCAGAATTAGAGCCATAGCCTCCCCAGCTGGTGCAAGGCGGCCAAACTGTGTAGGAAACACAGTTGCCAGAATAACAACAATTGCTGTAACTGCTGGCAGACTACCTCCTGGAACGCCAAAATATTTTGCGAGATAAGCGCCAAGTTTGCAGATGCTGAAGGATACTGCAAGAGCAGCAGCTATCTGAAGGACAGGAAGTTTGCTGCCAGATTCAGACCCCTCACCCGTTGCAACATCTGCTGAAGTCTCAACAACTTCAATTAGATTATACAATTTTTGTAACATAACCACATCATCTACAGCAGTCTATTTGATGCAGAATGTGAGGAAAAAATGAGAAAAATCAAAATGTAAAATGTAGAAAAGAAACTTTATGAAATAGACCATTAATCTGGACAACCAATCCATTCATAATGAAGATAATGAAATTAGTCAATCAAATGACACAAAGTGAGGAACTTGGTACACCTTCGGGTGACGTAGAGGTCTCAGGGGGTACTTTTGATGCCAATGCAAATAGTGTTGTAAAATATACAGCACAGATAACATTGTCGGCAGCTAGTCCAGCGGCTAAAACAGATGGAGAAACTCCAAGGGCGTTTGAAATGGCAACATAATTGACAGCTGAACAACATCAAAATAACTTCATCAGTGTTGACAGAAAAGTTTATAGAAACAATGAAACCAATGGAATAAGATTACAAACATCCATTGCGAAGGTAGGAAGTGAAAAAAATAAATTACCTCCGCCGATATGCCTACCCATTAGGGCAGCGGCAATCTTCCAACTATCTTGACCAAGTGCTCTCATCGGCACTATCAGATATGCCAATGCTGTTCCAACCGTTGTCGCCACTGTCTTGCAAGATTTGGAAACCAAATATAAAAAAAACCACTTCCTTGAAAAGAATGCAGGAAAACCAAAAGCAAAAGCTCGCATTAAAGTCATAAATGGTTACAGGCATACCCTAACCCACAATAATGACCCGAAAATTCACCTAAAAAGGGATAATGACTAATTACACTGATGGTCATTCAAATGGTCATTATGACTATGGTGTGGCGGGGAATTACCTGATCCCAGCAAGAAAGCCAGGAGAAGTTTCCCCGTTGACTTAATTACGCGTCGCAAATCTGCTCTAAACAACAACAAGGGAACAGCCAATGGCAGCAAAAACTCCAATACTATTGAGTAGGCTTTAGCTTCAGAAGAAATTATCCCCAAATTACTAGCAGCAAGTCCAATCAAAGTACTGACTAGCGCACCACTCAATGCACTCCCAATCTTTGTCTTCTCTGACCTTCAAGTTCAATTAAGTACATAATTACCAACAATATCAACAACAAATAATTGTGAAGAAAGCAAGAAAAAAAACCATTGCTTCCAGAAATCAAAGAAAATCGGGGAAGAAAGACAGAGAGATTACCAGATACCGAAGGCACCGGTGGCGAAGAGAGCAGTCCAGGTGCCCCATTGGTCGTTGGGAGAAACAAGAGGGAAGTTTAATTGAGATTTGACAGTTACGGGTCGGTTAGCATTAGGGTTTTGATGCAACCAATGAGGAGAGAGAAAAGTTTGACTTCTGTGAAGAGGTAGCGAGCTTGATGATGACGACGATGACGATAAAGAGGAGTCTTGAGGAAATGAATTGATTACGAGTGAGATGGGATGGAGATTTTGGCGAAAAAGTCGAGAATTTAAGGGTTGGAGCTCCGGCGAATGAGGCCGCGCTGGAGTTATGTGTAGAAATGGAAGTTGTGACGCCATTTTCGTTGAGTCCCCGGGGTCGGAGCCTTGACAATTATTGGGGGAGAGAGTTGGCTGCTTGTTTTGGAAGTGGAGTTGACGACGTTGAAATTAGTTGTTGAGGAATCTTTGTAAACCTCCTCTTTTGTCTTTTTGTTTTAAAACTTGCTAGCGTGGAAGGAGAGTTGGTTGCTTGTTTGGCGGTGGATTCGACGTTGCAAAAGCTAGTGAAGCAGTCACCGGACTTAGCATTCAGCTCTCAGATCTACTGTTCTTGTGGAATCTATAGAAACCGGTTTTGGCGTTTCTGTGAAAGAGAAAAAGCATTATTCCAAAGTAGAAGGAAAGATTAAGAAAATGCAAGAACACAACTGAAGTGTCAGCCAGAAACTAAGACTAGACAGGAGAAGCACGAGGAGGGTTAAAACGTGTTAAAAACTACACCGTTTCACGTTACCTAACCAAATTCAAGGCCTTTTGGTGGCGACTGAAATGAACCGAGCAGAGCAGCTCAGGTCAGGCCATTAGAGATGTAATGGGTTAGATTACCGCTATTTTCTTTAAGTACTCAATCCAAACCCATATCCAGATTCTATTAAAATTTGTATAAAATTATAAAATATTGTCCACAACCGCATCTTAATAATAAAAATTTAATCCTTTGAATTTATTAAATACAATTTAAGTTGATAAAATTGTCAAAAACTTGAGTATTTCCAACCCTCCTATGAATTCAATCTCTAATAATAATATTTTACATAAGTAATTAAATTTTACATATTTAAATTTGTATTATAATTCAACTAATATAAATTAATCTTACGTTGCAAAACATGGTCATTTCTCGCAAAGCTGAGAATGTGCACACATTGGGTAGTCAATTTTAAAGTTCCTGTGGAATCTTTCCAAATCTTTTCTTCTGAATTTTTTAGCGAAAAATGTGCAGACATTGGGTAGTCAGTAAACATGTTCATTGGTCGAGACTGGATCAAATTTGGGCTCAAACTTTGACCAAACCCTAACCAAAAATCATCTTGGATCAGTGGAATCTGCTGGATGGATGGTCAACTCCGATGTTACAACTTACCAGAAATGCTGTCAGCTCGGTTTCTGCTTCTTTGCACTACCTCTCTCTTCATCCAAGGCCTTCAATTTGTTCTTAATCGCAGCAATTTTGGCGCTGCGACTCATCTGCCCTGAGGTGCTACCAGCAGTGCCACTTTTGATTGCCTCACCTCCAGCTTTGGAAGAATTGTGTGCTGCTTCCTCCAACAATTTCTCGCTAGCTAGACGGACCACCAAGGGGCGACCACAAGCTAATCTCCCATGCATCTTCTCCTTGGCCAATTTAGCTTCCTGCATACTCACTTTAAATGTGGAAATCAGGAATTGCCTAAAAACAAAGAGAACGTGTAAGCATACAACTTACCTCTTTCGTGCTGTACTGGATAAAGGCAAAACCTCGCGGCTCTCCACGTTTTGGGCCACGAGTGTGCCACAAGAAGTCCTCAGATACAATCTTTCCATATGGAGAAAACATCTTAATAAGGGCACTTCTGGAAAAGAATAATTTAATATTAGTTTCCACAGATATTTTGAAATAAAGGCTTCAGTTTCAAATAATTATATTTATACTCACTCGGTTATTCTTAGATCAAGGTTACCAATGTATAGTCTGCTCTCACTCTTCTCATCTATGAAACTCCTAGGATCCTGCAGTCAGCCAATCAGTCAATTCAAAATCACGAATATGTCCTGATAATGCACCAATCTTTTTGCAAAATCATCCCATGCTAAGCTTCTTCAGACAAAGTGCTCCAACAAGTTCAAAACATCTTGAATCAAGACAATACGAACAAATTTTGGGCACAAAAGCACTACCAACAAGCAATCACAATATGAGACTCAAAATTTTATACATTGCAATATCATATAGAAAAAATGGAGGAAAGAATTAACTCAATTAAGCTACATGGTGGAAATCCATTTGGGAAATGCAGAATGCCGTTTTGTCCCTGGTGGAGCGCATGGTCCCTAGAGATTTAAGAAACCAGATCCTTTTTGTAGTGTGTTTCACACAATATAACAGAAATGAAAATTCATTTTTAAAACAGCCGAGGAACAAGCAAAAGTAAGATCTGAACCAGTAAAATAGTGGCAAACTATGTAGTGGTAGGATCTAGAGACCAACATTCTATAGTTCAAAAGTAGAATGGAATACAATGTAGCAGCGAGAATTTCAAAATGCATTTCAACTCCAATATATATTAATTGATTTAAAAAACTTCACATGTAAATCAAAGCTTTGTATAGTGAATTTACCATAAAATGAATAGGATATTATATGACAATTTTCGTGGCAGGTGCAAGCACGAAACACTTTCAGAAATTCAAAACATCCAGTGTTTGCATCCTCCTGCAAATTCTAAAAGGACAAAAATTCAAATTAACACGAACCATTCTTTGTAATTCCTTTTGCAGTAGATTAAAAGAAAACACCAAAAGCATCATACTATTCAGAATTTCATGTTATGTACAAACACAGACAGAAACCTATATAAAAAACTGCAACATATAAAAAGGCATTGAGTTGGACGTAGCTGTCAAAAGGCCTAAGCCCCTGCCCTTGGCAACCTAGCCTACAGGTACTTCTGTAAGCAAATTAACCAGTAGATTACAAAAAATTAAAAACCTTCAAGATTATGCTAACAGATCCCCAGATCAAGAAAAGCCAATAACTAGTTGTGTACTGTATCTCTACACACCAGAGAAAAGGAGGCTAATCGTATGAATCATCAAAAAAATCAGAAGAAACTTGATTCAAATAGCAACTAAAACCATTAAAACAAGGGGGAAAAGTCATCAGGTAGGCTTAAGAAACATTCAAAGATGAAAAAAGCAATGTAATCCAGAAAGTAATATTGTTCAACAGTACTTCTGATAATTTCAGAAGCATAAAACATTTTACCTCGCTTTGTCAACAACCTGTCTGTCGAATGATCAGGTTTCATTCCAAAACTTTCCTCCAACTATAGTTGCAGATAGAATGAATACAAAGAAGATAGAAAATTGACAGAAAAACTAGGGTCCTAACTAAACCCTTAAACAGACGAAAACAGATTTCATTTTTCTTTTAATTCGGACTGAACTTATCTACTTACCAGAAACTTCCTAATATCCAGTACATAAATAACCAAGGACAGCAAAAAACCTCTAATTTTTCTTCGTCTTTTCCAAACAGAAATTTCATTATCGGCATAAGATTAAAACTACTTGAAATTCCATTGTCTACGTAAAGTACAAAGTATACCACTCAGAAATTCCCAGGAAAGAGCCTGTATAAATATTAAAATAATAAAAATTTTCTAACCAGAAAATGAAAGAAAAACCCTAACTACCTTCATTTAGGAGGGTCGAAACAGGGAATTTCATCGGTGAAAAAATAAAATGAAAAACAATAGTGGATGATTATTTGAATAACTTACGGGATGAAACTTCTCGTTGAGACTTGAGAGAGAGAGAGAGAGAGAGCTTTCTAATACAGAGAACGTAGCAACTTCCCCAATTGGTGGCCCTTTGGGATTCCAATTTTTACAGGTTCACCAGACTAGCCTCCCAATGGCCAAGGGGAAAGGGTAAAAGATTACAGAAGGCCATTCGTATTAAAGCGACACCGTGTATATCCAAGCCAAGGAGGTCATTTGCATAAAAAACGACGTCGTAAAAAGCGACATCCAAGAAGTTTTTATTCTTTAGCGAAGAACAGCCATGCCTTTTTTATATATGAATTTTTTTTGTGTCTATTTTAGCATAATTCAGTTCGAAGGTGGCATGTTGATTGGAAATACATGATCCAATCCTAAAATGTTTAAGACTTTGGGATATTGTTAAATGAGTTTACAGTGGGATTATTTTAATTTTACCAAATTTACTATTACGGATTTGAAATTGAAAGTTTGAATAAATTAAGATGAAAATATTCTTATGAGCAACAATATATTGTTAATTTTAAAAGTTTTCTAAAGGAAACATATTTGTGTTGTTCTATTATAATCAATGAATTTATTAATTCAAATATTGGTAACTTAATAGATATAACTGGATAACTTTTGGATTATAAATATAATTTTTAAAAAATTTTAAAAAAAATAATTTTTTTAAATGAATACAATTTTTAAATAAATAATTTAAAAAAATAAAAAATAGCATTCTCTTATCTTCTATTAAAAACACAATAATTTTTTTAGAAAATATCTATCTCTCAATCAGTCTCTCTTTCCTCTCTTTCATTCTGCAAACCATCATTCTTCAGCGTAAATCGCGATCTCCCTCTCTTCTACTTATCTCTACAAAGACTATTAAAAAAAACAGAAGATTAAGTAATAAAAGAATAAAATCTAAATTTTTTTTAAATACTAAAAAAAACCTAAAATTTAAAGTTATATTCAAATAATATTTAAAATTTTTTTTCTATTCTTCACAAAAAAATATTTTAATGTCCAATATATTGTTTTTTTTCTCCTTTTTTTGAAAATTGAAGTATTATAATTCGATTGTTTACGAAATTAATAAAAATTTAATAATATTATTATTATACAAGTTTGAGAGTTATTTTGTTTCTTGATTGATTTATTTGATTTTAACATTTAAAATTATATATAAACTTGAAATAGACTCATTTCACTGTAGTTTATTAGGTGATTGAATATGATATGAATACCGTTTATGATCATTTTAATCAAAATTTGAATTTATATAATTTATTTTGTTACATAATTTATTAAATAGTTTTAATTTAATTTTAAATTTTTTTTTATGAAAATTTTAGAATAATTTTTAAATTAATCAAAATAAGTCAAACAGGCTTTAAATTCACATTAATGTGAAAAGTATTGACACTATTCAAAACCTTAAACCGCTTGATTGGTTAGGTGTTGTGAAAACAAATTGCAGACTTTCAGAGCATCACGAACCAACAGTAGAGAGTGGAGAACCGTAGTAAAAAGAGTCATATTTGTCGGCAATCAATATTAGTAAGCCTGAATACTGCGATGCGTCACATTCACGCACTACCTATGCCTTGTACACACAGTTCATATAAACACCCTTTAATTCAATGATTGAGGTTAACAACATCGGTTTAATATTCTGTCGAGGGCAAATTTCATGACATGTTTTGCACAGAGACTAGCTAGGCACGGGAGAAAGTGATACTTCCACCAACCTCCTTAAAATTTCAACGAATTTGGCCCACCACCACCATTCTTACAATTTCTACCTGCATTTTCATACAATGAAAGAGCGACGCTGGATTTTGCAAGCTGCAAGGCAGTAGTAGTTAGATTAGGACATCTGGAGGCATGAAGAGAATAAAATCAAAGGTTACTATATTGTTAAAAGCAGAGCATGATTGTTTAGGAGGATCAAAATCGCTATCTTGGAGCTCTTTAGTTGATGCCACCCGGCAACCCTGGGTACCGTAGCTTAGGTGTCCATAAACTTTTTAAGGATGTCGGTGGAAAAAGTTGCTTTGGCGCTGCATTTATCGCTGGCCTGGCAAGCACACAGCCGCTGTCCAGGTGACGACCTCGTGTCGTGTTAAAGCGATCGATGTCGACGACCTCCTTTTGTTATTTGCCAGCTGTTTTTTCTGATTTTTTTAACAATCACTTCTATTATATAAGTTTTTTTATTAATAATTTATAATTAATATTAAACATTTAACTTATTAATTAATTAATGTATAGTTTCTATTTTTAAAAATAAAATTCGAATTCTATTTTTTCAGTTCTAAAATAAAAATTTACAACTGATAAAATCCATATTTTTAGTTTTAGAAAAATGAGTATTTGAGTCAAGTAGTAGTGTTATATCAAACAGAGTTCTACAGTCTGTTATAGGTTAGAATAATATGAAGATCATACAATGTGACCTGAGAGACTCCCCTAACCAAGTATGATACTTCACTCAAGCAACCATCCAAGTACAAATGCTACGTATTCATATTTATTTTTCTTTGGAAAGATTTCCCAACAAACTTAAACATCGGATCAATGCGCTCAGCCAACCAACCGTCAGTGCAAAATTTATTCTTAAAGTTGACATGATACGTATCCGATTATTCAAACCAGGTTTATTGTCTCGGAAGAGTGAAAGAGAGAAGGCTTGTCCCTTTCTCCCGCGTCAGTTGGATAGCTCAAGTTTTGTACAATACTAGAAAGAATACAACAACGACGCCTATAAAACTTCTTCCCAAAACTGGACAGCTGTTCTCAAAAGACAATAATGCTGAACCTGCAAAGCTTAGCAGCAGGTGCCATAGTTGGTTCTAAAGCCAGTGAGTAAAAACAAAATACAGTATTAAATGTCGATGTCTGGTAAACTCATCCTCGTGAATTTGAAAAAACGACAAAGGGAAAGGGGCAACACCATCTCTTTTCTCTTCCATTTTAAAGTTGAAGGAGTCTAGATTGAATTAATGCTATAAATTTCTAGGCATGTGATGCATAAATGCAAAAACGAAACGGAAACACACGCAGCCCTACTGAAACATAACTGTGCTGCCAAATGTCAGGAAAGAGTTAAATAATCTGTAATGCAGCCATTACTGCATTGAAGAAAAGGTGAGTTAAAAAGTTAAAATGATTTTGGATATTCTCCGATACTTGAAGTAAAAACTTAATTGGTAAATTGTATGTATACCAAAATTTGAATGTGTTTGGAAAGGGAGAAGATTGATTTTGTTCATGTAAATCCACAAAGAAGAAATAAGAAAAAAAAAGGAAGTTGAACTTGATAAAATGAGAGTTTTTTCTTGTGAATGCCTCCAGCGAGTGAAATCAGCAAGAATACAGTGGACAGGCAGAAAAAGTCAATTCATTTGGCTTCTACATGTTTCTGTCCTTGGTTCTTGGCATGAGCCGAAAAGGATTTGGGTGGTGATTTGCCCATGCTCCGCTGGACCATACTTGGAAAAAAGCCATCGTTTCTCCTATTTGTTATCCAGTACCGCATGAAGAGCACTTTGCACGAATGTGAACGGTCCTAAAAATTGCTTTGAAATATTCCAGAAAATCCATCAACTTCAATAGCCAAGCCTAGCGTCTTACACTTCTCAAAACTTCAATTCAAAACTCTAGCGACCCAGTTTCTTCAAAAGCAGTCTTTCTTCTTCACCACTTTAACATTAGATATTCCAATGTCTTAGATTTTCTCTCTTTCCCTTGAAGAACCCAAAAGAAATCTTTTTAACCCACCTTCCATGGATGCCAAAAGGATTCAACTTTTCTCTCTTACTTTCCTTTCACTCCTTTATTTCTCTGCATCTTTCCTTCCCACAAACAATTTTCTCCTCAACTGTGGATCAAACGCCAACACTTCATTCTATAACCGCATCTTTCTAGCTGATTCTGTCAAACCAGGTTCACTTTTCCTCTCAGCAGAGCGATCTGTTTCACTCACTGACCGAAGCCCACCTCCTAATACACCCATTTTGTACCATACGGCCCGAGTTTTCACCACGGACTCAAGCTATAAGTTCGACATCAAGAAAAATGGGACAGGGATCCACTTGGTACGTCTCCATTTTTCCCCATTTCAAGCTCAAAATTTTAACTTAGCATCTGCCAAATTCAATGTCGTGGCTAATGGCTTCTTGTTATTGAGTGGTTTTAGTGCTAACAGTGTGCTGCTTAAAGAGTATATATTGAAAATAGATGGCAACGTTCTTGAAATTATGTTTAGTCCTGTGGGTGATTCTGGTTTTGCATTTGTTAATGGAATTGAGGTATTTTCAGTTCCTAAAGACTTTATAATTGATGATGGAGCTAGGTCGGTTATTGCTAACGGAATTGAAGAGTACAAGAACTTAACATCACGAGTTTTAGAGACCGTTCATAGGATTAATGTTGGCGGTTCAAAATTGACACCTTTTAATGATACTTTGTGGAGAACTTGGATCCCTGATGATGGCTTTCTTGTGTTTAAACCTGCTGCAAAACGAGCAGTCACCACTCATTTACCAAATTATCAGAGTGGTGGTGCAACCCGTGAAATTGCACCAGACAATATTTATATGTCAGCACAGCAGATGAACAGGGATAATTCAACATTGAATGGTAGATTCAATATCACTTGGGATTTTCCAGTAGGTTCACAAGGTGCTCCACACTTAGTTAGGTTGCATTTTTGTGATATTGTCAGTCCTGCACTTAATCAGCTATACTTTGATGTATATATCAACGATTACTCTGCTTATCGGGATCTGGATTTGTCGATGCTTACATATCATGCACTTTCATCTCCAGTCTACATAGATTTTGTTGCGGATTCGGATGATTCAGGGGTTATACGTATAAGTGTTGGACCTTCAGATTTGAGCAATCCTTCGAAAATTAATGCTATTCTAAACGGGGCGGAGATCATGCGGTTGGTAAATCTTAAAGGTTCACATGCTGGGTCTAACAAGAAAAACGTTTGGCTTTTGGTGGGTTCTATTGTTGGAGGCGTTGTTATCTTTTGTTTGGTTGCAGTTGCAATTGCGCTTGCATTTAAATGCAAGAAGAAGAAACCAAAACCACCAAGACGTGCAGAAAGTGCTGGCTGGACACCGCTACGTGTATATGGGGGCAGTTCATATAGTAGAATGTCTGAAGGGACTGTTACTACATCTCCAGGCCCTAATGGATATCACAGCTTGAGAATCCCTTTTGTTGACATACAAACGGCAACTAACAATTTTGACAAGAGTTTGATTATTGGAATGGGTGGATTTGGTATGGTTTACAAAGGGGTCCTTAGAGAGAATACTAAGGTTGCTGTAAAGAGAGGTGTCTCCGGGTCAAGGCAGGGCCTCCCAGAATTCCAGACTGAGATAACTGTTTTGTCAAAGATTCGTCACCGCCATCTTGTTTCACTTGTTGGATATTGTGAAGAACAGTCAGAAATGATACTGGTCTATGAGTACATGGAAAAAGGGCAATTGAAGAATCATTTATATGGTTCAAAACATCTTCCTTTGTCATGGAAGCAAAGGCTTGAAATATGCATTGGCTCAGCAAGAGGTCTTCACTACCTCCATACTGGTTCAGCACAAGGTATCATTCATCGTGACATTAAATCTACCAATATATTGCTTGATGAAAATTATGTGGCCAAGGTTGCTGACTTTGGTCTCTCGAGATCTGGCCCATGTCTCAATGAAACCCATGTAAGTACTGGGGTGAAGGGTAGCTTTGGGTATCTTGATCCTGAGTATTTCCGGAGACAGCAGCTTACTGATAAATCAGATGTTTATTCATTTGGGGTTGTGCTTTTTGAGGTACTTTGTGCTAGGCCTGCTGTTGATCCATTGCTTGCTAGGGAGCAGGTGAACTTGGCAGAATGGGCTATGCAGTGGCAGAAAAAAGGCATGCTTGGGAAAATAATTGATCCGCACCTTGTGGGACAAATAAAGCCTAGCTGTTTGAAGAAATATGGAGAAACAGCTGAGAAATGTTTGGCTGAGTATGGTGTTGATAGGCCAACTATGGGTGATGTCTTATGGAATTTGGAGTATGCACTTCAGCTTCAAGAATCAGGGCCAGAAGAACCACGTGAAGGCAGCAACATGAATGTGGTGGATTGTCCAACAACTAGTATTACTCCATCTAGCAATGCTAGGACAGAGAAAGATGACGGTATTGGTGGTTCAGACTTAACAACAAGCCAAGTGTTCTCGCAATTGATGACAAATGAAGGCAGATAGTTTAAACTGTCAATCCTGCATAGACACAGTCAAGGTCACTTCTCATTCTCAAAAACTTCTACTAGAATCTATACATTTTGGAAGTTTTAATTGAAGTTTAACCTTCTTTCTTTCCTTCAATATTTTCTCGTATTGTATCAAAGCTGCATCTTGGCTGTACGTTTATTATCATTCTTATGTAGTAAAAGTAATGGGTTTAAAATAGTCGTTCTTTTCAGTTCCTTTCAAATTGTAAATTCCTTTCAAAAGTAATGGGTTTAAAATATTCAGGATATAGACAAGTGTTGTGATCCTAAAGAAAATGTAAATTTCTCTCCTCTCCTTGCTTTTGTTGGTTGAGTTGTTAAGTTGAAGCATAATTATGTTGATGTTGGAAATGGATGCTTGCACGGAAATCACAGCAGTAGTCAGTACTGGTTAAGTGTGTAATTGTTTGAACTTTTTCGTGCTGGAATTTGAATTGAAACCAGCATTAGGTTACTAAAAGTGAAAAAATAAACTGAGAAAAATAAGTTTTGAAAGCCTGTCTAGTATTTATATGTAGATACATTCAGATCATTTGGTGACAAACTAAGGCAACACCTCAACATAATGTTTTCTTGCCCATGTGACTTGCATGTGCCCGATTTCATGATAAATCCAAGTCCTGCAAGAAATTCATAATACTTGCTTAGGATAAATGTTGCCCCCTCTTGTGATACCGATCAACTGTTTAGGATAGAGCGTGAACGTGAATTTTGTATCTTTCTCTTATCTGCTGGGGGCCTGGGGCCTATTACTGAAGTTGTCAGCAAAAGTTTAGCTATGTAGAGACTTCCTCTGGCTGATCTCAACTGTGAAGTCAAGACTTATTCCACTAGGGAACTGGCTTTAGTTACATCATTGTCACCTAGGGACACCTTTGACATCATGTACCGAAACAAAGCACATGCCAATGGAAATTACGTTTTCGTTTTCTTTATGTTTTCCGTTTCCTTTTATAAGAAAAAAAAAATAGGGGTTTCAATTCAACTTCAACGTTTTGAGTTCTGAACTATTGATTTCTAATTTGAGCTCTAAGCCTCTTTTATCGGTCAAGTTATGCCTTATTTATCATCATGCTGTTATTTTATTTCAAGCTTGAAATGGTCTGTGCATGCTGCTACTATAATAAAGTTATGTAATGTTCTTACGGTTCTTTGATTTTTGCCATATTAAGTAAGATGAATGGAAATTTCAAAACGAATTGGGTGACAGACAAGTTTAAGGTTCTTAGAGCAGAGGGTTTGTTTGGTTTAATTGAATGTACGTGTGCGTGCACGCTTGTTTATGTATGAAGAGACCCTAAGATCACTGTTCTTAGAGAGCAAGCTCACTGTGAAAGGGTTTGATATGACTGGCAACAATCTCAATCTGTAGCATTCTTGATCTACTAGGACTTTTTAATGTTCTTTAATTTTCAGAGTACCAATCAACTGCACAGGGCCCATGGGCCCTAGTCCAACTGTTCCTACATTCTCTGTAGCAAATCCACTCTGGATGGAGCAGCAAGGTAGGCCAGCCTTGACCCTTGCTAGTGCTAGTCCCCACCATTTTTTTCTTTTTTTGGTTAAAGTAGTCGCCGCTTGCACTAGGCGCAACTTCATGCCTTAATAATTCTCAATATAATTAACTTTTATCTACTTTTCCACTTTTGGTTTAAAAAATTATTCTGTAGCTTTGGCCCACTTCCAGGTTCCAATTTACAAATGCACATGCAATCCTCCTTTTCCCTTCTTAGTATTAGTATTTTTTTTTTTCAATTTACCGAAAAACCCGCACTACCATTCTCTTTGCAAGAAAATCAACAAAAAGAAAGGTTAATAAGCGTTTTGACTTATAATGAATTGTTTTTAATTTTATGATAATAATAAAATCAAATGTAAAATTTTTTATTAATGTTTATAGGCACCCCAATCCATCAACAAAATATAATGAAATTTAATTACAAAAAATAATATACTTGTAGGTTTGGATATGGTAGCAGAAAAAAGATAAACGAAGTTGGATAAGAATCTTTTTCATTATTAAAGAATAAAGAAGATATTCATTATTTCATTTTAAGATAAGTTAATATATATTGAAAACTAAAATTTTAATATTTTAAATTAAATAAAAACTAAATAAAAAGTACGTGGATCATGAGTAAAATTTATGAAAAAAAATAATAGATAACTCTTCTTTTTTTGAATAGGATATAGTATACTTTCCGAGGCGGGTTATTTCTTCAAAGTTCAAATGCGGGGAGGTTCAGGACAGAAAAGGGCATAAAGGTGATTTCAGAAAAGATGTCGGTGTCTGGGAGTTAATAATTGCGTAACGTGACGACGTGGGGCATCTTATCTAATTCGGGGTTTCTAATCAGCAATCACTCACAAACTCAGTGCCCGACAGTTGTATTAAAATGGGGGAGACGTAGCAAGCCGCCTGCCCGTTTAGTAATTTTCATCATCTCCCAAGGGCCATTTCAAAATTCCCGTCATTTTCCTCTATAACTATCCTCTTATCGCATAATAACCGAAATAGCCGTACACTTAGACAGTTTTCGGTCCAAATTTTAAAAACTTTGGAAATCATTTAAAAAGAAAAAAAAAAAAGAAATCTGTATCTCTCTCTAATCTAAACCTTTTGGGAATTAGAATTAGAATTAGAAAGAGATTCCGGGATTTGAGCATTTCGAGGCAAAAAGATTACTCCTCACTGTTACGTAAAAAATATTGTACATTAAATTCCAAAAGAGAGCGAGAAGGCGAAGTGCGATGGAGTGAGCATGTATTGAATCGGAATTCAATCGCCAGATATTGAAGCTGAAAGAGTGAGAAAAGAGAGTAGGGGTTAGGGTTTTCTGGTGTGTAAAAAGATTCGAATCCAGAAGAAGAGAGAGAGTAGGGTTTTGGCGGTGAAGATGACGGAGGTCGTATTACATATATACGATGTGACGAACAGTGGATCGGATAAAACGAACAGCACGATCGTTCAAATCAACAAGATCTTCAAGGACGGAATCGGCCTCGGCGGCATCTTTCACAGCGCCGTTCAGGTCCCTTCTTTCTCACTATCTTTTCTTAATTTTGCATTTCTATTGCATTCTTTCGCGTTGTGTTAAATGAGATCTAGGGTTCCTGGTTGGGAAATTCTGACTTTGTTTTTGAGTTTCTAGCGTTTAACCTTGTTCAATTAAATAATGCAAATGTTTCGATGATGATTGTAAATACGATCTGTCGTTCTGGTTGGTGCATTCAAGTATAATGTAGGTAAAGATTTATGTCAGAAAGGACGGCTTTAAATCTTTTAAATAACTCTTTATTTTGATTAAAATTAGTTTCAAGGTAGCTGGGAAAGGAAAAGACATTGCTACAAAGGAATAATTGATAGTTACTCTGCGGAGTAATGGCTTATATCATCACTGTTTCTTTTGTGGCCTGAGAATCCTATTATTATTATCTGACATTGAAATATTGTTAGTGTATTTATTATTATAGTAAATTCGCCTAAAGAAATGCTGAGATTAGGGAGTATCCTCGTGTGTGGCCAAAGTTCTATAGAGCAGATGATTATGGTAGCCTTTACAAAGTTTTAACTGAAAGGTTCTGCAGCTGTTTTACCATAGAGGATGTTGCAACTAGATGTTAGGTCTTGGTGAATTACTTGTATCTATTTCTAGTATTATTTTTGAAAGAATTTATAGAATATTTGCCACTGTATTACTTTATCTTGGAGAATCTTGCAACTGAACCATGTTAGTGGGAAAAGACAAAGAGAACAGTTTCTCTTCTGATTTCTTGTAGTTATTGGTACTGCAATGGTTGTCTTCATTTTTGACCAATTTAGGTTCAGTTTTTTCAGTAATCTTGTTGTTCATCATTGTTTTCTATAGTCTAATTTTGTTAATATCAGTAACACATTGGATCAAGATACCTTTGTGTATATGTAAAATATTCCTTTTGTGGATATCAGTTCTTCAAAGGAACATTTTGAAATGGTATTTATGCTGTTTGGTTTTTGGCATCGAATGGGTATTCATTTTGGTTGTCAACTTCTCATGATTCTTTCATTGTTGTAAATTGTTATTAATGCCATTCTTTTTGTCAAGCATTGTTGAGCGGTGTGCATTTGATGGTAAGATGATAATAACTTTATTTGCTCTATTGACAGGTATATGGAGATGAAGAATGGTCTTTTGGCTTCTGTGAGCAAGGTTCTGGGGTTTTTAGTTGTCCTTCTGGCAAAAATCCAATGTATACATATCGTGAGTCCATGGTCCTTGGAAGAACTAACTTTTCAATATTTAAGGTAAACCAGATCTTGCGGGAACTTAGTAGAGAATGGCCTGGAAGTTCCTATGACTTGTTATCCAAAAATTGCAACCACTTCTGTGATGAGTTCTGTGAAAGGCTTGGTGTCCAAAAGCTTCCAGGTAAACTTAATTTGAGATTTGTTGTATTCTTGTAAATGGGTTGAGCGGCTGTAGTGTCCCTATTGATTACTGCTTCTATCCATATAACTTTGTAGCCCACCGCCTGATGGCCAAGTTCCTTAATAAGCTTAGTTGAAATTTGGAGGAAATTTATCTTTTTTTGCACAATGTTCCTTTTTGAAAACCACTATTCTGCTGTTGGATTCAATTGTTCAATGAAAATTAAGGATATTTAAACAAAATTATGTGCCTGACCTCATGAAACTTAGGTCTGGCGTTGCTTGATGTCAAGTGGTGGAGAATGTTGTGTTTCATGTCAACTATTAGCTTATGAGTGCAAAATATGAGCTGAATGCTTTGCTGCTCCTGTTCTATCATCTATGTGCTTTAGTGATAAACCTGAATATCTGACAGGAAACTATTTTAGGGTCTGGCTTGGGTACCTACCTTTTTCTTAGTTAGGGTGTGAAGGCTAGGGGCAATCATATTACTTTCATTTAACTTTGTATGGAGGATGATGGCTGGCTCTGGCTGTATTTGAGGAGATTAAATGTGGTCACTGGTCATTAAGAATGAATATGGCATGTCTTTTGTCAGTGTCATTGCAACTTACGGTAGCTTGCTTGTTCTCACAATTTTTTGTAACAGGTTGGGTTAATCGTTTTGCCAATGCTGGTGATGCTGCTATAGAAATAGCAGAAAACACTGCTGTACGGGTGAGATTCCTTCCTTTAGTTTGTGATTGTAAATCTCTACCTTTCTAGGACTAAACGAGCGATGCCTGCAAACGTATACTCATCTGACCCTTACAAGATTTTGTGTGCTTTTGTTGTAGATGTATGCACTATTCAGCTTTATGCCTTACATCACTTGGTCTTCTTTCAATATGTCACTTGACTTGAGTATGAGCATTGTTTGATGTGTTCAGTTGTTATTAGGACTGGTTGTCTGTTTTAAAGGCTTCTTGTTTTCATAACGTGTTGAAAGGTGTTTGCCTTGAAACTTTGTGAACATTGAAAAAGGTGGTTATTAGCATCTTCTGATTGTGAACTACATTATTATCCTGACATTGCAAGGATAGAAGATACTTACAAACAAATTTGTGGTAATGCTCTTTTCTGCCTTTTTCTCACCATCCCTGCTGTTTAGTCTTTTGTGAATTTAAACTGCTGTCTACATTTTTATCCTGAAATGCTAACTACGTTGTTATTGAGATTGTGAATTCTCAAGCATAGATAAATTGCAGTAAAGTTCTTTCCCACTTCTTCCCTCCTCTGTACATTTTAGTTTTTGGTGCATGTTGTGTTCAAGTTTGCAGTAAAAATTGCCCTGAAACTCAAACTAATTATTAGGCAGAGATATGAAATGTCCTAAAGGTTAATGCTTAGAAGTTTAGACCGCTGCTATGGTTAGTGCTTCAATTTGTTGTAATGTTAATTATTGCAGTTGAGACAAGCCAAGACTGAGATAGTATCAGCCAGCAAAGTGGCATATCGATTCCTTGTGGGTGTTACCTCTGGTTCTAGTGGTAGTAGCGATTCCCCTGGCAATTCAAACAGAGGAACTCCCAGATTCCAAGCGGCTTGGTTTAAAAACCTCATCACTACTGGTGCCAAACCATCGAGCAGTTCTGAAATTGAGACTCAGGATGGCAATGTTCTTCAACAGCACCGGCAACAAAATTCTACACGGACAGTGCGACAAAATTCTCAAGATTCAGAAAGACCACTACGGCAGAGTTTTCAAGATTCGGAACAACCATTGCAACAGAATTCACAAGATTCAGAACAACCACTGCGACAGAATTCATGGCATGAAATCTGACGGAAATGTTTCGTGTAAGCATCTTCTTATGTGTACTAGTTGAAACTCTGCAAAGCCAATCGAGTAGCTATTCATTGTGTATGAATGTAAACTGTTCATTTGTTGCCCCATTTGAAATTTTCAAAATTATGCCACGTGGACTGAAGTGCATGGAAAAGGCTCAATCGAATGGTCTTTCTGAAAACTCTCATCTCGTGCGTGGGGCTGGGGCAGTGTTCATTTGTTCCCACTAGAGATAGCCAATGTGTAGTAGGTAACTTTGAAACCTTTCTATGCTACAAGCTTTTTTATAAAGTGATTCTGATTCCAAATTACTTGTGTGCAACAAATTGTTGGAGGAAACCCAACTACTATCAAAAGGGCAATCCGGGCAGCGCAAGCACACCGACACTTAGCAATAACCAAGAGTCAAATTTGTTTGAAGAGGAGTAGAAGGGTTTTCAGCTTGTTAAACGTGATGGTGGGTTAACGCACATCCTGCAAGTTGTAATAACAGTGCAGTAACGCAACCATCTAATGTGGGATAAGCAGCGAGCAGCAACTCAATACGACCACAGCATAACCAGAGGTGGGGAGTAGAAATATTTAGGAGAGACTGAAAATTGAACTATTAGTATTCCTACTATATAAACATGGGTTACCGGGTTTATCTACAGAGCTCTAGTTACAGCTAGCAATTTATGTAATTAAATAATTTTATTTAGGCTCGTCTGATTGATATTTTGATTATTTGCTCTTGGCTTTTTGGGTTTTTTTTTTACAAAAAAACAAAAAACAAAAGCATCAACCAAAGGCAAACCTTATTTATTGAAATCCTATCCTTGTTAACCTTAAATTTTGGAGAGTTCAGATAACGAATAATCCCCTTGTACAAAGAAGAAGAAAAGTTGGATGAAATTCTCTCCAGTTATATTTAAAGAAGGGATCGATACTCTGTCAATTGCACTATGGGTTCAGGAGTGGACAGTGGTGTTCTAGTGACAGAATGCATTCAGGGGATGGTAGGAAAGGCCCTGAATTTCTGATATATAGCAGCACGGAAAGAAATTGTTCTAGCAGATGCCAGTCTTGTAGCATTCAAGCATCGTTGTCTTATACTTTTAGTCTAATTTCTTCAAGGCCAGTCTTGTAGCAACGTCGCCTTCGGTCTCATTGATACTACCTTCCCACCCACCCCTACTACAGGGGCGTAGAACAATAAAAGAAAAATGAATGGTGATACTTGAAAGTAATGGAAATGGTATTGAGAACATTCAAAATTACAAATTTAATAAAAGAACGACAGGCAAGATTAACCTGAATAAACAACAACAAATCATTATATTCATAAATAAATCAACAACACACTAAATCAATTGTCCAATACATAAGACTCTTAACTTCTGTGTTAATGCATTGAGATGGTGAGAGCAAGGCCAGTCATGCCTCAAAAGTTTAGTCAAAATCATTCATGTTGGGGAAAACGAAGAAGGTCAACAAAAGAACACCATGAAGAAACAGACCATTTGATAAAATGGTAAACATGAGAGCAGGATAGTGCAACAATGTTCAATACTGAAGAAGCAATAAGAACAGATGACTGACAGAGTCAAGACAAATATATACAGAGCCATTATTCATAGCTATGAGCAAAGACTCCAAGCAACATGGCAACATAACAACAAAACACTTGTCTAGCCTCTCAACATCCCATTCAGGACAATCGTGTCTACCTCTGCATCCTCTGTGATCTGAAGCGCTGAAACAGCCTGCGCTGCAATAAGACCAGCTGAAAGTCCTGCACTACCCCAGCCTCCATCCTCAAGATATGGTGCATGTAGATCCCTTCCATAAGCTCCATATGAGAAGGACCAATCATTGTTTCCCAACTCAGCCCACTCGCATCCAGCTCTATATGATTTAGAGACCCACCCTTCACAGTTTGTGTGAGCCTCATGCGGTAGGCAAGCACTCCCTCTACCCATAAATAGATCAAAATTGCCAGCATAATCCCAACGGTTGAATCCCTCTTCCTTGTTTAGCATAATCTTACACGAATCATCAGAGTCTTCACCAAGTAGGACATGCAAAGCAACAGCTTCAGCAATTGCAGCACCTTCCTCATCAAGCCTCTGCTGTTCTTCCTTCTTTTTCTGTTTCTTTTTTTCTAGTTCAGAGCGGATGGCTGCAGAAGTAGCAAGGGCTTTCTCCAAGCGCCTCTTTTTCTTCTCAGCCTGTTTAATACGATCCAACTCATCTTTCACCTGCTTCTTTTTCACTTTTCTCACTACCGGTTGCACTTTATTGCATGCCTTGTTATCCATGAAAATTAAAAAGCTTTAAACACAGACTTCTGTTTGCTCAGGATTTTTTTTCTTTAATAAGGTTCCTCTAAATTGTATACATTTCCCTATAAAGCTGTCTTTTTTCCTCTTTCACCTTTTTCTTTCAAAAAAACTTTTGATACTACCTATTTCTAAATAATTCTCTTATTGAGAACTAATATAATCCTATAACACCAAGACTACACCCACTCAGGTCTGTAGGAATATCTCATCTTACGTACAATGCAATCCCAAACAGAAACAACAGGAGAACACAGCAGAGCAGAATGGTATGTATTCACAGGCCCATCCCTTGGCAGCATCCTTCCTAATTTCCCACAACCCTTGCATTTACCCATCTTGTGCACACTGCGAGAACCAATAAGCTTACCCCTGTTGACAAATCAATAACTCTAGTCCAGTTCAAACAACTCACATGGCCTTCCCCACTGCAGCGAAAGAGGAACAACATTTAGGTCATCAAAACATGAAAGCAAACTTCATTGCAAATTACACCGACACACATGCACAGGCAAAGCAGCAGATAATATGGACAAAAATACTAAGACAATCATAAATTGCACTCTTTGACAGTTCAACAATAATTAGGAGCTCAAGTGCTCCACCACAAAACTTCCATGGAAAGAACTAATACATTGAACTCAAAAATAACACACTCAATAAAATTATCCAGCACCATTAATTAAACAGAGAGACATTGAAATGAACTACTACATGTGGGTCATGGACTCATGCTGACTTAAGTGTAAAATCACAGGAACTACAGGATAACCAACACATAAATGTCCAGGTAACGGAGACACAATTATTACTATAAGCATATAACTATTACGGAAACAGTTAAATTCCACATGCAGTTAACATGTGAAGCCTCAATGTGTAAATATAAAGTAAATTAGAGTAGACAATTATCCATGACGAAATTAAAACAGAGAAGCAAGAGCACCATCAATAGATACATAGTACAACCAAGAGATATGAAGTCAATTCCAAAAACGACATAGTTTAAAAGTTCTTTTCCAGATTGACAACATTGATTAAGAGCAGTAAGACAAATAATCCCCAACATATAAGATTGCTTAATTCTACAAGAAGTGAATGTGTAAAAACAAAAACCCACTTGCCAAAACATCAGATATTTGAACCCCAACTCGATCTAACCCAACGCCAAAAAAGGGCTGAAGAGGATAAGACAGCTTTATTTGGTTAATAAAGTTTATTATGTTTACCATGTTATATCCAATCTCAATTTCATATTCCTCTCTTTTTCCTCAACCTTCTCGCGAGCCAAACAGACGCGCCAACTGGATCTGTCCTATTAGTAGTAATGAAACCCTAAATTTAACTGAAATTAGCACAGTACCATTATTGAAATTACATGATCCACTCGACCGAGATGCACAACAACCATACTCTATCAAAATAAATCACTGCAAAACCACAATTAGCATCAGATCCAAATATCCATTAATCAAAACTACGCAAATCTTGACCCCAAAAGACAGAAAATTCAAACAATAGTTAAAACAAAAATCCACCATCCAAAACCAAGAGGCAAGATTTAGATGAATCTAACCTTGTCAAGAATGTTAGGAGGGAAACATAAGTCTCCACCACTCCTTTTAGTATTGACAAAAATGGAAGGGAAAAGAGAAAGAGTATTAACTTAAGGTAGGTGTTTGGATCTACAGAGACTGAGAGAGAGAGTGAAAATGAGCGAAAAAGAGGGATAAAATAACTGATCGGACATAAGGGAGTGGCGAAGAAGGGAATGGTAATGGCTGTCTTGCGCCAATTGAATTGTGACACGTGACAGATGAATTCTGAGGGTAAATCTAGAATATCTGACTTTTCCCTTCGGCTGTTTAGTTATCAGGGTTGGGAAACTGTGGAGTCTGCGCTGTCACGGCTGCTGTCCTGCCACTTGGCAAGTATATGTTGATGGATAGGCCTCGATCGTTGGGGGCCCACTAGGCCCAGATGATAGCAATCGTCCGATGAGATTTGTCACATTTCCACGGTTGGGATTGTAGATCTGAACGGAATTGTGACGCGAAAAGGGGGAAGTGTCGTAATGAACAACTCTAAGGGTAAAATCGTAAGAGAGACAATAAGATTAAAAATAATATTCCCTGGCAAAGTCCACTGAAGCCTGAAGCCGGCGTCAGCTTGTTGGGGTTTAAAGCCCATAAAATTCAAGACTGAACCCAAAAGGCCCAAATACCAGCCGTAACTCTGGTGCTTTCTCACTTTCCCTGCAAGTCTGCTCCTATCAAATGAGTTTCTTCTTCCTTCTCCTAAAACCCTAGCAATGGCCTCTCTGCAACTCTGCTCCGCGAACCCTAGACTGGCGTTGCTAAATCCTTCATTTAAACCCTTTTTAAATCCAAGAACCCTAAAACCCCCAAAACCCTACCAAAAACGAAAGCCCACCGCCATTTCTTCAGTCCTTCAATGGAATAGAAAGCCTGAGCTGGCAGGCGAGACCCCGCGCGTGGTGGTTATAACATCCGGGAAAGGCGGGGTCGGCAAGACCACAACCACTGCCAACGTTGGACTTTCCTTGGCCCGCCTCGGATTCTCCGTAGTAGCCATCGACGCAGACGTTGGCCTCCGGAACCTAGACCTCCTCTTAGGTCTCGAGAACCGCGTGAACTACACGGTCGTCGAGGTCCTCAACGGGGATTGCCGACTGGATCAGGCATTGGTTCGAGACAAGCGCTGGTCAAACTTCGAATTGCTTTGCATTTCTAAACCCAGATCGAAACTCCCCATCGGATTCGGTGGGAAAGCGTTGGTTTGGCTGGTCGACGCGCTGAAAGCGCGCGAAGAAGGTTCTCCGGATTTTATATTAATAGATTGCCCGGCGGGGATTGATGCAGGTTTTATAACGGCCATAACGCCAGCAAACGAGGCGGTTTTGGTGACGACGCCGGATATAACTAGCTTAAGAGACGCGGACAGAGTGACGGGGCTTTTAGAATGTGATGGTATAAGGGACATAAAAATGATAGTAAACAGAGTGAGGACGGATATGATAAAGGGCGAAGATATGATGTCGGTTTTGGATGTGCAAGAGATGTTGGGGTTGGCATTGTTAGGAGTGATTCCCGAGGACTCCGAGGTTATCAGAAGCACCAATAGAGGGTATCCGCTTGTTCTGAATAAGCCACCTACGCTTGCTGGATTGGCGTTCGAGCAGGCCGCTTGGAGGCTTGTTGAGCAGGACAGTATGAAGGCTGTTATGGTTGAGGAGGAGCCCAAAAAGCGTGGATTTTTCTCATTTTTTGGAGGGTAGCCACAAGGGGCAGTTTGTTTCGGGTGGGGTTGATCTTGGTGAGGTCTGAGGAGCTATGTACAGTGAGTAAAGGTTGGTTGCCTTTTGATTCTTGCTAGTGATTTTGAAGTTTCTTTTGTTAGATAGCGAGGCTTGTAATTGTAGGGTTCTGATATCTAGGGAAGGTGTCTGTTTGTTGCATTTGGATGAGCTTCACTCAATTGTATTCTTGGGGCCTGCTTGAAAATTTTGTTGGTGTGAATATGTTGTTGTTTCAAGATTTTAATCTTCTGTATTTATTGAATTGAAACATTTAATTGCTCAATCAATCTATTGAATCTGATGAATCAAAATCATTAACTTTTAAGATTACAATGTTTCTCGAATTTGGTGAATTCATGGCTGTTGGTTTATCTTATCCAGTATCATAGCTTGCGCTTATCTGTTGCGGTGAGATATGGGTGATTCGAATACAAGTCGACCAATGACAGGCAGTGTACAATATGATTACAGTGTAATGCCCGGGAGGATAACTCAAAGAAAATAAATGAATTTTCTTTCAGAATACTGATACAGCCCTTGCATTTGCCCTCAAAACTCATATCTTCTCTAAACTTCTGGTATTGCAGACTTTTTAAAGTGTGTTGCACGATAAGCAGTTACAACATTGGAGCTTTTGCCTGCCTCATGACATTTTCATGGTCTCCAAAGCTTCACCCTAAGAAGCGGAATCGGTTTTTTTTTTCTTTTGGATTTGGGCTACTAGAGAACTTTACAACAAAACTTTTTACCTATCATCATCAAGAGCATCAGATATAATATGCAATAGGCAGTGACTTCGTCACTGACTTATTCCTTACTAGCAAATCCAGCAATCCTCCAGATTTTACATTATGCAGTTAAATCTGTCAGTGTGGTAACTGTGCTTTCCATCCAGATCTCAAGAATCAAATGATGCCATCAAAGGATGGCTGCTAGTGCTTAGATTTTGCTTTGCATAATCTCTCTTGCAATTCATGCAGTAATTTAGGGCCCACTGCGTTGACATCACCTGTTCATAGAAAAACTTCTCAATTAAAATAAAATCTCCCATTTAAAACTGTTCAAATGGAAATCATAATGACATTCAGTGTCTTAGGGATTCATTACCTGCTCCAAGGGTTAAAATGACAATTTCACGCAGAGGATCCTTGGATATCTCAAGTGCTAGTTTATCAACCACATCCTCCTTCAAGCCACCATGTAACATTAGAGTTAGACCTTTTAGAAACAAATTTAGACAAGGAAACAAATTGTTCTCTGATCAGTTAAGAATCTAGAAGTGCCGCATTTCTGACAGAGTAGCTCTCAATTTTAATAGTTAGAACCAGTTTGTCAACATTAAGATAGCATTAGCTAACATCTTTGTCTGTCATTCTTTTACAATACATATATACTACTTTTCATGTTTAGAAATTTGGGGAACAGATCCATACTGACAAATTTGTGGAGCAGTTCTACGAAAAGAGAAAAAAAAAAGAATAGACCAAACATCCACCATATCCTACTATATGTATGATGATAAATTTCATGAATATCAGAAACTGAAAGGCTAAAGTTTTTTTACTACCAGAGCTGGGATGTATTCAGTTGGGGGGCCAATGATGGAAGCAGCTAAATCCTTTCCAGAAACATTCCAAGCACCTGATTCTCTGACAGAATAAACCTGACATAACAAATCATTATGTTAGTAGTCCCTTGTGACAGAAAATTGCAACTACAGTGGATGAGGTACTTGTACCGCTGTTACCACAATGTAATCTGCATAACTTAATGCAACAGCAAAATCATCCTTAAACACTGCTAGACGACTGCAAAAGTCACCAAAAGTCAGTCTGGCATGATGTATAAAAATTAGTAAATTCACAAACACATATTGCACAAGTGAATGCCTGTAAGTATGAGGCTGGAATACCACCAGCAGTCTCTTGCATGGGAATCTCTGACGTGCTGCTTGAAGAACCATGTAAACTTCTGTTGGATGGTGGGCATAATCATCATATATATGGCATCCATGTATTTCTCCGATCAACTCAAATCGTCTAGAAAGGCCTATGAAATTGGGCAAATGTAACTTCAAAGAGTTGATTAGTTCACGTGTTTGTCTTTGGTCCTGTAAGAGTGCCATCACCGTGGCAATTACCTGCACAATGGGTGATAGTAAACTATACTGAGACTAGCAATGCTGCATGGGATACCTAAAACAGGCAGTGAAGGAATCTTATTTACACAGAATCTAACTTGGCTAATTTCAGCTAGAGATGAAAAACTCAAGATACTGGCTGAAAAAGTCCAGAAATTAACATAAGCTTATATAATCCTATTGAGAATGTGACGAAAATGGTCACTACACGGAGAAAAGAAATTTGAAATCAGCAGGTGTTTTCACTCACTGCTACTGAATTGAGGACATTATGAACTCCTGGAATTTGTAGACTAATCTCTGCTAATGGCTGTTCTCTATGGCACTGCAAGTAATCAAAATTTTCTGTAGCATGAGCAACAATTTAAAAAGTAGAATACAGGTGAGTTTCATATAACATTTATGAAGTACAAATGCATAATCACACACGGATGAAGGGTCACTGCCAATTTACATTAGCAAGCTAGAAATAATACCTATCTATGTAACAATAAGAATCTACCTCTAACTTTCAGTGTATTCTTGAACAATCTAGGTCAGTGGCAAACTACAAAATACCAAATTAATTGGCCAACTCTTGTACCAGCTAAATTAACTGTATTCAGTTTCCTTAAGTCCTTCTTAGAAGTTAAAGCAAACAGTTCAAGTTCTCAAAGAAAAAATTGTTTTTCATTTGCACCAAGTTCTCAAAATAAATTTTAATATAAACAAATAGTATAAACTACTATTAAATATGCAATTAACTTTTCTTAAAGGACTTCTGAAGAAAATGAGTTACAACATCTCCATAAGCAAACAGATAACATTTGATATAAATCTAGCTTTCTATGATTAGGTTGTCAAAGCACTCAAATATCGAAAACAAAGAAATGCTGACACTTACAAGTACATAATCACTGCCACCCTGTGAGTTGGGACAAATTGATGAAGCATGCCATTCATTAGTACTTGAAATTCCGTAGGTTGTTACATTGTAACCATCTATATCTGAACTTGGAATTGACATCATACCAATCGAATGCTCAGGTTTAGTTCCTTCTCTTGTGTAATCTAGCAAGGAATATGCTCCTAAACTGTTGTTTCCCTTCCAAAGGAATTTCTTCAATTAGTATAACCAGAACATCTGACTTCTGATTGCTGATTGTGGTATATGTGCATCTGGAAATTCTTTTAGCAGATGTTCACTATCTCTAATTGATAAGAAAAAAGTACTACAGATAAACAACAGAAAACACAAAACAATATGCTGCAAGAGACTTGGAAGAACATTCTAAGTGGTCATAATTCAGTATATATGACAATGGTTGAGCAAAGCATACCTATCCCCACATATAACGAGATGTCCACCCATTCTAATTTTTTTAAGGAACCTCCTGTAAAGAGTTTTAACGGCTTCCTAATTGACAAGAAAGGATGATCTTTAGTTCAAACTAGGTACAGCTACCAATAGTTTCACAGCAAAATCGTTATTGCACATGCATTATTAGACAATGAGTAACAAACCTCATCTTGAAAGATATCCACATGCTCCCACTCCACATTTGTTATGACAGCTATGTAAGGTGCTAACCCCAAGAAGCAGCCATCATATTCATCAGCCTACTCGTATGTCAAAGATGGAATGTTAAAATGAGAGTATTAACATGCACAGACACATATCTAAGAGAATGGAAAACCAACCAACATCCTTATGCCTTATTATAGGGTAGAAAAAGACAAGGACAACAAAAATGAAATATCAATCATTCTGATTGATTTGAAGAAATATCTCAATAAACATTACTCCACAAGAAAGATATTCAAGTCCCAAATTGCTACCTCAGATTTTCAAGGCATATACAATGAAATCAACTACTATTTATGTTCAAGGTCCATAAAGCACTCCTTGATTATTTTATTGGAAGAGAAATCGTCCTTATATGTACAGGAAATGTTCATCCTACTCATCCTACAAGGATTAATATATCACAAAAACTAGAACCAAAAAGAAAGAATACCTCAAGCACAAAATGCTGACCATCACCCCATATTATATTTCCTCCAGGAAACTGCAAAAAAAACAGTTTGCATCCAATTGAGAAATGATATAGATGGGACGTAAAGAGGGAAGAGAGGTTTATGGTGTAAGGAAAATAAAATTAGCTAATCCAATCCAACTTTTGTCCCAAGTTGCACTGTAAAACGTTACCTGTGGCACATGTGCTCCAACTACAGCTGTGAGATCATCTCCCATAGACTTCAAAACATAAGCTAGTAAACCAGCTGTTGTGCTCTTCCCTGAAATATGTTACAGGAACTATATATTTCTAGAAAAATGAAGAATATGAATGACAGAAAGATAACTTAACTACATATATGAACACAAATTGGTCAAAGTTTTGATTACATATCTAATGAAATGTCAAGGGTGAAACTTAAGCAACAAAGAAAACTTAATGTTAGACGGTATAAAGAAGCAGCATAGCATTACAAAAGCAGAGCTAATGCACTTCACCAATTTGAAATGCTCCCGACTTTCATAAATTACAGCCAACAAGACAAGATCATATACCATGGCTTCCACTGACTGCGATTAATTTGTGATGCTCAGTGAGCTTCGCCAACCAATAATCTCGTTTGTAACTGTGACAAAAAGAACACAATAAACACCAATTACACTAAACAAGTCATTACAATGAACATAAGGGCCCAACTACCACTTTATCAACGTAACAAATAGCTGTAAATTAGATGTATTTCCCAGGATTTCAAGAGGATAAAAGTAAGCTAATTTAAGCTTAATACTCACACAGGTACTCCAATGGACTTGGCATGTAAGATTTCTACATTATCTTGTGGGATGGCACTAGAAACAACAACCGCATTGGGGAATCTTGAACCATTTTTGCTTTGAATATTTGAGACCGAATGACCAACATGCAAGCGTACTCCAGCTTGTTGCAGGCCATCCATGAAGCTGGTCCATGTTATATCTGACCCACTAACCTCAAAACCCTAAAGATCAATGCAAACAAATCAAACCTTTCCTCGCATATAGCCGTACTATTTCTGTTACTACCAGAACTCTGCAAAAGCTTACGTGTTTGACAGCGAGCAAAGCCAGAGCCGACAACCCACTACCTCCAACACCTACGAAGTGAATCCACTCTTTCTGCTTTTCATACTTGAGATTTAACTTGCATTCTTGTTCCCTTTTCCTCGCACGCGTTGCTAGAAGTGAGATACGACGTTTCTCTTCCCAGGCTAAGATGCATTTCTGAAATAAAATGTTTTGACGCCGTAAAGGGCTCTTGCTTTTAAGTAAATGGAAGTGGGTTTTGACTTTGTAGTGAAAATTCGCCCGAAAACAACACGAATCGGCCACCGACATCGCCGGAGTTTCAATCGTGTGCAGTACTGTATTGGTTTTCCCCGGGAAACACTTCAAGGAACTGATTTGATTATTTTTCCCTTGGGCACCAAAATCTGGGGCTAATGGGCTAAAGTTGAGCCCATGTTCTATTTGAAAATCATGATTCTGACAGCGGACAGAAGTAACTTAAATTTTGGGCTCCTAATGGCCCAGGGTAACCGTAAACTAATCGGGCCAAAACTAGCCCATGATTGAGAGGGAAAATTCAAGGAAGTGACAAAACGGCCCAGGCCAAAATATTTGGTGAGCTCTTGCAATCTAAAACATTTGATGTCGTGACACCCTAGTCATTAACCAAATATTCATCCAAAGTGAAAATTTTTTTCACAAACTAGCAAGAAGTGACATTTACCCAAACATTACTAGCTGATTTAATATTTAAAGTTGAATTACTTTACCTTTTTTTTCAGAACAAAATTCAGCAAAAAATACTTTAATAAGAACAGATCAATGATTCGACGTTTCAAGTTCAAAATCCAACCTGCAAAAGGGGTAAAAAAGAAATTGATGTTTATCCAACTTTAGAAGGCATAGTGGACTTCCCACAGGCCGAAGGCAACAAGGGGAAAAAATTGCAGGTTAAAATGGGAGACCAATTGATAGAAATGGGTCCAAAGCCCCACTTTGGTGGGGTGAGATGTTGGGTAGGGGCGGTGGGGAGAGTCCACTATCAATAGTCCGCGTTCATCCAATTGACCACAGAGACAGAACTAAAAGTGCCAAACAAATTAAACAACAAATAAAACGAACCAACCAATCACATAGAGCCACCTCCATCAACAAATAAATAAATAAATAAATAAATCACAGGGCTGGATATTATTTTCCAATAGAGAGCCTATCCATCTCTTATAACCGACTGGAGTGGCCATCTCTTGCGTCAAATCAACGTAGTTATGTATGCAGTAGCAACCAATACTATTTCTGAGTCTAATAACATTTGGGAAGGAAATGGAAAGTCTGACGCGAGCTTGCATGAACGCGTTTTTGCCACGACAAGGAAAAGATGGGTTTTCTCGTTCAATGGATAACCTCGATCGTTGACAGTACGTAGACCAATAAAGTCCGTTATTTGGCAGTTTTAGGTTATGGTCAGATGTCAGATGCAGACATAATTGCACCAACCCATGTAGTTTGACGTTGTTCCCAGTATTTTATATTTGAAGGCGGCCAAACTCAGAAGATTGCTTTTTGTTGATCTATTAAATTAATGAATTAAAACGACGTGGGGTGTTTTGCTAGCTTGTTTAATTTTGACGGGTAATGGATCTGGAGGGGATGGTTATTGGTCTTCGATGCAAAACCCAACACACTGATTAATTATTAACCGTAATCAATCACATTGGTAGTCCTAATCCTTTTTGGCCTGCTTTATTAAAAGTGAGTGCAAAGGCCACTAAGCTTACGTTTCTCTGCATTAGAATACTTTTTGAGGGTCCTGAAGTCGGAGAAATGATGCAGAGTTTACACGTAGCCCATGAACTGAAAATGATGGGAGGAAGTTTTCAGAAGGGAAAATCATGATGCACTGGCAGTCACCCCCACCCAAAACTTTGCATATGCTATCCTGCAGGTTGCGGACTCTAATTTTGGACTATTAGGTCTACGCCTCTAGCTAGGCTCATCGACCAGTCTTTCTGGTTTGGCTGTCCCAAAGTTCCATTTCGACTTCCTCTCCATCTGCATGAGATTTTAGCTTTGAACTAAAGAATTTCCAGTGGCCTAAAGTGAGTGTTGGTCACGTATGTGTGTATGTGCACGTCCCATCCCCTTTTTATCCTGAATTAGTATCTGCTTTCGTCTTTGTTCTTCTGATACAACAATTGTCTGTTTCTGTCAACAAAGTGGAATAAAAGGGGCAAAGGGTAGGGGCCATACATTATTGATTCCATTTTCTGGTAACAGTCTTAAGCACCAAGCTGACAACGTCCACGAGGATTCAAATTCGTGGATGGCTGTCTCAGGAATAGCTAAGTTTTGGCTCCGTTAAAAATGGCTATCCGTATAGAAGCTATTAACATAATGCAACCACAGAAAGTCAATTCCATCAATGGGTACACTTCTATAATTATGGAGAGCAGAATTTGGTAAATTCCACGAAATGACAAAATACTTCTTCTTCCTTTTTTTTTTTCCAAATTAAATGGTAGTTTCCTACCAAAGCACACAGTAGAATTGTTGGAACAAAATGAACTGATTCTAATTTCAATGACAAAGAGCTTTTAAGGGAAAGAACTAGTCAGAGTTTCATCCTTAAATAATTGGCCAATGTTTCGTGTATGTAAAACAAGGCTCATATCCTTAAATCCCCACAGACTAATTGATTCGTATATGTTTGCTTTCTTACACCTCTGGTGTTTTGTTTAGGGTTACAGATTTATTTCTTAAAGCAACATGGCGTCCCTTTGTTCATTGTCGGGGACATGTACAGTCCTATGCTTCAACGAACCAACAATACCAAACTATTTTTGGGGTCGACTCAAATAAAGAGAATTTGAACTCCTAAAGTAGGATTTGATCATTTATAGAAGTTCATTTGGAATGATTCTTTCATTTTAATCAGTTTCTTGCCCGTCCTTGCTCTGTAACACGCTTGCTAGTCTCAATGCCTTTCACATGAATTGTGTTTCTGAAATAATGGTTCATGCATCAACTAATTAATCTTTTGTACCTTGATTGAAAGTGACTTTCATAGCCTTACCAACCTACAAAACAATAATGTCCATAGAATGGTCGGCAGAGTGGCCCCTGTGTAAAATTCAGAGTGTATCTTGTTCATTATATTGGCAATGTTATTTTCAATCATTAAATGATCATGCCCATTTTATTATTAAAGCAGGAAAATTTAAGAGGAACTAAGAGTAAATTTTTAAATAGGAAATAAAATCGTCTATGTAAGTTACTTTTATTTATATATCCTCCATAATTAATTTAGCAGAATAAAAGAATGTGATAAGATCCATTAAAAAAAATTATGATAAGAAGTCTTGTGTAAGTATAATTTTAAATATATGTAAACAATTATATTTGATGAATATTGTTTGTCACAATTATTAATATATGTAGATCGTAATTAGTGTCATTTCACCGTAACTAATGTTCTCAATGGAATAGACAAATCTTGTTGTGTTAACAGAGTACATAATTTTGTACAGAAAGGATAGTGACTAGAATTATTAACGATATATCAAATGTAGCTCATTTCTAAAAGGTGAATGGCATCTAGATATAATCAGCTAGGTAAGGTTGCCACATTTATGATTTTGAGCAAGAGCTAGCTTCGGTTATAGGTCCTTGGGTAATTCGAAATTGGCGAGAATAACTTTGACACATTGTTGATAGCTTGGGCCTACCCTTGCCAGTTTGGTCGAGGACATAAAGTTCATCTTGATGATTCAGAGATCGGCAGGTTCAGGATATGCCTAAACCTATCTTGGAAAAAGGAAAATCTCCTGATGATAAGATTTCAAATGAAAAGTTGTTTTGGTCTATTTGCTTACTCGTGTAAACCAATGCTGTGGGCTCGGCTTAACCAAAAAGTAATTTGCCAGCGACTTTAGAGTGTTCGAGCAAAGACGAGGTGCCTACCCATACAGGACAAGGGGACAGCACATGGGCAGAAAACAGTGAAAAGTTGAGTTTACACATTCCAATTGGTAGAAATTAAGATTCATGTATCAGTTTGTATTACGTTAGAAGATATATAAAAGTTCATGAGAATCTTGATCATCACAAAAAAAAGAGATTGTATGCTTTTCCTTTTCCATCTCCTATTAGAAAAAGATGAGATGAGAAAGTAATACTTTAAAACCATGGAAGTCGTAATGAATAAACAAATAACCGTTCTGGAAAGAACATGCTAATGCTATGTTTTTTTTTTTGGGCGTGGGTTTTGGGGGTGTTACGTATCCCTTTGAAAAGATTCTCTTGTAAGTTTTAACTAAGAGGGTTTGGCTGCTTTGGTGGCTACAGGGCCAAGGGAAAGCAAAGTAGGTGTGAGAGTTGGCTCATTCTTGAATTCATTATTATCGTCGTCAATGAACCCAACAGATCATGGACTTATCTTTCACCCCAAAAAAACAAAACTAAAAGTAATTACCATTAACAATTTCTTGTATTTCTCTTTTGTAAGTATGAGATTTTTACACGTCACTAGACACATATTCTCACGCGAAGCTTGAGTTACAAATTACAATGCTGATTTGAGGGGTTCATTTTCAGTGGGAAAACCATAATCCATACACTGTATATTTCTTTCATTCTGAACTCTTAAACAGTATTGGTAAATTGAGATTGAGGGCTTTCCGTTCCCAAGTCATTGTCTCTAATTCTCCTCCTTTGAACCATGTTTTTCTTTAAAGAGAAAAAACAATCCATGTCTTTCGCCTGATAGGAAAACAACAGTGATTAACTCAAAATCATTTTCCACTTATAATAATGACAGTATTGTATCTATACACTGGCAATTGCTCAAAAATGGGTCCCTTTAAACAGTAGAATTATCACGAACCCATGCCTGATTTGATTCTCCTATTGATCTCTTTCTCCAATTCTTCTAGACCTCCCACTTCCTCAACCTCCTGCTCCATAAAACAAAGAAAAATCTAAGGAAACCAAACAAATGAAAAATAAAGACAATATGAAAGAGTAGATAAGGATGTTTAAGACAAGCACCTATTGATCTCTTTCTCCAATTCTTCTAGACCTCCCACTTCCTCAACCTCCTGCTCCATAAAACAAAGAAAAATCTAAGGAAACCAAACAAATGAAAAATAAAGACAATATGAAAGAGTAGATAAGGATGTTTAAGACAAGCACCTTAGGCCCTAGAAACAGACCATATGGGACACCATTGAATTTGTCTGAATGATGGAGCTGAAACATAAACATCATATCCGAAGAAGATCATGGCCGTTAGATTTGGTTATAAGAAAAGCCCGTATAAATATTGATAAAAAAAAAAAATTTAAGCTTGTCTTCTTATGTAAGATGTTTGGTGTGGTGCATATTAACCTGGTGGGCTGCAGCAACCTTCCTGAAATAGGGCACGTTAGCAATGGGGCCCACGGGGAATCTCTTATGGACGAGACCATCGTGGACGAACATGTAGGCCATTCCGAACACCGTAATTCCAAGCCCCTGTGACCAAGTCATATAAAAAATATTAGAATAAAGGAGGGGTCATTTTAGAACATGCAGAAAAAGTTTCCAATCCCAAGTTATTAAGTAGGATTAAACCGTTAATTAAGGAAGACTGCCAAGATTCATAAAGATTATGAGAGAGAAAAAGAACAATTAAAGAATTACTAACCAAAAGCAGATAGGAGAAGACTTACAGCACCAAAGCATAGACCAGGAACGAGGCCTCTGTTGAAGAAACCATAAGAAAGGAGAGCAATAGCTGGGACCGCGTTGATAATGGCGAACACATCGTTTAGCTCGAACGGACCTTCTCTAGGTCGATGGTGAGACTGCGAAATCAGAATTCATTAATTCGGTTTTAGCAATCTTATTCGAGAGATTTCAATCTCAGCTGCTTAGCTTATTTTAAAAGGAAACGGAAAGAAGGGAAATGAAAGAAGAGGAAATACCTCGTGCATATGCCACAAAGAAGCGTGCCAAAGCGCTCTGTGAGCCCATCTAGCCCAAAACTCCATGCCTACCTGAAAATCGAAACGACCCAGTTTCCGATTCAACACTCAAATCATACTCCAAATGCCGATTATATTAGAGTATTAGTCCGTAGTAAAAATCTTGATGAAGGAGATATATAGAACTTACCGCAGCACCAACCGATAAAGCAAATGTACCAAACATTTCGGAAAGAGGTACCTCCCCACCCTTAAAATAGAAAACAACCGAATTCCAGAGTTTGACCATACTGTTAGAAGGAAAAAAAAAAACAAAGAGAACGGGAAATAAAAAGAGACAAAGAGAGGAAACTAACCTCCATTTGCCAATAAAACCTATAATAAACAGCCATAACAGCCATGGACGTGATCCCAAAACTAGACATTACAGCAGCAACTAGGTAAGTAAATCTCTCTGATCTCTTCCTAGCTAACTTGTCCGCCACACGTGCTTGTATTAAGATCTGAGAACCTCTAACATCCTCGGATCCTTCTTCTACAAGATTTACGATCTGGGGAGCACTTTGTTTCTGTTCCTCCAGCACAAAACAAACAGCAAAGCTTGTCTTCCTTCGAACTCCATATACTGTTTTCTGGAGGCGACGTAAAGGATGAAAAAGCGGAGTTGGCTTCGGCTCGAGGTGTGAGGATAGATATGGACGGAAAGGTTTAGGGGTTAAGGCGGAGAGGCCTGCCGCCATGGAAACTACTGCGAGAAGCTAAACTTGATTACGGGCTAAAATTCTAAAACCTTAAACACAAGCTCCCACAGAGGATACAAAGACAGAGGAAGAGGCAGAAGCAGACGAAAAGAAATGGGGCGGTGCGAGGCAGAGGAGAAATGTCTGGGTTTTAGAGAGTGAGAGAGGTTAAATGCACGGAGACCACAACTTTCCTGGCGTGGCAAAGTTTATGGAATTTAAACACAATCTCTATTAGTTAATGCATATGGTACACATGGTAATAGAAAAACCCTTGTTTCATCTTTAATTTACCAAGTTGCCACCACCGGCCATTTCCAAATATAACACGTGGAAAATTCATATTATGTGTTATTGGAAATTATCTCTAGCTTTTCCCTTTTGCTTATTTTTCTTTTTTCTATTGAGCGTTTTGCTTTTCTTCTCAGTTCTTGGGATCTAAAAGGGCTGATTATTTGTGGTAGTATACCAGTATATGCTAAAATGGTTTGATTTTCCTTTGGTCTTACGCATCATGTGAAAAGAAATCACGTATGGAGACCCATTGAATGCTATACTCCTAAATGGGAGATGACAGATTATCTTTCTCCCATTCCCATTTATACAATATACTTATTTACTGTCATCATGATTAAGAGCATGATAATAAGTTTTTTTTTTTTCAAAAGCTTGTCAACTTCTTTGAAGTAGTTGTAGTCTTAATTGACTTCAGAGACACATTCAATTAGGTTTACAAAAGCAATTAACATCAATATCACAATAAATCACAATAAATTACAATTCATGTCATCTTCCCCCCAACATTAGATATATTTTATTTGTTCTCAATTACTTTTAAATTTAAAGTTGGCAATTAAAAAAATTAAAATAGATTCATATTAGCTTTTTTCAAATTTTTTATCACTGACGGATTTAGATTTTTTTATAATTATTTTAATAAGCTTTAATTAAAATTGAATCGTTGATTTTTAAACCACATTCCAAATATGATTTTGAACAAGATAAACAAAGTCTTTGAAATCAAATCAAACTCTTATTAGCGAATATTGATACTAATTACTTGGTTTAAATTAGAGTCTGATTTTGTTATACTACTTTAGTTTTAACCAACAAACTAAGCTACCATATAAAAACATGGGAGCTGGGAAGACCCTTCGGAAAAGGACGTTGGCAATTCGGTAATTCGGGTGAAAAGCAAGTGTAAAGTAATGGGAAAGTGGAGGTCGACGAGTGAACATGAGTCAGGAGTACAGGAGGACAAATGGCAGGCAGGCAGAGGAAAATATGAGGCTGACGTCCGCGGTAGGATTTGCCAAATTTGCAGGGCAGCGGACAGCCAATCAAATTGTAGTTTCGAAAATAATTGACCGCAGGAAAGGATATTAAGGTCTCCCTCCTTTCCAACAAACAAGGCCTTGCCCTTTCTATCGTGCCACGTAATCTCCAGTATAATCGCTACCAACCTATCAGCACCTTTTGGGATGTTGTTATTGCCACATGGGATTGCCTCATTGGGTATTCTCGGGACACGCGTTCTCCTTTTCGCCGTGGAGTTCGCCACCTGGCGAACAGCTCGTGCAACCAGAGATTTCGTTTGGATCAGAGTACAGTTCTAGGTTTTTCTTCGAGTAAAGTGCTTTAAGCCTTTAACAACCGATGGCCGGAGCCAACAAGCATATGGTTTTGGCATTATCTTTGACAATGAGGTGTTTCAAGTTGTTACTGTTTTTGTTTTTATCTTGTTCTTTTTATAAAAAAAAAATTAATCTTGTAAGGAAAAGAAAGTGCGCTAAATGTAATATATGATTAATATTTAATTGTTGAAATAGCCCAATGCTAAATGTTTAGATAGTTTATTTTGGTCAAAAGTGGATATATGTACATTTTCTGAAGTCTTAACTTATTTTTTAAATCTCAATTATATATCTTTGATTAAACTTCATACTTCACACTTAATTGGAGGTAGGTAGGCCAGCGCATATCTAAATTACACCCTTAGAAAGAAAGGGAGAATTGATTTAATAAAACAACTCTTATTTCTAAGAATAAAATTTCAGTGCCTTCTTTTCCTGTTGAACTTTCTCATAAATGCCCAATGAAGAAAACAAATATTTTCCCCAGCACCGTATTATTGCATGATATGGTCATGGAATGAACTGATTAAAAGGAAGTCCGATTCACAGCGTGTACTTCGTAAAATGTCCCAGCTACCTTGAACCCACAAATTCTGAAAAATGACATTTTGATTTTTTCTAGAAACAATGGACAGGCGATGTTCGAATGCACCCAGACTGAATGAATAGACATTAACCTAGAATCGAAGCAGGCAAGATCTGCAGCAGCAGAACAGCCCAAAATAATGAAATTCCAACTCAAAATTGTCGCATGATCACAAGCTTAAATAAATAATACTAGTGTATCTTAAAATATCATGCATTCACTAAATCGGCCCAACGCCTGCATAGCCTTGAACCAATATTTGTCAACAGTGTCTCAAACATCCAGTTCCACGGTCCCGGGACCATGTTGGATGCAAGAAGGATGGATTTGCCTATCAAGCCAGTGTTTCACAAAGCTTGGCCCAAAATGGGCAAAGAGGTTGGGCCAGAGTTTAATATTGTTTTCAGGAAATTTAGTACGAAGAAATTGAAGAAAGAAAAAGGGAATATATGTTAAGATAACATGTGAGCTCACTGTCAACTAATATAACACTACTTCCTATTGATGATTGTTGGTGGCAATCAGCGAAGTCATAAAGTTCTTTCAACGAAAGCATAGGCATGGGAAATACGAAATAGTGTCACATATAAAGAAACTTACATCTCCCAAAAAGAACATAATTAGATGTGTTATACAAGGACAGACCTCTCCTGGGGTTATGTCTTCGCTGTTACTTGGATATACCAAGTCATTATATCGGATTCTTGATACTTAATAAAATCTTTATCTTTGATTGAGAAAAAAAAATATAAAGTTTGTTTATCTGTTTATTTATTTTTCGTGTGGGATCAAGGTTACTCTACTAACTAAGTTGTATTGGCATACAAACATGAATATAATTATCATTAAGAATTAATTGCTTAATATCAATTAAGAGGTGAGAAAACCCATGAAAATCCAAAGAATTCAGTCCCTCCTTTTGAATATCTACTAATGAAGTTGATGATTGACATATTTGTTTACTAATACATAATTTAAATAAATCGAGCATTTATCAATAACAAGAACACATAATTCATCAAATGACGATGGGGTTTAATCAATTAATCTCTAGGGACATTCAACGTATCAACTTCAACTTGCAGATCTAACGCTGCCAAATTAATATGGATCATTCATATCTTTCTTCTTTAACCATGGATGGGAAAGAGTTGTCACGATTCACAAAGCCGAGTTCTTAGCGTTATGTTTTATCACAGCATTATCAGGGATTTGGCGTCTTTTGCTTTTAGATCTGTTAGATTCTTTTGGCATCATGCGCAGAGAGCTCAACCATCATTCATTGCCGAAAGTTTTAAAGGTCTACGTATATAATTATCATAGCACGACAGAACTGGTTTCATCGTTTTCATTGAAGCTCATCATCATTTTTGGTCTGCAAAATCATGGCTTAACCACCACCTTAACTAATTATGTACAAAAAAATTGAACCACCACCTTGATTGTCAAAACTATACTGTTGCTCGTTGTTCGTTGTTGTTGCAAAAAATGAATTAATCATCCCTTTTCTTGAATAACATCAATTCATCTTTTCAAAAATTACTATATATATATATAAATATAACATTAATTCCCACATTGCAAAGGATTGGATTCATTAACATTTAACTTGAGCGGGCACTATGATATTGTATTGCAGCTGAATCAACGTTGTTTCTCATTGATTTGTAAGGAATATTTCTCAACCTAGCGTACAAAGTTCATGGGTTTAGAACTAGGAAAAGGTACCAACCTACCTAGGCCAACTTTTTTTCTTACCAGGGAAGAAACCTAAGACGGATTTGAGGTTGCTAAATGATCATGTCTTGTCTAAGAAAGAAGCTTAAAGAACAAAAGCAGAAATGTCCTGTCTTGGTGGGGGATGTCTCTGGCTTGCAAGAATCTTTCATTTTTATGCCTCCTATAATAATTAGCTGAATTGTGCGGGTATATATATGTATATTTATTATGGCTCACAAACCATGCTCTTCCATAGCTTCTAGAATTGGGAAATTGATTGAAAATATAAATGCAAATTGAAGTGTGTTATCATTAGATTAATTGGTGCTTGATCCTTGTTAATTATTATTATCAAATAAGGTTATATCCATGTATAGATTGACAGAAAAAGCCCTCTATGGCGGTAAACGATAAATTTTCAACAACCATACATATGCATCTTATTATAAACATTTCTTGATAAATGTTGGTGGTGGAAGTCCATATACAATTCACCTAAAGTTAGACATAAAACATCAAATCATGTTATGAATAATAATTTGTAACTGCTTTAGTTATAACATTAATGGCTTGTTGAGCCCACATGATATCGATGTTTAAACCAAACTATATTTTTCCAAAATATTGAGAGGTCGTAGTCACTTTGAGAAAATTCATAATTTTGTATAGATTGGATCTTGTTTCTGTTTAAGCACATTCTTACAGCCAGTTAGACTCATCTTCTGTTAGAATCTCCATGCTCGGGCCGCAGCTAGTTGCCAAATAGCACGAGATTTTTCCTAGTGCGCAACCTTGTCTATATTTCCTCACAAGGAAAACCATGCATTAAGCAAGTCGCAAAAAATTTTTAATCAAGAACTGGATGGTGGAAGCTTTGATGCATGCAACAGTTGTTAAGAACGTGAGACCTTCTAAGTAACACACAGTAATCAAGTTATGGAATTTACTTGGATACATTTAAATCTTTTTTTTTTTTTGGTGGTAGATTACTACATTGAAGGGCTCCGAAGTATCAAGATGACAAATTCTAACCTTAAACTTTAGTTATATTATATTTAAAGAGTAACATTGTTAGGTTAAAGTCTTAATTGTTTAGACATTTGAAAACCTTGCCAACTGCCAGTCAAACCTAGGTAAATAGAGTTCTTTTTCCTCTTTTTTTTAATTATATGAATAAAAAGCAATGTATCTTTAGATGCCATTGAATTTATTCTCTTTTGAAATGTCTTTAGAGAAATAAATTATTGTACTGATATTCTTGTAAAATTTGAATCGAATTAGAAGTGAAATGTCTGTAAGTTGGTGTTAGTTGGGTGATAGCGTTTGATATGAGTGGATGACAGGAACTATAAAGTAGGGTGTATTTTTATCTCATTAATTTATTCAAACTCAAATCAATCCTCAAAATAATTATTATCCCATAATTGAAGGAGGTTTTCATTGTTAATTATAGGTATATATCCTTTCAAATATCACTGGTGCAATTCAAAGAAAATGCATTTGCCAAAAAAGGAAATAACTTAAGATAATTATTCTGAAATAAGAAAGGATTAAAAAAAGTGTCAACATTTTAAATTTTTAATCCTCTCAAAAATCTGATTTATTAACCAACTTGAACCGCTTAACCAGATCATGAATGATATAAAACCTACAAAACGTCCATATGGTGCTCTCGACTACAACTAATTAGATTGAAAAACAGATGTCTAATTAAATGAAAATCGCTTGATCAGTTCAAGGGTTGAGATACATATCCGGATAATTCTTCTTCTTTGCATATATAAATTTTCTTTTTTTTTTTAAATATTACAATAAATTTAGATTTTAATTATACTTTCTCAGTCAATATACTTTTTATGTAGTTAAAAATTAAAAGCTGTAATTATTTAAACTTTTAATTATATTTTTTAATAGTAATATTAAAAGTGTAATCTTTATTAGTGTATACAATCTTTATAACTACATTTTATTTATAATGTTGTTAAAATTTTATATAGTGCAGTAAAATTTATAAAAATATTGTAAAATAATATAAAAAATATATTATTATAGTAAAATATTTAAATCAAATTTATTATAGTAAAAAATCTCAAATGAATCTATTGGAAATATGAATCAATTCAAGTAAACCATACTTATTAGAACATCAATACGCAAGGGCGGAGGGTAGTGTCATCATGGGTGTCATGTTTTAAAATTATTTATTTATTATATATATTTTTAATGACTTCTCAAAATAATTTTTTTATTTAATAATTATTTTTATTCCATCAACCTTTTGATGAAATTAGAGTTATTATAGTTAGCCTATTGCTAGTTATCATATAAATTTTAATCCAATGTGCTAAGCTTATCAAATTAAAAAAAAATAAGAGTAAGTCTACTAATCTAAACCTACTAAATCTTAATGTAAATCTAAACCTATCATAACATATTATATCTAAAAATTCAACCCAATAGTTTATCATAATATATTATATATAAACAATTCAATCTAATAATCTAATATATTAATTAATAATTCAAGAAGCAAATAGAAAATAAAGAGGGCTTCTTCAAAAAAACTATCCATTTCATACAGAACACACAAAAAAAAATCATTTAAATTTAAAAAATTATTCTTTTTCACTCTTGTGTGCAGATAATGAGAAAGATTCTTTTCATAGTTCTATTAGGTCATATATATATATATATAATATGTTTTTTTATATATCTAATATTTTGTAAATTTATTTAATCTTTTAAATGAATAAAAATTAAATTATATATAAAATTCTTTTTAACTGTTAAATATCTTTTTTCTATTTGATATTCTTTAAAAATGCTTTAACGTCGCCCCTGTTGCCCCTGTCAATACGAACACAACTTGGCTACAAATATATATACTAGCTTATATCCTTTGAACTGATGACATAGGTTAATTAAGAGAGAAACTAAAACTAGCTAGAGCAAACATGAGAAGAGGTGAAAGCTACGGTGGCGGTCCGAGTTCACTTGGATACTTGTTTGGTTCTGATCAGCAGGCAAGCAAAACTCTAGCACCCTCAACTCCCATCAAAGCCCCTTGGGATGATGATAACACCACTAAGAAACCACCAAATAATTCCTCCAAGAAGTCAAGTGTCACCAACAATTATCACAGAGCTCAAGGGCAAAACTCAGGCAACTTCATTACTGTGAGTGATCTAGCTTGGACGATTTCAACATGTGAACTTTTTCATTTCTTCAACAAATTTTTCCTCTTTCTTCAATTTACTTTCTTTTCAGGACCGCCCGACGACGAAGGTTCAGTCAGCGCCGGGAGGGGACTCATCTCTTGGATACTTGTTTGGAGACAAGTAACGGTTCCTGCAGCCGAATTATTGTTCCACTCTATGTATAGACGAGGATTCAGTTTGGTTGTGATTTGGGTTTCTTACAAATAAGGGCACAGCAGCAGGTGCTTTAAAGTTTGTACTCGTTCAGTAAAATTGTGAACTTCGGTGTGTGTTTGTGGATAGGGTTGTCGATCACTAGACATCAGATATATTACATGCTGTATCCTTTTGTAAGTTCTGAATAAATCATATTATATTAGTGATAGCGATTGGTTTGGGTGAAGTAAAGTCAGCTGTAAGAATCTTTGTTGCTGTACTTCTCAATTAGTTATCTTATTACAGTATTAAATTAAGCTTCTTTTCAAGTTTTTTCTTTTTTTTTAAGCTTTGATGATGGATTGTATCTCTTTTCTGTCTCCTTTTGACAGGGGATTTCTCTGTTCTAGTATTCCTCATCCCAACAATTCCTTTGACCTCATCATTTTTGTATACTCAGATGCATCTATTATTTAAAAAATTCAAGCCAGTCAGTGCACTGTGTTTTTGTGTTGATCTAACATAAAAGAATTGATGTTTTTTTATCTTGATAAGGGAATACCATAACTTTCAATTGTGAGGAGAGTTTTGATCCCACTTAGACTTAACTTCATGAGAGTTATCACAAAATGTTGACTTGGTTTAATTAAAGTTTCAAAATTTCAATTCATAATAAATTGATAAAAATTATTTTAAATATTTCAATTGAATAAATCAAATTTTCCTTAATAAATCTGATTCCAGTTGGAATTTTGTAACTGTGGTTAAATAATGTGAAGATTTCGTAATAATTCCCATACATTCTCATAAAGATGACATTTAAAAAATATATTTTTACATAATTCTCAATTGTTATGACTGGTCAGAAATGAAATGATTTAAAAGATAAGCAGCTCCATCATTTGCAGCTTTTCTTATATCATCAAAGTTTGCCTCTCTTATTGGTCGTATCCCTCAGTGGGTTCTATGATATTTAAATGTTAACAAGTCTGCAATAGGGAAGCTGGATCTTGCAACATTTGGTTGTGTTCTGCAGCATCATACAGGAGTCATCAAAGGAATATTTCGTAAGTCGATTGTAGTGGACGACTCAAACTTTTCTACGCTTATGACAATTATGGAAAGTTCTATTTTTATCACTTCCACGTCGCTTATCATTTTCTCATTATTTAAAATAATTCTAGTAATGTTATTTTTTAAACTAATAATCACTCTAATGTTTTGATGAATGAAACGTATTTCAAATCATATTGAGAGTTTTGAACTATCAATTCATCATTCTAGTATATATTTAAAGAAGAAAATTTTATTATGGACGAGTTAGTTAAAGAAGGATCCTACCTATTACGAATAATTTTTTCCATTATGTAATTCTCTTTATATAGGACACTATTTTTTCTTTGGTGTTGCTGTTGTTTTATCTATCTTTGTTTCTTCTTAACTTTGACTCACCGAAACTATAATAAAAATTCTTGTCTTTCAAAAAAAAAAAAACAACAATAACAAACACATCCATACTGCCACAGACTTACATCAATTTCTTGTTTATCCCCTGAAATTCTAGCAATTCCAGAACATAAAGTAGCTAGTCGTTCATCACTCTCTTCCTTTTCAATTCACAGGCATGGGCCTTGCCTACCACTTATTTCTCTCCCAAGTAGTAGCTAATTAGAACAAGGCTTCCGCAGTTCGTTCATTGAGCCCATATACATGCTCTAGTATACTTGATCTTGAACATGAAATCCCAAGCAATTTCTGTATAAAAACGAGAGATCATTTTATCTCACAAACAAAAGGAAAGTATACAAGTGGAAAGCTCGATCGGCACGACTTTGCTAAGAAAGTATACAAGCAATTCCAGAGACATGCATGCTTGGTTAAGGTTTGTCAATAGCGATCAATAAGATAGAAGGAAACGGCTGCCTTATTTCGTTAGGAGATAAGCAATCCGCTGCATTTATCTTCTACAAGATGGAATAAAGCTAAGATCTTAACGCTGGTAAAGGCACCCTAGCTATGATCTCCTTTTCCACCTAACTTTAGGACTATCTTTTTCTAACTTACACGGCTGTGCAATGCATGGGAGTGGGCTGAGTTTGCGTTGTGGAGAAGTTATATATACCCAGGCGGATGATTCTGTTATAAGAATAAATAAATTTATGCACTAATAAAACTGAAAATAAATTTTTACAATTAATTAAAACTGATTTATTCGAAAATCTGTAGTGTTGTAAATTAGCAAGCAGGAATTATACGAAGTGGCTGGTTTTATCTTTTCTAGGTCTACCACAAACATCACTCTTTCCCCTTGTGATTAATGCTATTTTTGGCAGACCAAATTAGTCTAAGAATTTTGTTCTTTAAACATAGAAGCAGACGAAGATAATTTTATTATTAGAACAAATCTAAGATTTAGCGGGCACCATTAGAACCGGACCAGGCTTTCCTTGGTCAATCCGCAGGACACTTGATGCATGCCACCTCAATGTTTTGGATCCAACGGCTAAAGAAATGTACAAATCAAGTTTAAAAGTTGGAACTCTTATCCATACAAGCATGATACAACCGTCGATCAAAAATATCCAAAAAGGAGATGCACGTACACAGTTTTTGCATTCTAGTTTCCTTGCACGTCGTCTTTTATGGCCATGACATATTTCAGTTACCGTTACATATTTGGCATCCTCATAATTTTTGCTCTATTTAGTTAATTCTCACTGCCATGCCAAATAATCAATGATTTTGTCATAATTGTTTACCTTAATTGTACATTACAACCTCTTCTTTATAAATTCTGTTTCGCAAAGAAGACATGTATACCTTCAATTTTCAGCAATGGAGTTAAGGAAATCCCAAGTAATGTATCTCTATGCCGTTTGCTCTTCTTCTCTTTCAGTTATTTTCTGGGTCAAATCACATAATTATAAGTTTATATGATTCATGTTTCTTATTTGCAACATGTTTCGATTGTTTTTTTTTTTTGGAGAGAAAATATTGATGTTTTCCTTGTTTTTCGAATCGTTTTGTTCTGATTGATCGATTGAAAATAGAGGAATAGCTTACAAGGACACAAACTTGTCTCTTTTTCTTTAGGTGATTGAGACATTAATCTCAGCCATAATTCTATTGGGCTTACTGAGTTCGAGTGTAGCAGCACACTGTGCGGTCCGATATGCGGAGAGCATCGAGTTCCCCGCTCTAAATTGTCGTAAGCACAGTGCGGTTTTGACAGATTTTGGTGGGGTCGGTGATGGCAAAACATCCAACACGCAGGCGTTTAAAGCTGCAATTGCGAATCTCAGCCAGCTTGCGGCGGATGGTGGTGCACAGCTTATCGTGCCGCCAGGTAAATGGCTAACAGGGAGCTTCAATCTCACCAGCCATTTCACCCTCTTTGTCCATAAGGATGCTGTTATTCTTGGGGTTCAGGTACAATTTTTAGCCATCAAATTCTCGTTTACCCGTCAGAACTTGCCGGTATGTTGCAGCATTAGTTAGACTTTTAAGAGCTGATATTCTCACCCCCTAAGTTATCTAGCTCTTTATTTATTTCTGCCATTTGTCTTCAATTTTACTTTGAGTTTTGACATATGAAAGGATTTTTCAACTCACCTCGACAAAATTTTTTCTTTCAGGTTGAAGATACCATCTACATTTTTGAATTTTTTTCTGCTCTTGAAACTTTATGATGGTCTTTTCTTTTTTTGGTGAAAAATAAAATTCTACGATTTTTTTTTAAAAATTCTATGATGTTATACATACGATATGCCATCAATTTTACTTTCATTTAGGTCATAAAATTACCGGCCTCCTCTTTTAGTCAAAGATCTTCAGGTCGTTGCTACCTAACATTACAAAAGTGTGGAGTTGGAGAACAGACATTAGACTAACTCAAATGCCTGAGGACCAGAACACCCTCGTTCTGCTAAGACTTTCATGATCTTTATAGTTTTTCCTGAAGACAAATTTCAAGAATATTAAAGGAGATGCATAATCTAGTTTTTATCTTGTTTAAAAGTAAAGTGATTACCATTTATCTTGTTTGATTTTACTTCGAATAATCTTTCAATATAATAAACAGGACGAATCAGAGTGGCCTCTTCTTCCTGTTCTGCCTTCTTATGGGAGGGGGCGAGATGCCCCTGATGGAAGGTTCAGCAGTCTTATTTTCGGCACCAACCTCACAGATGTTGTCATTACAGGTACCTAAAAATTAAGACCTATCAACTTATAGCAATTAAATTTTAGCATCGAGCCTTGAGCAAATCTGACCCAATTAATAGGGAAATTTTTCGGCTTGTAACAAAAGGTAACAATGGCACCATCGATGGCCAAGGGGCATATTGGTGGAAGAAGTTCAAGGAGGATAAACTGAATGAAACCAGACCCTACCTGATTGAAATCATGTATTCCAATCAGCTCCAGATATCGAATCTGACATTGATCAACTCCCCATCATGGAACGTCCATCCCATATACAGCAGGTATATTTTGTCTATATAAACACTTAATTGCCATTGAAACCACATTATCACAATTGATTTTTCTGATATTTGTTTTGGTTTTGATCGAATTTGAAATTGCAGTGATGTGATCATCCAACACTTAACCATTCTTGCACCAGTTGATTCTCCTAATACAGATGGAATAAACCCAGGTTTGTTTGCACTCACAGGTTCTTTGTTCTTAATAAAGGAATGAAATTTTACAACTTTGTAAAAGTTGATATGAGCCACAATGCTATTTCTTATCTTTCTAGATTCATGCATAAACACCAGAATCGAAGATAGTTTTGTAGTCTCAGGAGATGACTGCATAGCTGTTAAAAGTGGCTGGGACCAATACGGAATCAAATTCAACATGTCAACCAAGCACCTAGTAATTAGAAGGTTCACCTGCATTTCTCCTGACAGTGCCACCATTGCTCTTGGAAGTGAGATGTCTGGAGGAATCGAAGATGTAAGAGCTGAAGACATTACAGCAATTAATACCCAATCTGGAGTGAGGATTAAAACAGCCGTGGGAAGAGGAGCTTATGTTAAAGACATTTATGTTAGAAGAATGACATTGAATACAATGAAGTATGTGTTCTGGATGACAGGCTCTTATAGCTCACATCCAGACCCCGGCTTTGACCCAAATGCATTTCCTGTAATCAAAGGAATCAATTACAGAGACGTTGTGGCCCATAATGTCACCTATTCGGCAAGACTGGAAGGAATCGAAAAGGATCCTTTCACTGCTATTTGCATTTCAAATGTCAATATCAAACTCACTAATAAGCCAAAGGAGTTGCAATGGAATTGCACTAATGTTCAGGGAGTTACCAACCGTGTGACTCCTGAACCATGTAATTTGTTGCCTGTGAAGGAAATAGATTGTCCCTTCCCAGACGATAGGCTGCCCATTGAAGATGTCATGTTGAAGACTTGTTTTGTGAGCGGCAAGTTCTGAGAATTGTTATAATTTACTTCACTCTTAATGCTTATAATCTCATGCCCTTTATATCCTTACCATCTTTTCTACTATAGTATCGAACTTGATATGGAGATTGTAAGAATGCTCTAACCAATAAGACAAAAGTATGAGGAAGTTCATATTTGGTGATTGGCAAAAAAGTTGATTACATTTCTTTAAGCTCAAACGAGTTAAGTTGAATTTTCTCACATCATCACATCTCGAAAAATCTTTGGAAAATGTACAACCATACAAACGTTGTACTAAAGTTTGCATTCTACTTCAAAAGGGAAGGAAGATCTCTCCGGAAGATCAAATGTTGTATGGATGAGCTTTTATCGGATAGAAGGAAAATCTGAAAAGAGCCTTTGCGTCGGATTGTCAATGGTGAATCATTTTTATGCATGTTATATCGATATCCTTTTCTCGTAATGATTGTAGCCTCTTTTGCCTGCGTACATGTCAGAGGCAACCACGTCCTGTTCAGACGTCTGGCTATCTTGCGTGTGATTTCGAGGGGAAGCCTCTCTTCTGGGGCGACGTTCCTGCATTATGACATACGAGGGAAACTGAATAGATAGGCAGCCAGAAGGACAAGACAGCAATAGGTGCAGAATGTGACATCTCAACTTCTGGAAGATAAAAGTTTGTTCTTACATCATTGAGCAACAGATCACGCGGCTCAAGCATATGAACCACTTGTCCCATTCGAGGCCTATGATCTAAATCTGGATCAACACATCGTAGGGCGACCAATGAAACCCGTTTCAGTTCCTTTATAGAAGGAATTTCTGGCATCCTAGGATCCAGTACATGTGCAATTTTCTTGTTTGCGACCATGGACTTTAACCAGTCAATTAAGTAAACCTGCAATTAGGAAATTCCATTTTTCAAAATTAGGGACAGAAGCTTCATATAATGCTCACAAAATGCTAAGAGTAGAGATTGGTACTTGGGGTTGGTTATGATCCACAGGGGTCCTTCCGGTTACGATCTCCATGATAAGTATTCCGAAGCTATAAATATCGTTCTTCTTATCCCATAGTCTGATAGAGTCATGCTCTTGAGCGGCATACCTAGAGATTCAGGCAAATTAAAACATGGCCGTCCACATAAAAATTGCTCAATTATATCACATTTCACAAGTTCATTTCAGAATGTATAGTCTCAAAGAATATGAGTAAGACAAGTTTGAATTCAAATAAGCTGACCCTAGCTTGATCATTGAATGAGTGGTTACATGGCTGTGCTCTGGACCCAGCAGCCTAGAAAGTGAGATATCGGAGATCTTAGGATTCCATTGATGATCCAATAATATGTTGCTAGCCTTAACGTTTTGGTGCACAATCTGTGGTTCAATATCCTCATGGAGGTATGCCAATCTGCAAAAACATAATCTCATCAAGTATATGAATATAATTTGATCCTCTGCCTCATCAGGCTCATAATCATTAGTATTAAAACAGAGTAGCTAACCTAGTTTCAGATAGTAGAACTCACCCTTTTGCTATTCCATGGATAATTTTCATACGTATTGTCCAGGTAAGGGGCCTGGTTTGTCCTAGGGACCCATGGAGCCACTGGTGCAGATTACTATTATTAACATATTCATATACAAGCATCCTAATGAAACAGAAAACCAAAACAAGGGGTCTGAGGCATCACCATTACCAAATTGGGTGAGATAACAACTTCAAATTCGTTGAATCACATGATAGAAAAATACCTGTAACCTTCTTCCACGCAGTATCCTAGCAGCTTGACAAGATTTTTGTGTCGAACATTACCGATTGCCTCTGCCTCTGTTAAGAAGTGCTCGGTTTGGCAACTGATGGTCACATGATCAGTACGCTTAATTGATATACACCATTAAAAAATAGCAATGATTAGAATCGATCAAGAACTAGCTACCTGTTACTTAGTAGCCTCTTCACTGCCACTCGCGTATGATCTAACAAAACGCCGCGGTAGACAACACCATAATCTCCATGTCCGATTAAATTCTCATACGCGAAACCATTTGTGACAATCTCAGCCTCCCTCAAACTGAAGTGGTTACCCGTCCAGGTTTCTGATACCGGAGGCGAGCACTTGGCAAAGTGCTCCGAATCAGGCAGACTCTCTTGCGTTGTCATGCTAGCACGAGTAGACAACTGGTCAGATAGCATTACCTCAAGCTCTGGCTTTGTCATGTTCGTCTCGATCTTCGAAACTTTAAGCGGAAGGAGCCTCCTATTGAGTGAGGAAGTGCTGTAAGGACTGTGATAATTGTGCTTGGGAGCAATGGGGTTTGGTAGGCAGAAGGGGGCCTGCTTGTAGGATCTTCGACGACGATAATGGATAACACAAAGAGAGATGATAAAGAAAACCAGAAGAATGAATAATATCAGGAATGCAACTATCACCATCCATAATCGCAGACCAAGAAACGAGGTATGCTTCAAGAGCTTTTCCTTGAGATATGAAACCTCTGATGACATGCTGTCTAATGAGAAAGAAAGAGATGTGGGATCACTGTATTGTTAGCTCGGGATTTTAGTTGCGGGAGGAGAGAGAAGAGGTTGATCTTAGCTAGAGTCTAGGGTGTAGTTTAAAAATCCTGATATGCCACCTTTTTTGAAAATCTTGATATGTCAACTAACTAGCGGGAGCTGTGGGATTATCTCGGGTCTGTTTGTTCTTAGAAAAAACAATTTTGGACTTATATTTGTTTAAAGGATGAAAAATTTATTTTAAATGTAAAATATTTTATGGATGAATCAAAAAAATAATCATTGATTACAAAAATATCTTACGCTGTAAAAATATTTAATTTAAAATATTAAAAACTTTAAAATATTAATATTTAAATTTGTCAATATTATTAAAATAAAAAAATATTTTTTAAATGAAATCATTCAATGTAATTAAATTTTTTATTTATAAATTAAAGAAATCTTACTAATAATTATGATAAAAAATATTTTAATGATTCATTAATTTCATAAATACATATAAGTATAGGTTTTGGATGTCTTATCTAATTGATAAATATTGATATCTTCATAGTGAATTCACATTTAGATGTCTTACATAATTATGGTAAAAAAGTAATGAGATAGAAATTTTTTTAAAAATTAGTGCTTACTTTTAACTATGAATTAGCATCGTATGAAAGATTGTATAGCACTAATCATTAAATAAAATACTTAGATAAGAACATGCTTAATTGATATCTATAAACACTTGTTAATTGGATCCAAACAATTTAACTGCTGTGAACTATTTTTCATCAAAAAGAATAATTTATTCAAGAAAACCATTGGGTTTTATATGAAGAAGATGATGAAAGTATTATGGCAATAAGGGAGAAAAATGATCCACACCCACATGGATGCAAAAGAGCTGTGAGGCAATTAACAAGATTTGTCACAAAGTTGACAAGCCATGCATCTATCTAGTTTTCACTATTTAAATCTTGGTCAACTTCAATGTGGAGCTCATCCCTCAAAGCTTATAACTTAACAAGTTTCACAACTTAAAAAAAGTATCCATTGTTTGAAACCTCATAATTGAAAATAAGATAAAAGAATTGATAGAGAAATTTATAAATTTAAATGAGATAGAAGAATTGATAAAAGAAATAAAGATGATAATAAAAATTATATTGAAAAATAAAAAAATTTTAAAATATAAAACACATACATGAAAACCTCAAACCCACACATTTAAAGTGGAAGTTCAAAAATACCAATCCCAAGACTGAATGTCTCTAAACTCAATAAGCTCTCACATCAAAAAGACCAATCTTATTACTGAAAGCCTTCAAACTTAACCAACTCACATATAGATTAATTAGAACTTTACACAAAACTATTACTCCTCCTGACACAAAGATAAGATGGCTAAATATTTTTAAAAATGTCATTATTGATTTTATTATTTTCTTGTATATTTTTTATTTTAATCCAAATTAAAGAAAACCAAATAACACCAACTTTTATAATAATTCATATTTATTATCTTTTAACACTCAAGTGAGGTATGCATCAAGAGCTTTTCTTTTCGACACGAAACCTTTGATGACATGCTGCTTAGCGAGAAAGAAAGAGATGTCGAATTAGTGCACTGTCGGCTTCATGGAGGAGGACAAGGATTAAAAGCGAGTTAAAAATCAGGACTTTAGGCGCTGGAGGAGCTGTTATAAGAGGAGAGGTTGATTCAATTTAATATTTTAAAAATCTTGAACTAGCGGGAATATCGTGATTCATTCCATATATGGATATGGTGTGAAAATCACTAATGCTTCCCCACAACTTTAACCAGTAGTTATTTGCCAACTCACATTGACCTCCATTTTCTTATGGACGCCATTGATTCCGTAAACAACCCACCTTGTTCAACATGTTGAGGTTATCACATGTATCCCAAATAACCCCATCCTTTTCCACAGGTTGAAGTTATCTAATGTAGTTTTTCGTAGCAACCTGAAAGTAGTATGAGAGATGGCAGAGCAAGGCAATAGATGATTGCTCTAGCATCGGCACCAAAATGGAGAATCACTAGGAAGAAGATCACTCATTCACTCTGGCATTATTTAACTACGTTGCGTCACCCCTTGAATCGCCGTGCTCTGAACTTGATTGCTCAGAAGTCAGAAGGGACCCGATTTGTTTACTCTCTCGTTTGGCATTGCAAAGACGTACGTCTTGCATTTGTAAAAGAAACGATGTTATTTATGATTTGATTAATTAATGGGCACTATGTGCATAACCTAAACCCTAAAATTAAATCTACTGATAATAATGATGATGAAGCCAGCGAGGAAACGCAAGCAAAGTCTGAAGAATGGTGAATCCAAACAGAAAATCATTTTATTTGTGATGTGATGACCTATTAAACTGTTCTGTACATATTTAATACCCCATATTTCTTCTCAACCAAACAGGACAAACAAATTCTACGAGATTTGTAAAGACTCTAGCAATCAGGTATGTATATATCTGAAATTTCCAATCAACCTGTTCTGAAATGGAAAATTTTTAATTCTTGTTTCATGTATTGAACCCAGCCTTCAAGGGTGTAGGTAGCTTTTCAAGGCAAGCAAAGCTGCTCAATGACATCATTATTATACTGTTTCTTAGCAGGATGCAGCTCGATCTCATAAAGCTTTGGCCAGAGTTTTCCAGTAACTAGAAGAAAACAAAAAACAAAAAAAAAAGCTTCAATATATATGTAAATGGTCATGCAAAATGGATAGATCACACGCATAAGCTGTATAAAACAGGGGAGTTAATGATATTCTGTTGGCCAAATCTAGTTCAAACTTACCAAAAATCCGATTATTGTTGCTATCCCAAGCAATGCCATTTAAAACATCAATACCCTAAACACAGTGAAATTTTGAAATACATGAGTTAGGCTGCTATGGGGTAAGCATTGATGAATTGATGTAACCATTTGGTGATAAAATTAAAATAAGTAGAAAGCCTAGCCTAAAGTGTATAATTTTTCCTCTCCCTGTCTATTATCTTGAAAGAAAGTATGCAGAGACTTCCTTGTACCACAAGCAGCATTAAAAAAATATTTCTGATTAAATGCTTACATTGTAACCGGCTGCTATTAATCCTTGCCTGCAAAAGGGAACAAACAAACAGCACAAAGATCTAATTAGTAATTATTTGATTAGAGACAAAACTTAGCCAAATAAACAGGAAAACTATACCTTAAAGTCTGAAGAAGAATCCATCCAAGTATTGTACCATTATTAGGTGAGATTCGTACAATGCAGTCAGTCTACACAGGGAGAAAGTAGACTTCAGGAAGTAATCTCAAGTCAACAGCTAATCTTTTCTTCTCCAGATATACAAATCATCATGCAAAGACAACCACTAAGCAAACAAACCAAGTTCCAGACAATAATGAAATCCCAACAAAATTAATTACAAATTCCACGCTACATGAACCCCAAACATAAAGTCTGAAAATTACAAAACCATACCTGCCAAACATTTGCCCATATTTCACCATTTATATATTCCAATTCATTCAGGTAGCGTACACTCTGACCATTAAATTTGATGAAGTGTTTTCTTATGACTGCAACATATTGTAACGAAGAGAATGCAGTTATTAAAAGAGGGTAAATAATGAAGGGTACCAATATTTACTGCTAGAAAATGACACTCATATCTACTCGTGAAATGCTCCAACAATACCAAAGTCGAAAACTGTAAATGGAGGGGAATTTAGAATCAATACTGAAAGTGTGTGCAAAAGAAACCTTTTAGTGTCTGGGGATCCATCTGATACAGTGTTGAAGTCCCATCACTTCCATATAAGATTTTGCCATCAGTGGCCAGTCCCCAACCATCATCCATCTCATGTGTAAATTGCTCTGACTGCAGTGAGTATTACACAGTAAAACCATTATGAACACAGAAATAACATAATGCAAGCATTTAATGCAGTTTAGTTCAAATTAATAAGCAAGTAAAATGTGATTGGATAATGAGATGGCAAAGAATGATGTAAGCCATTTGTAATGAGATACAAACACAATGATGATTTTTATTGTATCATACACAAAAAGTCAGTGTTAACATCCAGAGAAACGTGGAAAGGAAAGAAAAAACAAAAAAACAAGAGGCAACATTGCTCAAGATGACATTTGGACAAGCAAGAGCAAGAACAAAGGTCAATTAGGAAGCTACTGACCCTGATTAAGTCAGTGAAAGTAGATACCTGATAGGAGTTGTATTAAAATTCATGACAGCGTATATTAGATAGGCTGAGAATTCAATGTAATAATAGTACAGAAATGGGCTACCCAAAACATAGTCCAGAAACACTTTAGGTTCAATACCTATGTTGTAAAATGAAAAAAAGGAAAAAAAAAAAAATCCTCCAAGCAGATAAGTGACTTCCCAAGAGTGATATTTGTACAGAAATGGAATACTTAATAAAAATGTATTATAACACTAAACCATGCATGCTCAGATGCTCACAATATACTTATTTCAGATCATGATATACAAATTAAACAACCAAAACAAAGAGGGTGGTGTAGAAACTGGAAGCACAAACTTTCTTCAAATTTTTTCTGTCATATATGAAACCAATTTTCGTCAACCAAGTTACTTGGAACAGCCTACAAAAAGACAAGAGAACCATTACATTAGGCTTACATACACGCAAAAAGTCATATGTAAAATCCAAAAATGCAGAGACTATATGAACAAATACCATGCTAATTATCAAGCAGAAAATCAAAGTAGATGAAGAGTATAAACATCAATTCAATGCATATAAGGCACAACAATCTACTAAGTATGAATAAAATACCCAACTGAAAAAATGATCTTTAAGTACATTAAACTTCAGAAATATTCAAAAACCAATTTGGAGGCAGAAGGATGTTCTTAAATAATAGGGAGAAACATGGCTGGAAGAAGAGGAAGAAAAAGGAGAAAGGAGCTCATTGTTTTGGATAAACACAAGTGCCAAAGTGTAACAGCAGAATTCCTTCAAACAAACCTTTCACCAAGAAGAGTTAAACCCTCTCCAAAATATGAATCAGCCATCTGCTGAAGAATTTGAACCTGTACATATAAAAAAACCCAATAAACAAATAAACTCTGAATTGGAAAATATGGTTTGTTTCAGTTTAAGATCCAGGATTTATTAAATATTTTTCACTTGGATTTAATCGAACTGCTCTTTAAAGTTCTTAACCAATCTTAGTTAACAGAACACGGCACATCTAGTAATGTTTTTGGTAGCATACTGTAATGTTTTTGGTAGCATACTGTATCCCTTTATAACTAGCTTTCAAATAAATATAACTCCATTTTTTGTTACAATTCTCAATAAATCTTATTGTATACAAGTTTCACTTCCAAAGTACTAATATTTGTTGATTTCATGATGCAAATGGATGACCAAACGAGTGTCGACAAGCTTGTATGAAAATCGAAAGACAAGGATCTATTCTGTACCTTTCCAGTCCGAAGAGCCACTTTCCGAACCGATGACTGAACCAGTGAGAAGAAATAGGAGGTTAGGTAATAATTTACACATATCACTCAAATTCAACCATAAACAAAACTAAAGGCACCAGGCAGAACAATGCAACGTAATCTATAAAACTGCTAATCCATAATTCCACCACGAGCAACAATGTATATGTATAGCAAAAAACTCACGTGCCGGTAAAGACCAGTAGACTCAAATAAGGTATCATTTCCTGCATAAACAAGGCCCTGAAAAGCAAATAACCAAATATTTTCAATTCAAAAAATTGTGGGCAAAACTAAAAGAAGGAAAACAATTCCTCCGTTAGGGATTTACCTGAGTGAAGGCGTTGGGATCGTGAGGGAATTCATTGACTACATAGCCGTAAGAGTGAAAGGAGTGATTAACGGACGATAACTTGTTCCAAGTGTTTGACGAAACTCCCAAAACAACAATTACACAAACAAGCAAAATAATCGATATTACAAAGAAGATTCTTCTGAGATACAAGTGCTTGGAAAAGGCCATCGAGGCGGCCGACTTGGAGCTAGATCGCTTGCTGTTAGTCTTCTTCTTAAACGATTTGGAGGCCATGGCAGTTCATTGGATCGAGCCCTGAAAATCGGAATGTTTTGCGGGTTCCCAATTTGTTAAGAGAGTGGCGGAGGAACTCGTTGTAGAGAGCGGACGGAGGCGGCTGCAGCTGCACGGTTGATTCTTTGAGATTATGCCAAAGTTGCGCAGTTGCTGTATGGTCAACTAACGTTGGTTCACTTGAGATCCTATGTGTGTGAACCAGGTAGTTGAATCACTCAATCTGGACAGAATCTCACCAATAATTTTGCACCGCGTTGCATCAGACAATTTCCTTCCTATTTTGCCTTTTCTTTTTTTCATTTTCAAAGTATTTTCCCTAAAAAATATCTTACAGAACGGAGCTGTACTATACTACTATAAAAAAAATTTATAAACCGAAAAAAGAAAATACACTAATTAGTTATTGCTTTTCTGTTTTAAGATTTAGGATGGCATTTTTTAATGAGATATATTGGAACATTAATACTAACTTTTATTGACACCCATTAAATAAAAAAAAATTAAGTATATACTTTGTAAGGGAAAACACAATAAAAGTTTGTACGAAACAATAAATAAATAAATTTAATAAGTAGTATAAACAAAAACAATAAAAGTACGACTTGCGGATAACTATGTGAAGGATTCTCATTTTATGCTATAATCAGCCTGGCAAACTTGTCGATGCGGGGAAAAAACGGTTTTAAGGTGTTGCGTTAGCTCAGGAATCGAGATAGAGTAAGGAAAGGCTTGATCCTTTTTTATTTTTGGAAACAAAGATTCTGGCTAATAAATTTTGATTTCAAATGATATAAGAATTAATTTTAAATTTATCTTTTCATCTAAGTAACTGAAATTCTCTTTTCAATCAAAATATAATAAACCATTAAATTAATTATACTTATAATTGAAAAGTAATATTTTTATAAGTACTTTACAATCACTAAATTAATTTTGAAATCTAAATCTTTTTCTCACAAATCTCTTTTCTTAAAACACAACAACAATTAATAAATTTTACTTATATAATAAAATTTTTCACTAATGTGTAATATTATTAAGATATATTATTTTGTATTTTCTTCTCATACGTGCACATACATATAAATAATATAACAATCCGTAAAGTTTAATATTTTTAAAAAATTCAACAATATAGTTTCGCATATATACAATTCTACTCTTATTCACATTTAAAACATTGTACAAGTAAATATTTTTCAACACGCTTGTAAATGTAAATATACGTGATTACGAGTTAACAGCACACCCTGATATGTTACAAGGAATTTCAAATATTATGATTATATTATATATATATATTAGCAATAATAATAAGGATTTCCCACCAATATCCTCTCTCTCATCGTGTATAATAATCAGGATAATAATTATAATGTGATTTTGAATAAATCATGTCATTCATCGAAATATTTTTTGAACCAAGAAAAATTGATTCAATGTATACATAATTATTTATCTTGTTTAAGAAATGTATAAGTTTATAACCCAATAAGTTGCAACCGACGAGGGAACAAAGTCTGACTACTTCTAGTGGGGGAGGGAAAGGGGTGGATAAGACTGTTGATACAAATTTAGTTATTGATGAATTTGAAAACATAAAAACATATCGAGTACAACTTATGATACTTAATATAAAATTTTAATATTAATTTTTTATTTTTTATTTATTTATATTAGTGAATTTTAAAAATTATATTTAAATTGTTATTGAAATTTCATGTAATAATTTAATTTTATTCAAAAAGTGATTAATTTTTTATTTTAAATCGAATATTGACTTGATCTATGACTTTATATGATTACAAAATTATGAATCTACCACTTCTAATTATATTTGTAGACATGTGTCTTAGTAAAATGATAAGCACACAAATCTTAATTAATAATATTTAATGTCATGTCATTTGTCATATGACAATGACATAATCAAAATGTCATATTAACTTGCTATGTGGCAGATGATGTGGTATAAAAATACCACATATTAACAAAAGTTAATCAAATTTAAAGAAAAATGGCTTATTTGACATAAAATTAAAATAAAAATTTTTATTTAAACGTAATAAAAAAATTGAATTTACTTTTTTGACGTAATTCAGGGACTTATTTAAGTATTTAGCTTTTCTTTTTCTTATTAAACAAAAGATTAAGACTTTGAATGTCAAATCACAAGCAAGGAAATAGGGGATTTAATATGTTCTATCTTCCCAAAAGAAAAATTCAATTATCTCTCATTATTATATCACAGTCTCATACTCATGAATTTTACATTGATTGTATACAATAGTGAAATTGTGTATTTAAGTATTCATATTATCTTCAACTTGTGAGGTACCTTTTATGAAACAAACTAGTAAGGCTTAATGAGTTGAAACAAACAATATCTCAAGTTGGTATAAAATATGATAATTATTATGTATCTAAGGCAATTCTAAGGTATTAGCAACATAATGTAATTAAAAAAAAAGGAAAAACTCTTGGGTATTAGAAAAAGATGTCACTATGTCAGAGTGACGGAGAATCGTGAGATTAGATATTTAAGTGTTCATATAGCTTTTTATGAGATAAAATCTTTAAGTTAACAAAATTAAATCGAAGTCAAAACATATAATATTTTATAGATTAGTGTAAAGATTAGAAAACCAAATTATCTAATTAATGTTGTGTACCTATTTAAAACTTTGAAGTAGCCATTACTCCCAATGAAACAATAAAAAATTTATGTTTAAAGCTAAGTCTTCCTCTTTGCACTTCTCATTTATGACGCCTCCCAATGGTTAGAGATACCATGCGTTAAAAGGGAAGAGGAGGCTTAATTAGATACATAGTAAAATAAACCTTAACAAAAGCCTTGGGTTAGGACCTATACAACCGTTAAACAACATTGATCTAATTAGACACACAAAGCTCATCATTCTGATCACTTTAATATTAATTAGGCTCTTATGTTTTATCTCATAATAAAACTAAATCATCAATTTGTTTTATTAAATTAAAATTATCAATTAATAATAAGCCACATAATAAAAAATTTTAACATCCATATAATCTTTATTTTATGAAAGTATTCACATCATTTTTAATTTATTAAATACTTTTTGTGAGATAAAATCATAAAATTTAACAAGATTAAACCGAAGTTAAAATAGACAATTTGTTACGTATTAGTGTAAATCATAACACATTGCATAACTCGTATATTTGTTTTGCTTACAATTATTATTCTTAGCACGAGTGTACCGTGCGAGGACTTGGTCAGCCTAGACGGTTACCTGATTGGAACATTCCAGATTGTCATAGCTGGTCGAATGTTCTGGAATCCCAAATCAAATGACGCAATTCCTAAACCCCGCCTTCCGCCACGCCTCAGATTCAAAGAAATTACATACTAAACGACACCGTTGACACTGTTGACTCGCAAAATAAACAAAATAACCGAGCCAATTCCTAGAACAATCCAGAACCCCACTCTTCTATATTTTTTCTCGCTAACTTGATGGAGAAGAAGGGACCAGAAGGCCGCTTTACTATAAAAACTTTCAGGTGTAATTTCTCATATTCATATTGTTCATTCTCTTTAAGCAAAGTATCAGTTGATCAAATCTCTACTTTTCTTTTCTCTCCCTTTCCCTTCGCTTTCTCTGTTTGGCTTCGTTGGTGTGCGAGGAAATGGCGGACGTGCAGATGGCTGATGCAGAGACCTTTGCCTTCCAGGCCGAGATCAACCAACTTTTGAGTTTGATCATCAACACTTTTTACAGTAACAAGGAGATTTTCCTTCGTGAGCTTGTTAGCAATGCATCTGATGTACGTATTCTTCGTCTCTCTTCTTATCCAGTTAATTAATTTTCATGCTTATGTTCTTATATATGTTGTAATGGTTTGTTTGGTTGGAAGGAAACTCTATACGCTGAGTTTTTCTCGATAGATTGCATTCTGAATGTTTAGAAAGAAAATTTCCTAGTAGGCCTATTGCTTTGTTCTTTAACGATTCCCTATTACTGGTGTATAATTGTCTTTTGTACTAAAGGACAAATTTATTTATCGAATATTTTCTTATTGAGAATTTTCAGAATCAATATTACGTGAGATGCGTTTTTTTTTTCTTATTTGGAAGTGTGAAAAGTTCAATGTACGTCTATGTATGTGGATTAAGAATTATGATCCTTGGATGAGGCTTGATGGTCGTGATTATGGATCTTGGTACAGGCATTGGACAAAATTCGATTTGAGAGCCTGACTGATAAGAGCAAGCTCGATGCTCAACCAGAGCTTTTCATTAGGCTTGTACCAGACAAGGTTAACAAGACCCTCTCCATTGTTGACAGTGGTATCGGCATGACCAAAGCAGGTGACGTCGATACGTATTCTCCTTTTATTTTTGATTCAATTGAGGTTATATTCTGAAATAATGTTTCGTTTGTTTCGTAATTATACTGCCAGTGATTTTTCATTTGACCCGTAATTAGCTGTTTGTATGCAGATTTGGTGAACAACTTGGGTACGATCGCAAGGTCTGGAACCAAGGAGTTCATGGAGGCATTGCAGGCTGGAGCTGATGTGAGCATGATTGGTCAATTCGGTGTTGGGTTCTACTCTGCCTACCTTGTCGCTGAGAAAGTTATAGTGACCTCAAAACACAATGATGACGAGCAGTACATTTGGGAGTCCCAAGCTGGTGGCTCCTTCACTGTCACCAGGGATGTGAATGGAGAGCCACTTGGTAGGGGTACTAAGATGACCCTTTACCTCAAGGAGGATCAGGTAAATATTATTGCCCATTAGAAGTTTACAAGTTCAATGTTTGGACTTTGTAAGTTTTACTAAGTGTGGATTCTATATACAGCTGGAGTACTTGGAGGAGAGGACGATCAAGGACCTTGTGAAGAAGCACTCTGAGTTCATTAGCTATCCAATTTATCTCTGGACTGAGAAGACAACTGAGAAAGAGATTAGTGATGACGAAGATGATGAACCCAAGAAAGAGGAGGAAGGAGACATTGAGGATGTTGACGAGGAGAAGGAGACTAAATCAAAAAAGAAGAAGATTAAGGAGGTGTCTCATGAGTGGCAACTCATTAACAAGCAGAAGCCAATCTGGTTGCGTAAGCCAGAGGAGATAACCAAGGAGGAGTATGCCTCTTTCTACAAGAGCTTGACTAATGATTGGGAGGACCACCTGGCTGTCAAGCACTTTTCTGTTGAAGGTCAGCTTGAGTTCAAGGCTATTTTGTTTGTTCCGAAGAGGGCTCCATTTGATCTCTTTGACACTAGGAAGAAGATGAACAACATCAAGCTCTATGTTAGGAGGGTGTTCATTATGGACAACTGCGAGGAGCTTATCCCCGAGTACCTGGGATTCGTGAAAGGTGTTGTTGACTCTGATGACTTGCCACTCAACATTTCTCGTGAGACGCTACAACAGAACAAGATTTTGAAAGTGATTAGGAAGAACCTTGTCAAGAAGTGCATTGAGATGTTCAGTGAGATTGCTGAGAACAAGGAGGACTACAACAAGTTCTATGAAGCTTTTTCAAAGAACCTGAAGTTGGGTATTCATGAAGATAGCCAAAACAGGGCTAAGCTGGCTGACCTTCTCCGATACCACTCAACCAAGAGTGGTGATGAATTGACAAGCTTGAAGGACTACGTCACCAGAATGAAGGAGGGCCAGAAAGACATTTATTACATCATTGGTGAGAGCAAGAAGGCAGTGGAGAACTCGCCATTCTTGGAGAAACTCAAGAAGAAGGGATATGAAGTTCTTTTCATGGTTGACGCCATTGATGAATATGCTGTTGGACAGATGAAGGAATATGATGGTAAGAAACTTGTATCAGTCACAAAGGAAGGTTTGAAGCTTGAAGATGAGAGCGAGGAAGAGAAAAAGAAAAAGGAGGAGACAAAGAAGTCTTTTGAGGATCTCTGCAAGACTATGAAGGATATCTTGGGAGACAAGGTGGAGAAGGTTGTTGTCTCTGACAGGATTGTGGACTCTCCTTGTTGTCTGGTTACTGGAGAGTATGGCTGGAGCGCTAACATGGAAAGGATCATGAAAGCCCAGGCCCTGAGGGAGAGCAGCGTGAGCTCTTACATGTCTAGCAAGAAGACTATGGAGATCAACCCTGACAATGGAATCATGGAAGAGCTAAGGAAGAGAGCTGAGGCCGATAAGAATGATAAGTCGGTGAAGGATCTTGTGCTGTTGCTCTTTGAGACTGCTCTCTTGACCTCTGGGTTCAGCCTTGATGATCCAAACACATTCGGGGCACGTATCCACAGAATGCTCAAGCTGGGTCTGAGCATCGATGAGGATGAGACCGGTCGTGACGATGCTGACATGCCTGCACTGGAGGAGTGTGATGCCGAAGCAAGCAAGATGGAGGAAGTAGATTAATTTTTCTGTTTTCTTCAAAATTTGGGTAATGTTGTTGGTTGGGTGGTGGATATAGACGTCTTTTCCCGTTATGATAAATCTTTATATCGAGGGGTCTGGTCTGGTCTGGTCCGGGGTAGCATTATCCTCGTATTATATTTTTCTTTCAAGTATAAAACACGTCTACCCGTTTCTTGTTTGGTTATATCGAAGGGTTCTTCACATCTGTTTTCTATTAAAACCGACAAGTTTGCCGAGCATATTTAATTTCAAAAATGTTAAGTTTGCCGAGAATATTTAATTTCAAAAATGTTCTCTTATCCTGGGGCATGAGGATGGTAACCTTGCCTGCAGAATTAAGACAAATAATTCGACATGTAATCCTTTGATCATATTCAAAGTTAAACAAAACTAAATCAAACCTGAACCTGAGTAAAATTACCACTACTACAAATTAAAATGGTAATATAAAATAAACCCAACTGAAATTGGAAGTCCTGCACCGACCTAACCAAAACATTGACTCGAGGCCTGATTTAAGATCAGCCTGCCACCATTGCCTCTTAGCAACTTATCTGTTTCTGGAGACGAGGCTATTAAACAACTGTAACTGGCATGGTTAAGTGTAACAGTTTTCAGTATTTCTCAATTCATATGACATCTTCAAAATACAATTCCGTTTTACTCAGTAACGCAGGCATCAATTTCCAATAGCTTTTATTGGGACAAGCAAATTTGTTATAAAGATTAACTATGATGTTCCCGATCAGACTGTAGATGCTTTCCAGAATAAACCATGGAGCAAGACATTGCAACAATGTTATGTCATAATACAAAGGTAAGTAATAAATGACCAGAGTTCCATTTCCAATAAAAGGCCAAACTAAACGAAAATACAAAATTGTAGATCTCATAACAAGCTCAATATTGAAATGAGGCTACAGCATACTAGAGGAACAAAGGCATAAAATTTTAGTTCTATGATTTTGAGTACAACCCACTTCAACTAAAACCTGAACCTGATGGCGCAGCACCATAGCCTCCACCGCCACGACCAAAGGCAGGCCTTCCACCAGAACCCTTCACAGTCAAAGAAAAATGTATCATAAATGTAAGCAGCCATTAGTTACCCATACCAAGCATAAGTGAAAATTTGATCTCTAGTTAAAAACAAAGCACATTGCTTGAAGTTCTAATAACAAGGGCGAATAGAGTTCCCTATGAACAAGGAAAGCTTGAACTCCACTTCAAACAGCTTACTGCCAATAAGTAAATAATGCATAAGATGCAGTCAGCACATGTCAATTTGCTAATCTTTAACAAATCTGAACAAATTCCACGTTGAAGTTGCTCTTAACCTGGGCTAAACCCTTGTATCTAAAACATCAGCCTAAATTCCTCACTCAATTAATTCTGACCAACGGAAGAAATTTCAGTCAGTACAAAGCCAAACAACATCAATGAAGAAAAATATAACTTTAAATTAACAGATTATCTTTATACTCTTGCCCAGATGCAAAAAATAACTAAAGCAGCAAGCTTGATGCATGCTAACATCAGGCATAAACTCTAACTACACTAAAAAACACTTAAAACCAAATCAATAATTACATAGAAATAAATTGAATCCATTTAAACACTTAGGCCAAATTTTGAATTTTGAATTTTGAATTTACCCTGAAGGATGGCTGGAAATCTGCCGGGGCACCTCCCTTGTCACCACCAAAGTCACCACCACGTGGACCTCCACGGTATCCATCTCTGTCACCAAATCTTGGACGGTCTCCTTCAAAGCGAGGTGGACCCCTAAAATTCAGACAAAGTAAAAGATATCACTTACAATTCACAAAAACAAACCAAGAGAAAAAATAGATCGAATTTGAAACAAAATCCACGAAGCAATAGAAATAACACTGTGACAATCATGAGATGCATTACCGGGGGCGATCACCAGGTGGGCCACCTAGCCTACCAGGGGGCTTTGTAGATTTCTTCAAAGTAGCAGGTACAATTTCTGATGGAAGATTGAGATAAGTTCTGAGAAACTCAATCCCATCATTAGTAAGGTACCAATAGTAGTGCATCCAAGCAAATGTCTCACGGACATATTCCTTGGACTTGAAGCTCTGCATCAGCTTAATCACCTGCAAATTGGGAACATCGATCTCGGGGTGCTTTGCAAGATTGAAATCCTTCTTTGCATAGCAAACTCCCTCTACAAAATCACAACAAATTGTCAATGAGAAACATGAAACAGCCATCTACTGAGATCTGCTAGGTTGTTAAGGTATCGACAGAAACATGGACACAACAAAAGCTTAAAATCCCAGCTTTTCTGAGAGCGGCTTCTAAACAAAATAAATAAAAGCTCACTCATTTCCTCATCAACAAAAATGGACATGAGATTAGACACAATAAAAACAAATTAAAAGATTCAAAACTAACCTCAATTTTCTAATCCATAATCAAGCAATTAAAAGAAGAGGAAGCCAATAAAGTTTAGTGGATAAATTACAAGAAAAATGAAGAGAAATATGCACCTTGAAAGAGGTATTTGCAGATTTCTCTACGGTTCTTCTCTGGAATAATCTAACCATAGGAAAAAAAGAACAACTTCAGTCACGTATATACGTCTCCGCATACGCATAGAAATGGTTAAGAGAGACAGAATATACGTACCATGGTTGCGCAGCGAAAAGCAAAAGCAAGGCGAGCGCTTTTTTCGGTTTTTCTTCCAGTTGCAGCAGAAAGCAGAGAAGCAACACTTCGAAACCCTAGCTAACTGGTAGTATCTTATATTGGTACCGGATTCGGGCAACACGAGTATTACCCGATCCAATTTATGTGGGTTTGGGTGCCCTAGTATGTGGGCTTTAACTAGGCAAGTAAGGTGGGCCACATACAAACATTGATTGGGCAGGCGTTTAGCGTCCTAGGCCGTAGCCGTCTCAGAGTTTATTTGTGGAAATGCAAATTAATAAATACTCAACTGATAAAAAAACAAAAGGTAGGAGCAGCACTAATTTTATGGAGCAATAGTTTTTAATTATTATTATAAATTATTAATTTCACCTCACCTCCGTATTTATAGGCTGCCAATTCTGCCCCTTTGGCTCCAGAATCTTGTGACAACGCAATACAAAAGCGGTCCTTGCTCGCTTCCTGCTCCCTACTCTCTTCCAGCTATAAAAACACCATTTTTGTTTCCTATTGATTCATGTTTTCTTCGCTTCCAAACACACATTCCACGCAAAATCCCAACAATTTTCTCGCCAACTCTCTCTAGAAAGTTTTCTCATGCAAATATACCCCTTGTCGTTTTCCAGTCCTAGACTCACATTTCATCTCTGCTGTTCTCTTCATCATATATAGTAAAACTTTAGAGTGTTTATATCTGTGGGAAAAAACCACAAAAAATAAAATTATTGTCGTCGTAAAGTTCTAGATATTTTGGCTTTTGATATAATCATACATAAACTTGATATAAATGTAACATTTTATATGTAGGGGTTTTTTAATAGGAATTATTTTCCATAGTTTCTTTTTTTTTTCTCTGTCGAGAAGATGAGATCAGAAAACGAGGATCGGCGTTTAGTGCCACAGTCAAAACCGGAGGAACCAACTCCTGAATTTCAGAAGTAATATTTAACTCTGCCTTTTCTCCATCTTTCTTTTGTTTAATGTTTATACAGTAATAATTTATAGCCTTTTTTTAAAAGTAAAATACGACTAGAAAGCGGAAAATATTAGTGATACGGTTAAGCACGTGTTTGGCTGCTGAGAAGAGTGCCAGGAAAATTTTCTTACACGACTATTGCCTTTTTTTACTTGAATGGAAACTCTTAGAGGATTTCGTTTTTATATGCCAATGGTGCAAACAGAGGAGGATCATACTTTTCTAAATATCTCCATTACTACTTAGCAAAAAAAAAAAGCATCACAACTCTGTTTTTCAGAGATAATAATATATATATATATATTTTGCGCAGAACATTAAAATTTGCATATACGAGGGATTTTCTCTTTTCCTTAGCTGAATTCGATACATGCAAAAAGTTACCTACTGGATTTGACAGTTCAATATTAAGGTAATATCACTACTTTCTTTTCTTTGTTGCTTACAATTGCCTTTTGTTGCATCCTTGGTAGTGATATTTATGTTCTTAAGATAATTATTTTCCAGAGAACTTGGAAATCAATCAACTAGTGTGCTGCATTCTTATCATGATTCAAGTAAGAAGCTTCTACCCTACTTCCTCTTCCCCACTCATATTTTGGAAAAAAAAAAAAAAGAGTATAGTTAACATCCTTTAATTTAAAGGTAATCTGGATTATGATTTGTATTTATTATCAATTCCTAGTTCAGTAATGATACTGGTGTTTGATTGATTGTGAATCCTTGTAAATCTGGTTACTAATGTCAGCGGTGGAGTTAATCATTTGTTCATGCAATGGGCTATGAGCTAATGTAGATGAAATCAATCCCATTATTATTGTTTTTTCTTATACAATAGGCAGTTTATCAATGTTTTTCATCTTCATGCATCTGTGGATCCTGGCCGTGCGGGTATCAACCTATTGGTTGTTGAAACTGCATTCAATTTCTGGCTTGTTAAACCATATATGTTATTGTACAGATGCTGGCAGATGTCAAAGCAGCCCATCTCATTGCGCATGGCGAAATGCTGAGCAAGGACTTCTGGGAAGTGGTGTCTTTGCAAGAGTTCATAGAGGTGTAGCTGAGACTTCTGATCCTGTACTTCAAGGCAGTGGCTTCCATATACTCAACCGGAGTACTGAACCTTATCGGCCTCCACATCTATGTAAGGTATGTGAAAATACTTTATGATTTATCTAGTGCTAATAATAAGAAATTTCGACTGATTCATTTTGTGGCTATGATCGTAGTATGTGATGCTTGTTTTTTGTCAAAAAGTATTTTATCGTGTTTTTAACTATTTAAAAATAGTCTGTCAAAGCATTTGGTTGAATCTCATTTTTTTTTCTTCTATTTCAGGCAAAAAATTATTCAGTGAGAGAAAGTAAGGACCATTATAATGATGAAACATTTGGTTCTGATAGTCTGAGTCAAGAGAGAGCAGAGGAGGAGCAAAGGAGAAGAGGTAAAATCTTCTCTTTCTCCTTTGGTTTCTTTTCTGGTGGTTTTATGTTTCTATTGTCTTCGGTATTCATGGTTTCTGCCAGTTCAGGTTTAAATATAGGCAACTCTCCTCTTGTTTAATGAACAACCCCCTCTGCTCAGATTCATTTGAATTGATGAGGAAGGAAAAAGAAATGGCTAATCAAGAAAAGCAAAAGATAATCTGTGATGAGCATAAAGAAACTTTGAACCTAGATATTGCTATAATCGTGGAGGATTCTGGAGTTGATAAGAAGGTTGAAAACAAGTACAGTAAATCCAGGGGAGCTAAGGTGTATTTCCCTCTCAACAGTGATTCAGAGTGAAATTTCTACGTTTAAAAACTTCAAGTTTCTGGCTGAAATTTTGTACAACATCTGACAACATTTTGTTTTATTGTCTGACCAGCCGTATGATGTTAAAGAAGGTCACCCTGAGAATCCTGTATTCTGTTCCTCTGACTTAGTTCATCAGTTTCGTGAAGGAGGTGTGCTCAAAAACAGAAATTTGTTCATTTTCTTTTAACTTTTCAAAAATCTTTCTTAAGTGGAACTGTGGATTATGTTTCATAAGCTTAAACTTTCTGAACCAATTAGTTATATTAGCAAAGAGAACCTAAAATTTTTGTTTCCTGACATTCTCTAGAGAAGAAGACTGCTGCTGATCTAAAGCTCAATGACCATGACTCTACAAAATTTTCTTTTGGAACAAATGGAATTGCTCACAATCTTATGAAATCTGCCTCCACTCCTGTTTCAAAGGAAAGCTCTATGCAATTATATGGTTGTTGTAATCCAGGAGCTCATTCTAGTCAATGCTTGGAAGAATCCATTCTGTCAGAGATCAGTGGACATAATTTAACCCAGCATCACTCGATCAATGGAAGGAGCAGTTATGATATAGAGGACTCACAATCAAGTTGCTCCAATTATGATGAAGCACATCAGCACTTTCTTTCATTGTTACAAAAGGGAGCAGGCTTGACTGATTTGGCAGAATCCTCAAAGCTAAGCATGTGGTCCTTATATAAACCCAATGTTTCTGAAACTGGAAATGACAACAACCAGCTAAACAAATCAGGCAGAGTATTTATAAACAATTTTGAGAAGAATCTTTGTGAACATATCTCTGGAACATTTGTAAAGGATTCACAATCAACTGCATTATCAGGCACCCAAAAAGACTTGACAAGCAGGTACAAAGGGGATGATGCAGTTGAGTCTCAGGTCCCACTTCCAGTTGGGGAAAATTGTATCATTCCTTTGACTGTCAATGGGACTGAACCCATTGGAGATGCTGAAGGTATCATGCTCTCGGGCTTTGTTAAGCAAACTGGTGTAAATAAAAGAAATGGTAATCTTTGGTTCTCCAATATTCAGGCTAAAGTAGGACTTAATCTTCAGGGAGGGCCAGAGTTGAAGCACAGTTCTCTCAGTAGTTTTGATAAACTTGACATTTGTCTGCCTGATGAGGACAGCCTGATAACTGCTGATGACTACGTATTGCAGCAAGACTCCATGTTTATGGCTGCTGGGGATACCTCAAGTACACCGGTTAATACTTTTGGGAGGCTAGCAGATTGTGGTGTTGCTGTTGGTGAGAAAAGATTTGATCTAGCAGGTTTTCTAAGGCCTACGTCCTTTGGTGGTTCTCATGGTCTAGTGAGCTTGGAGACTTCTTTTGAGAGTCTGCGCACACAGCAATCTTACCCACAGCTCCAGCATTCTCAGCTGAAGCAACCAAAGGAACAAGGGAGTTGTTCCAAGTCTCAAGAAAGTCTAAAGGGTTTAAGAATCAAGCCTAAAAATTTAAAAGCCTGTCCGTGTAATCTAGAACCTCTTCAGTATTTTCCTACAAACGTGCATCTCACTTCCTCCCTGCATCTCCGAGCTGCTGAAACAGGGTTTGATCATTCTGGTAACAATCAGTTGCCACAGGAGTTACCCATTCCAGGCTATTTCCCTCCCCACCAATTGTATGGACTGCCAAGAGTTGCATTTCCTCAACACACTTCCGATGAAATGGTTTGTTTTGCACAGGACCAAAATGCCATGCTTAATTCTTCCTTGAGTTTTAAGCGACAATGCTACAGGGACCTTGAAAATGCCAGTTCCAGGTATAAAATACACAAATGTTTCTAAAATCTTATCAGCTTCACAACTTTTGGATAAATAATTCCAGGTTTTGATCAATTATCTGAATCTGATCGATTCAATATTTGAAACTGAAAAAGTGCTAATTTCTTGCTGTTTCGTTTTTTTTTTTTTGGATAAATAACTTCATGTTGTTAGTCACTTTGTTGGTGGAAACATTAATCAAGGTATCCTTTACAGGCATTTTGAGATGGGAATTGAGAGCAAAGCTGATGCATCCTCCTACCATGCTTGGCCATGAGCAGGAAGTGTTTGCCAAACAGGTTGAAACAGGCTATAGACATATCGGCGGCTAGAAAATGAAATTTCAGCTTTTGTCTAACCTCAACTTGTAATTGGCTTAAGGTAGATTCACCTTTGGTTTAAAATCTCAATTCTAAACTCCTTGTCGTGTTCGTAAATACTAACTTTACTGTCTGAAGGTAGATTTAGATACGGACAGATATATATATCCGTTCTGATATCTGGCACTATCAAGTAAGCAATGATAGATGGAATGTTTTATACGACTAAAATGCTTAAAGAATGATAATTTCGCGACGCACCTTTTCTGCCATTGATGATTATTGGGTAATATTTATCTATCTTTAACATGGTGACCGGGTGCAGTAGAACTCCCTTGGATTAGGTAAAAATGCCTATCGATTGTAACTCTGGCCGGTTCAACCAAGTATTTATTTGTACGGTAGTTAGTTGCAGCCGTTAGTTCAGAACAGATGGCATTCCAAATTTGTAGCGTGAAAGAAAGATGGGGGATCATGTCACCCATGTCCATCTATCATCAGATTCCCACAGCTCGTGACCACTTGTCGTTAAGATTAAGACATTGGTATTATTTTTAATTTTTCTTTTGAAGATGGACATTAATGCTATATGTTTTTCCTAAGGAAGACGAGATAATAAAGGTGTTTCCCGTGCGAAAGTTTGGAATATAGAATAACCTTAAAAAATGAAAACAAAAGAGTTGGAGCAAAACTCTATGGGAGAAACAGTTCCAGAATTGAATTAGTTTCCCTCTCCATTTTCATTTCCCACACTAGTACAAATGTTGAATTTTACAAGCAAGATCAAAGATTTTCCCCTCCCCTTTTTCCTTTCACCCTGACGTTCATCCTTTTTGCCCTTCAAACACTTACCAAATCACATGGAAATAGCCGCAACGAAATCGAAGAGCCCGTAACATAACAAATCTCTCTATAAAAGGTAAGTACCAGCTTTATGTTCTGCTACCAGACATGCCATCGACGTCCATAGGCGAACGTGATTGCAACAAACAATGAGAAACTGATATTGTTATATACCTGAAAACAGCAGCAGCAAGCAGCATTGACAAATACTGTGCCTATATCACAATAAAATATGCAGTCAAAACTTGAATACACAAGACCCAGAATCGTACTGTACAAGGTACCCCTCAAAAACAAGATATGCGCTGTACACTCGTTTCCTGACTCTTCTCCTTTCATTCTACACCCCGCTTCTCCTTTTAACTTCTCTTACAATATATATACATGACAGCAGAACGGGGAAAATTATTTTGAAATTTGCGGCCGATGGTCCTACCAACATTATACACTACTAACAGAACATCATGTACTCTTTGATTCTAGCTCCTTGTCCTCGCATGCCTTCAAAGCAGAAAAAAAAAACAGAAGAAGAAGAAGAAAGAGTCTATTTATATAAGACATAAAAGAGACTATGCACAGCTGAAAATTAAAGCACATCTCATCACCTCACGTATTAAGTGATACTTTTGGATTGGTCATTATGAACAGCTTTACACACACCACCGTGATCAATTGCCTCTGTCTCAATCTCATAGGAAGAAAGCAACCTTCTCTGCATCAAAAAAACCATATAGCAAAAATAACAATCTTTTATAAATTATATAGGGAACAAATAGATTAAATAATTGACACAAAAAACCAAAGAAAAGACTCACATACAGAAAGCTAAAAAGAACTAAACTTTTTACCAAATGAGAAGTTGACAACACTGGAAGCAAAATCAGGGACAAGCTATGCTACCAAAGAAACACATGACACATGAGAAAAAAAAAAAGGGAACCCCATTCTTTTCATCCCTTGTATTTCCAGTCTAATTAGCCAATGCATGTTTGTCCTGAATTGCCATCTTCGTTTTGGAGAATGACAAAATATCACAGAACAACTTCCAACATGAAAAGTAGACCATGCAACAGAGCCAATTGCACCCAAGATTAGATCTATAATATCCTAGGAAATCATCATCATAATTGCCAAACTGTCATATTTCTAAATGCTGACTATAGAAAACTCATTGTGGTTTACATGGCAGAAAGCACAGTGCTGCAAACTGTTGAAACCAATGAATGATTGCCCTGATCATGTTAGGCTCATTTCAAATGATATATGCCAAGAGAAATTTTCTCTGTATTCAAGCACTTGACTCATGAAAATATAAAAAAATCAAAGACCAAAACTACTAATAGACCTACTAAAGCAAAGGGTGATAGCAATTACCAACATTACTACTTTTACTAGTCTACTTGCATCATCCACACCATGAAGGAACAAGTAACCCATAAGTAAGGGCTCAGAAAACTCACATGATCCTCAAAATCAGGACTTGTCAGATTGATGGAGAGGTTTCTCATCAGCAGCAGCACCTGAATAGGAGAAAGAAAGATAAGCAATCACATCTGTGGCAATATCATAAGCAATCACGTCTGAGGCAATATCAGGCAAAATTGTATAAAATGTTATATGTCAAAGAAACCATACCGTTTCAACATCTATAGGATCCATCTTTTTAAGTTTCTGCAGGTGACCACTAACATTTGGATCAAAGATGCTGCCAATGAAACTGTATACTTGTGCAAAGTCGGGCAACACTGCATCAAGCAAAAAGCCATTTTAAAGGGTTTAAGGATAAAATAGCATAAATGATTAAATATTTCCATTAGCACTAAGACAAACCCCTCAGAGCATGACCATGATTTCCCTGATCAGTCATTTCCCCAATTTGACGTGTCTTTGGGGTACTCTCAGTGCTACTACAAGAGTTATTGGCCAACCCAGGACCTATAAAGGCAAATATAAAATGGGAACAACACATAATCAAAATCTCAATTGTTGAAAGGGGTCACTGCTATCATAAATGAGTTCAATATTACAATACTAGAATTAGGAAGAATAAGATACCTTTTTTAGCTTGTGAGAAATTGATGGTCTGTGCATTGTTCGTCCAGGAAGAAGCAGCAGCACTAGTATTAGGGTTCATAAGCATCGATGAGGGATCAGTTCTTAGAACACATACAGTGTCAAGTAAAGCCGCTGATGACTGAAAAGATCCTGATACTTGTTGGTGCGGTTGAGCTGCCAACGTGACACACAGATACAGGATTATATTGCCAAGTTTGTGCCGTGATTACTACTCATACTTAAGATAAATTATCCTCACCATTTTTTGAGGCTTTCTGAGGATATGGATGAGCTGCTTTCCTTTTAGGTCGAGGTGGAGGTAGGTGTTCACTTGTTCCATTCTTCTGAACCTTTAGAAAGTACTTCTGGGCATGGCTACGGATCTAAAAAACAAAAACAAAAAAAAAAGGCACTTCATGTCAAATGTTTGTCACAGGCATTGGCATCTACATATAATTGTTAAAACAGAAAATCTCTAGTATGGGAACTACACCGGTTTTCACATCTTACTGAAACATTGGAAAGCAGTCTAAGATGCAAAGCAGAGATTACAAACATAAAGTTCTTCATTCCTCAACCATCCTGCCTCTTTGCTTTTATAAAACGAACCTTGCTTAAGGAAAAATGTTAGATACTTTTTAATTTACCTGGATAACAGTCTTTGACCCGACGAATGCTTCAATCTTTTTCCAGTCACGGTCAAAGCTGAACAGAATCAAGGGAAGGAAAACAACAACAACAAATGAGAGCAAGAAAACCTTTTGGAAACATACTCATGCAAAAAGCATGATTCAGCAAACAACTGATACAACAAGAAACTAGTATAACAACTCCACTAAGTTATAATCTCGAAATGGTCTTCGACAATAGATCCTTTGTTCCTCAATGAAAGGTCCACTATGACAAAATATTTAAAGATTATTCAAAATAGCAACAAAAGAAAAAACTCCTTTTACAGTGGTTATACATTACCATCAATATTCTACTACAGTTTTGTCATCATGTCTTCAAATATGCAAACAGGCTATTACAATTCAGTGTTTTTTCAGTTAGATATGAAGCCTAAAGCTAAATGAAAATAAGAAGGAACATATGCTTCACACGCAGAACAAGAACGTCCTGTCCTTTTCTTCCCACTCGTCCATTACTTATTACTCTCATCCTACTTTCAATAATACTTATAAAACTTATTTTTAACCAAAACCAATTTAAAAATTTTAATTAGCTACTTCTGAAAAAAAAAAAAAGACTTCGATTTCGAATTCAATTCAAAACCTCAAAATTGAACTGCAAAAAAAATCATAAACAATTTTTAAAAAACCCTAATTTGAAATGGAAGCAAAGTAATTTCATGGAATTAGAGAGAAAATGCTTGAGACTTTACAGCTGGAGAGCTTCAAGGAACTTGTCGTGTTCGGGTTCAGTCCAGCTCTCTCTGGACTTGGTGATGGTGTAAGGCTTTCGGATTTTCTTATTCGGATCCTCAGAAGATGACGCCGTGGAGGCGGCCGTAGCCGTCGTGGTGAAGGGTCCCAGGCCGGGCAACGCCATTCCAGTCGGATCCAGGTAAAATCCCTCAACCGGGTTCGGGTTTTTTGATACCATGTAAGATTTTTGGGAGGTTTTTTTTTTAAGCTTTGAAACAACGTATAAATGTGGCGTTTGAGGAAGGCGGTTTAGTTTGCATATAAAGGGCTCGGGATTTGGATCTGATGCTGCGTGGTTACACTGAGATTTAGAAATTACAAATAAGAATCTGCCACGTAGAAGGAAAGATTGTTTATCTACTGTCCACTGTCCATTTTGATGTTAAAAAATGATAATTATTACCTGCATATAACATGATCAGACGCCTTGTTTTCTAATTTCTATAGACAAAATGTTATATATTCTTAAACATAAATTTTGAGAATAATTATTTATTATTACCATTCTCAAATGGTAATTTCTCGCTAATTAAAGAAGTAATTAAAAGATTTACAATAAATCCAAGGATAACGTTTATGCTCTATAGAACACCTGAGCAATAACTGAATATTAAGTATAATTTTTAAGTTAAAGAAGACACTTTAACATGGGCATCTATTTTGTTGTAATAACTTTTAATTTTTTTATAAAAAAAATCAAACAATGAGTAAAGACGACAAGTAATTTATAAAAAAAACTTTTGTTAACTATTATTTTAATTATACATTTTAAATTTTACTATATTAAATGATATTATAGGATAAATTGTTAAGTATTATATTTGGTACAAAAATTGTCTTTGAACGAATCTTAATACTTATCTCTAAGATGCTCATTAATAAATATTTTATAATTTTAAAATATTATTTATAAAAAATATTAAATACTCTATTAGTATTGAATATGATGAATTTTCAATACATTGATAAAAATATTATTTAAAATAATATTAAAATATATCTTTCATTCACTGGTTAAAAAAATAACTCTTAAAAATTTTCAACCATATAATAAGAAAATTTGCACTAACTATATGTGAAAAATCCTGTTACCCTATGTGTAGTAGCATGATATAAGAGCAATGAATGGAATTGCCACGTTGCGAATCAATTGAAAATCAACATGTCAAAGTTTAATAGTAAATAAATCCTCTATTAGTCGTCGAATTAATAATTACTAATATCGTATAAGTAACTATTTTAATTTCATAGGAATAGAGGAACATTTGATTTGGGCATGGGTTACTCTGGTCCAGGAGCCATAGGAATTTTGTCTGCACACTAATCCTAGTGGAGGGAAGGGTCGGTCGAGAGGCGAAAAGGACAGGTAAGGGATAGAGCTGTTTTCACCGAAGGCCACGTGGCAGCAATAAGAAGCTAAGGAGCGGAGATGTGCGGTATTGTTGAATTCCAGTGTGCTAAGTGGCCAGCTACAAGGCCACATGACTTGCATGAGATATTTAGCAATGGGACCTGCTTAAGTTGCCCACCTCCCATGTTGCTTTTCTTCTCTTTCTTTTTTTCTTTCATCCTCGGATATTTTGGTTCACTCTTTTCTGTTTCCAGAATTGTGGCGTAGAGTACTGGTGCTGGTTTCATTTCACCAATATTACTTTCAATCAAAGCCGACAAGATTGCTTCGCATTTTGCTTTTATCCTCGACTCACGTTTGTGTCCAAGGCATATCCTATTTCAACTTGAGATGGACGTTAGTCACGAATCTTGATGGGGGTGCATTTCCCAACCATACATTCTATTTCTTTACAGCAATTGGGGGGATATAGCGTTATGTAAAATTTTAAGCGCTCCTACTAACAAAACTCGTGTTTCAAACTTTAGAGTTTCCCTTTAACTTTGTTTAAATATATAAAGAATTAAAAAAAATAAAGTGCTTTATTAATTATGAATTTTGTTCGATTTATCATCAATAATTCAAGTTTGACTTAATTATTGTCATTCCATGAATGGTTTTTCTATTTTTCATTTTACATCAAAAAATTACTACGACTCGAAACTAGAAACTTTACCCTAAGTTACCTCATTTTGACCCTTTGAACTAAGGCAAACTGCCTATTTGGTGGTTATTTATACTGTAGTTGCTATAATCTGATGTGGAGCAGGGAGTTGGCAATGCGGTGTCAGCTGGGGTCCCGGTCTTGCACTTACTACAAGTTTGTTTGGTAAGTTAACTCACAATGCCATGTGTGGCTTTTGCTTTTTTTCTGCTTTCTGTCCCTCAATTGTGGGGTTCAACAGATAAAGCAGGTGGCTAAGCAAATGAAGGAGCTAATAATTGTACGAAGTTTGACCCATCAATTGATTGAGGAAAGGTTATATATATTGCCCGTGTGCATGCATTGTCGAATTGCCTTGTGCATTGCAAAAGAATCAAGAAATATCAGCATTTTCTAGTGGTTGTCGCCTTCCAGTCTCTCTAGAAGTTACTCCATGAGAAGAGACATATAACCAAAGCCATTAACGTACATTCTCTACACATGGAAATGCCAGCAAAAACATCACTCCAAATGCTCTAAACATTTACTCTTCGTTAAGCCCTTTTGTTTTTTGTTTTTTGTAATTTTTTGCTTTTCGTCTCACTTCTCCATTCGAGTTATATATATAGCGCATTACCAGTCTTTTATTAATGCCTATAGAGTCGTATGTTCATCGTTGTTAAAACATAAACTTCTTTTTCCCCACAACTGTGTGTTTTGGTATTGCATTATGTAGCCATTTGGTTTCTACATCCCTTTTGGCACGAGCTTGTATTTGTGTGACCAGGGTTCTCGTGTCCTTTTTCGTATGAATGGGAGTTCATAATTATTCAAAATAAAAATGACTTACTGGGACACATATGATATATATACCTCTTGAAATTTGAATGAGAATAAACTAAAATTAAAGAGAGATTATATACTACCAACACTTATATAATTGGCTCAAAAATGAACTTGGGAAAGTTTTTAGGCAAAATTTTGGGTTTGGATCCGGAAGAAGCATATAAGAGACAGCCACAAAAAAGTATTAAACTAATTCTCATTGTCGACTGATAAATGGACTAGTTACTGACATTTGATGTATGGATTCGGTTTGAGTTCATCACATGATTGATGTAGCTCCTAAATTCAAGTTAGACTTTGAGCTAGTAAACTTTATGATTTCGCTATAGCTTTCCCAGAGAACAGGTCTAAGCAGGAAATGGAAGACACATGCTATGCGCACTTCACTATGCTTTATGCCCATGATAATTTTGCCCATCATCCTTTTTTTAAAAGAATAGTGGATTGGTGACCAACACAGCTGGTTGCCCCCCTCCGTCTTTGGTTCAAATTTCTGCACATAATTGGGCTTGGGAAGTGCATGTAAATTGAATTCTAATTTCATGTAATAGATTCTTTTGAGGCCAAGTGGGGATGAAGTAATAAGACTTGGGCCTAGCAAAACTTTTGCCTTGCAATAAACACCCAGTTTTAGGGACTTGGGTTCATGATCCTTAGTTGAAAGCCCATACTGGTGATCAGTAGTCTAGCTACCATATGCAAAAGAACACATCGTATTTAAGTCAAAAAAGTGGTAACTGCAGCATACCTAGTGAGCGAAGCCTGAAATTGGCAATTCACAGTACTTTTACACCCGGCACGGTCTCCTCCCACTACAATTGAATTCACAACATCAAACGTTATTTTTTTGTTGTAGATTTTATTCTTTGTCTTTTGCCCCTTTTATTGGAGCATAGGGCAGAAACAGAGAAAAGCAAAACACTCAACCAATAGCTAATAGATAGATCCATTGCTGATGGCCAGGGATCAATATATTTTACATGAATGCATTTTCATGATCGTATCAGATGAAAGAATTCAAGATTCAAGAGCGATCCCACATTTTTATGATTGTTTAAGAAATTATAGATGTATATTATATTGATTTATCTGCTTCGAACACTCTTTATACCCTTTTTTTTTACACACATCGTATATTCTAGAGGTGTTCATCACTTAACATTCACATCTTCTCTGATAGGTCGTACCATTATTGTTTTTTCTTAGTTTTGTCATCATCTGGAACTTGTTGCTTATGAAAGATTGGATAGAAAAAGGAAAAAAAGAAAAGAAAACAACTCCGAGTTGCAAAGTGTTGGATTTTACTTTTTGAACATAACATTTTAGTAGTTGTTGTCATTGGATGATGTTGGATTCAACAAGTCATGAACATTGACAGCCCGGTCAAAAAAAAAATACTACCAAAAGAATACTATATACTAAATATACAATACTCTGAACAGTCAAGTAACACTATAACATGGTTCAACTCACATAGATTGGGCATTAATGGAAGTTGCTGGAGCATCTTCCCATGAGCAAAATGAAAAAAAGAAAAGGTTTGAAAAACTAGCTGTCATGTGACTCGTGTCTCAGTCCCATGTGAAACAACATTTATAAAATCAGCCAGAAAAACAAAAAAAAAAAGGAATAAACGAAAAACGGCAAGGTGCCCTTCCAAGATCCATCATCCAGCCCTCCTGGCCAGAAGTGAGAACTGAATATTCATAAACACTTCATACCCAAGTAAAGTATACCAACAGGAAGCGTTTTTTACATTTCTTGTATTGACCACTTGACCAGACCAGATCTTCTTCACACTTCAGACACGTGATTAAGAAAGAAAGAAAGATGAGAATCCACGCAAGCCTTTTCTTCAAACAAATGACGAATTCATTTAAAAAAAAAAAACTGATATGATCAATTAATGTGACCTGAAGGCAAAAAAAATAGTAAACCTGGCGCTAGTGTCACGGCCACAGTCCAGACCCACCAGGAGGCCCAAGAGGTGACACAGTCCGGACCCGCCAAGAGGCCAAGAGGGTGCCAGCCCACTAGACCCATGTAGGGGAGGCTGCTGGAAATTCAAATTTTCCCTCCCAACCGAACTTCTAGAACCTCCCAAATGTTTTGGAGGGAAATCTTTTGGGGGAATACTTTGAATTGAAAACTTTGGAGGGAAATCTTTTGGGGGAATACTTTGAATTAAAAACTTTGGAGGGAAAAGTGGTGGGAACCTTGGCTATAAATAGCCCCATCCACCATTGTGTAAATCACCATTCTTGCATCCTTGTATTTCAATTCATTCAATATAAAGAGTTTAGTTTTTCTCTAGCATTCTCTTCCCATTTTTCCTTCCTTGTTTATGCAAGCTTGCTTGCCGGCTTAAAGCCATTGTGTGGGGTTGAGCGCTTCGGGTGAGTAAGGCTGACTTGGGTTCTACTGCCGAGCTAAGGCTGAATCCAAGGCCGCACGAAAGTGGTCTTAAGAAATCGACCCGTTGACACTAGGCTTGTCTCCAAGAGTCCAAGTTCATTCGCCCTCTGAGCGGGGTTGCCGACCCTCAAGGCTGGGTAGTGTCCCACCTCTGCAAATGCTTGGGCATAATTTAGAATAAAGAAATTAAGGACTGCATAAACAAATATAAGAAAAAAGGCAAAAAGACAGAAGCAATAAGTGAAGGAAGAGAAACAGACGAAGACTTCCGCACTTAAGAAGTGTCCCCAACCGAGTCCAAGGAAGGCTTATAGAAATTTCCTGGATAAACAATTTTAAGTGGATTGTTCTTTTCCCCTTCTTTCCTTTGAACGAAAATTAAAAGGGCCCCCTTTTTTGAAAAGTTTCTTTGGCTATAACGACGTCGTTTGCATCTTTTTGGTATCTTCCACGAACCTGAAGTAGGTGGCAAAATCGCATTTATTGACCAAACACGCAAAGACCCATCTGTATGAATTGACTTAGGTTGACTGGGCCAACGATAAATTCTGAAGCCTCAGCTTCTTACCATCAAAGGTGTTCAGAGTTCTTTGGCTTTCTATTCCTCCTTTCACCACCTTGTTGCTATCCTCCTTTTCTTGTTTTTATTCTCAAGTTTGCTACGCAAGTATTCTCAAAGCTTGAAATGAAGGTTTGATTTCCTTCTTTTGCATCTTGTTTTTATGCTCACACAAATACAGAAGCATGAAAACTGCTAAATGAAATTTGTTACTTACGTTTTGGTGAGAGGAAAAATGAACATGATTTAGTTTTAGCCTAAATAGCACGAGCGAAGTTTTCTTTTTGGATCTTTTGGTAGTTTTGGAGCCTTACTTTGATCTAAAAATATTAACAGTGATTGATTTTGTCTTTGACAGAAAGTTGTGTTGAAATTGGATTTACACGACAGCAAGTACAAATCCAAAGCCATGAAGACAGCTTCTGGCCTTTCAGGTATTGTACATATTTAGTTTTAGTTTCTTCTTTTGATTCTGTCTGTTGCTAACAAACTTGGGAATCGAAAGATCTATTACTTCAAGCAAATAATTACGAGATCTTTCTAGCACCTTACTAAAATCAAACAGAGAAAAGCCAGATCTTAAAGCAAGCCAAACTAACGTAAGTGACATTTTGCAGGGGTTGATTCAGTTTCACTGGACATGAAGGACCAAAAATTGACAGTGATAGGAGACATTGATCCAGTGGTCGTAGTGACGAAACTGAGGAAGCTGTGTCACACAGATATAGTTTCGGTTGGACCAGCAAAAGAGCCAGAGAAGAAGAAAGAAGAGCCCAAGAAAGAGGAGCCAAAGAAGCCAGCAGAAACTAAGAAAGATCCCCCAAAAGAACATATGCTTTACCCCTATGTATATCACCCTGCAATGCCCGCATATTATCCTCCAGTGCCTGACTATTACCCTTATGGTACTAAAATCGTTGAGGAAAATCCAGCTGCTTGCATTATCTGCTAATTTTTTTGTCCTTTTAGATATGAAGATTTATATACTAGTGCTTAAATAAGAAGAAGAAGAGAAGCATCTTTGGATTAGTTTTGTTTTCAATTTCGTTTTGTACAGAGTGGTGGCCTGCTGGGTTAATTATTTTAGCTTGAAACTTTGCTGTGAATTAATTGGGAATTTATCAAACATTTTGTCTACATATATATATTTTTTGAAGTAATGGATTCTATATTCCTATTAGTGCATGTGTTTTAAGATATTCTTTCTTTTTGGAAATCTGTTGTTGCGAATAATCTAAACTAAAACTTTCATTTTCACCAGGATTTTCAGTAAGCCATGCGTTTCTTTCTCTGAATTTATCCTTTACTTCCGTCACTTTCTGCTTACGTAACACGGAATATAAAGGAAAAATGTATTAATAATGAAAACGGCGACGCACCAACGTGATTTGATTGTGCCTCTGTTTTCGTTAGAAAAAAGGGGCGAATGGCATTCAAAGGCGTTAATTAACAATAGTATCAACTGTCAATTTATTGATTTCGTCATTCATGTGTTGATTGGTTCAGGCGTTGACAATTATGTAAGCAAACTCAACACGTCTCGTGTTTGAAAGGTAAAATTATATTGAGCGTTATCTCGTAAAAGAGGCTTCGAACAGCAGAGCTACTCAAGGCTTAAAGCTACAAAAGGTCAGACCGCCAAAACATCAGACGTATTTGATGTGCCAATTCGTTGAAAATAAACCTTCTACTCTCCACCCATTTTCATCCTTATCTTGACTCGTTTCCTCTTGTCTTGTCGCACAAGGTCGCGGCTCATCAAATCCGGAATGAGATGACGTGGATTTGTCAACAAGCCAGTCCTACTGTTTGTCGATCCAATAATTTTAATAGTGTTCAAATGAATTCAAACTTGAAAATTTGTTAAAGAATCTGATTGCAAATGTGATCAAATTCGAATTGATTAAAAAATTAAATATTAATTTTTGATATTTAAATTTAAAATAAATTAAATTAAAAAAAAAGAAATCTAACTTGAAACCATTTGAAATTGAAATTAATTTGATATAAAATCGTAATAATCTAAAATTAATATTAAAAATACAAATTTTAATTATTAATTTCATATTAACTTAAATTCAAATAAAAAATATATGAATTTAATGTGAGTCAAACCCAAAATGATTTAATTTGAAATAATTTGGGTAAATATCTAAAAAGTTTAATTTTTTACAAAAACATAATACTCAAATAAGCTCTTAAACTATTTAAAAAAATTTAGATAAATTTTTATTTTTTATTACATGCAATCAAAACCTTTATACTTTTATTTTTGATCAATAAGCATCTATAACTAATAATTGATTAATTGTTATTAATTTAAATGTTATTAATCATTGTATATTGATATAAAAATAAAAAATATTATATAATTATATTATTATATCAAATTAATATATCATGTCATCATCAATTATAATATATTAATATATAATATCATCATCAATTATAATATTTTAACATATCACTTTAATGTAATGAGATATAATTTTTTCACATCATTAATTATTAATTATAAAAATTTATTTAATTTAAAATAAAAATTATTTAAATTTATGAGTTTTTTTGATATTGTGCCTTCGAGTAAAAATACCTGGGTCCAAAATTTATATTAATAATTGTCATTATCCTTAGAAGGACTAAAATATAAAATTTCGGTTTCTCCTATCTTTGTATTTCGTACGTTGAGCCAAGAAAAGAAACATTCAATAATAAATTATCCTGAGAACAAAAAAACAACAAAGTGGTAGAAGTATTTCTTTATTGTTGGATAATGAAAACAATATATTGCAGTACTAGTTCAACTGTTTCTTTTTTTTCTTTTTTTTTCCCAAAAAAAAAGAGATTGAAGCCGAGACATGGGCTGTACATTAAAAAGCCGAAATTAGTACTCCTACTAGAGGTAAAAAAAGCGGTCCGATGTTGACCCAAACCTACTGGTGGATCCAAACGGCTGAGCTCAACCGCAATCACCATTCACCACTGCCCATCATTCTCCTCTTTCCACATCTCAACCCAATTGCGTTGAGCTTCTTCCAATCCCAGAATAGAACCCCTCCTCTCTGGGTCCCAACTCGCAGACAAAGTCCCATACGCTATCCCAAGAGTTGATGCCCCAAAAGTTATGAACGTAGTCAAGAATGGCAGCCATAGTGGCACATCCCACAAATTTTGCTCTTTAGCGATACCGAAAAGGTGCAGTAACGCGAGACCCGTGGCCAAAGGAACTCCCACAGAGACCAAAATTCTTGCTATCATCCTATCAAACACTACCTGGGGAACTGGCTCGTCATCGTTGTTATTGTTGTTGTTGGAGTCTTCATTGGCAGCCTTTTTTTTCACGGAAGCTGTTGGTGTGCTGGCAAAGCCTTTGGCATTGGCCTGCAGTTCCCACGTTGATGAGGATTGGATTTGGTTCTGGTTTTTGATGATTGTAGGGAGAATTGTTGGGGTTCTTGGACCCCATAAAGAAGGCTTTGGAAGGTAAAATTGTGGTGTTGCTAAAGAGAGTAGAGTCTTCATTGTTTCTTTGGGGTTCTTTTTCACGAAGCAATAGTTAATGATCTTATTGCTAGTTACCTTATCCGAAAACAATGAATGGCAGTGCTTTCTCGTATAAGAATTTGAGATATTTTGGTTTTATCTTAAGATATTTTGAGAAATAGATTTATTGGGGTTTTGTATATCAATTTGACATTGACAATAAGACCCCTCATATAATTAAGTCGTAACAGCAAGTCAGCTATCACTTGTCTTTTGCAGTGCAGCCGTGTCACTTCCCCCACTCTATTTTTAGAAGATAGTACAATCTATGAACTTCTAAGTTATCCTGATCCTTGTTTCTTTTTAATTCTTTCTAGAGCCGTTCTCTCTATTTTCTAGAGAACTATCAACTTGAACATTTCGGATCTCAACAATTTTCATATATTTAAACATTTGATTAAGATAATAATCAATTACCAGTTGATGAGATCGATCCGATGCATCTTACTTAATTGTTATATATTTATTTAATAATGTTTTATAATACAAGCTAAGTGTACAATGGATTGTGGATAGGTAGTGGATTAAGTGCATTAAAAAGAAGGAAACGACAAAGTGCATGAACAAAAATAGTACTTAAATCTCAACGAAAGGAGGCGGAAGGGCTGGGAGCCCTAATTTGCTAGTTCCTCAAAACACTTTTGTGGAGCCAAATTACAGTTTGTGGACCCACATATTATTCTATGGAATTAGAAATTCCCATCATATATATCAAACATTTGCATGCTTTATCTTCAGGAACTCTTACCATTGAAACCTAAGAACCAGGTCTCAGCCTCTCATATGATTTTCTAGATGCCTGCTAGAACCAATTCACAGAGAATTAGGTAAACTACCGATGAGAAAATATTTAATGTATGAATCATTGCAAATTAGAAGTTGACGTAGTGCAGTTTTTTATGTTCCTCGTACCTGATGTGGGGATGGCGAGTATTGGGCGGCGCCTGACACTTTAGATGGAGAATTTGTTATAGGTTTCCCGGGGGAGGCACAAAGAGTTGGCTTGGAGAGTGGTGACTGAACGTAGGGTGCAACTGGTGCAGGCGAGTGGGGCTTTGAAGATAGTGGACTTCCATGGCATGAAGAAATCGGTGATACCGTAGGGCTTCTCCAGTGAAGATGAGATGCTGTTGCTGCTCTGGGAGATCTTAATGGCGATCTTCGTGAAGGTTGCATGTTGATAGTAATTCTAAAGGGGGGAATATTAATGGAAGTGTGAAAACATCCTGGAAATTGCAATCGCAAGTTAATGTGTTCAAAATGAAAGAAGCTTACCTCGTGTGAACATCAACATAATCATCCGTTTCATCAAATATTTCCTCCTGCAAAAGCAAAAAGTTGGTTTTAGAATATATGTCTGCATCTCTAATCGATAATCTCTGGAGACAAAATACTCAAGAAAAACCTGCAGCAGTTCCTCCATTACATCCTCCAATGTTATGATACCAAGAACCTCCTCATCTAAATTAATTGGAAATGATTCCAAATCTCTATTTGAGAGGGTTGCCTGTTCCCGTTTCTTCATTTGCGGGCGTAATTTGCTGCCTAGCTCCATGATTAAAGTTGGACTTTGAATATCAATGATGGTAGAATTTGCAGAGGGTGAGCTTGAAGGAATACTAAGTTGCTCATTTCGACAGTATTGATGCTGATCAATACCTGGAAATAGGGTGATCATAAGCTCATCTCTATCGTATTGTTTTCCCTGTTACTAATCTCCATGATTGGAACTAATTTATTACCATCACGTGTGTGAAGGTTTACAAAAAATTCAGTTTCTCCTGATCTATGAAAATAATATTGTATACCTTTCGCCTCTGTCTGTCTCTTTTTCGACTTTGAGTGGATTTTTCTCTCGGGGATGCTAGATTTGGCTTTTGCACTTTGTGCATCCTCATTTATATTATCACTCTTGCACTTAACAACAACAGCCATGTGACTGTGGCCCTCTTGGAATTGATTCAATATATCATAGAGAGGTAAGCAATCATGAACCCTGTCAAAGATTTAAAAGTAATGGAATTAGTTCATAGTAATGCCTTCAGTTCTAACTTACAAAACATTATGAAAAACATAAACTGCAGACAGACTATCTCTTAGTTTTTTTAATATTATTGTTCAGAAATCGTAATTAACCGTACTTGAAGCAGCAGAAAAGGCAATAACATAATATAGAGCTCGGGAATTAGAAATCAAATGTAACCTAGGAATGCTCCTGATGGTAAGATCCCTAATAGGGGTTTCATCTTCCGGACGGCGCTTGATCAGATTTTTCACCAGTATAAGGCCAATGATATTTGCTGGGCTCCCAGAGTAGATAGGTACCCGACTATGCCCTTTGCTTATTATTATTCCCATTGTTTTCCTGTAGCATATCAATTTGTTAATGAGAAGGAAAAATAAATGGGATAGTTAGGCAGAGAGATGGAAGGTCATACTCGTCGAGTTTTGAATTTATATCAAGTGAAAAAATGTTAGATAGGGGAGTCATAGCATCTTTAGCGGTTTTTTGTGTCATATCCAGGGCTCCAGAGATGATGGTTGTTTCATCATGTGTCAGTTCTCCACCCTTCCCTGCCTACAATGAACATGAAATATTACCGATTTAGTTCTACTTTGGGTGGTTAAACCATGCTATAGTTAATCAGATAAAGTTTGTGATCAGTTGAGTTCTAGGAAGTTTTTATGGAAACTAATTACCTCATTCCCATGCATATCTACTAGTGTCTTGAGCTCAGCTCGTCGAAGGAGTGCAGAATGTCTTTTCCCTAGCAGCAAATCTAGCAGCTGCCAGAAGAGGAAGCCAAGATTTATTATTTTGATTAAAACACCTTCATTGATTTTCCTAGGGTTTGCTTAAATTACCTTGCTAATTGGATACGCTACAGGGAAGAGGATTATTACAATGAACCGAACTAAAACTGAGAGTTTTGCTCCAACACTCAGCCCATAGCGAGAACATACAGCTTGAGGAATGATCTGAACAAAATTCTAGTATTTTATGCAAAGCTAATCAACAAAATACATAATCACTTATATAGTGTGGAGTAGATGAGAGATTTTACCTCACCGAAAGCAAGTATGAGGGTAACTGATATCAATATTGCGCACCACTCGGATAGAAGGGAGTCAAGGAAGATCGGAAGGGCCTTATTCAAGTACACAGAGAATTCAGAATTAGTGTTTTCAAGGACTGCAGTAAATATAGGAGTACGTAGGTGTAAGCAAGATACCTCCATTGCCAGTGCATTGCCTATGAGGAGGGTGCATAAGAGTAGGTGCTGATTCTTAACGATGGGTAGGATCTTCTCTGCCATTTAAAAACACATCTTTGTGAGCAAACTGAGGATTTAGTACTTTATGAATTTAGGCGGTGGATGGAGATATAATTTGAGTAAAGAGTGGTTCAGTAATATTAACCTGCATTCATTCGGTCTTGGGGCTGACCAGCCTTGATGACAACCTCAAGATCAACAAGGCTGAGGGACATGAGCCCCAGCGTAAGGCCAGACATGAGGCCAGCAAATGATACAAGAGCCACACATATAACTAGATACACCCAGAACATAGACTCACAACATGGCACATCATTCGCCGCCATTGTGTCAGATATCTTGATAAATCAGAGAGTCCGATATATATATATATATATATATATATATATCAGGAAGAAGACTGTATTACGAATTGATTAGAAGAAGAAGGAAGAGAGCTTAATTATAACTAAAGCAGCCGGTACCAAACACAGTCGGAGGTCTCAATTTTGCTTAAATACAATGGAAAAGGCAGAAATGAAACCGACTGCAGCGTCATGAGCGCCAAAAGTGCACCGCCAACTGCCAAATTCAAGACGCGTACTCTACGCGATGAGTGAAAAGCAGCAATATATAATTAGTATTGCACGCTTAGTTAAAAAGATGATTAATATATATTAGAGGTTCTGTCTGCTACAATGTTAACGGTCATATCAATACCTTGAATAGAGTAGTTAACTAATTAAGCCCTCTCAGAAACCATAACAGCTAAAACTAAACAACTGATTAATAGAAATGTTATCTGCACCCAAAAACAATATTCTCCAAAATCCAAATTAATCTTGTGATCATCCTTATCTAGAAATGTTATGCAATAGTAAAACTGCCCCAGTTGCATATTTGCTGCAACAATGCTGTTATTTATTATCACCTAAACATGCTTTTCTGCCATTTTAATTTGCCGTGGCTTATGACGCCACAAGAACTTTCTCTGTCTGCAATTATTATTCTAAATGCAAATAAGGGTGTAAGGAGCAGGTGGAAAAACAGGTACAAACATAAAGAATCCAAAACCTGGTTAATGTTTATATTTTCTTTTACCCAAATGGATGATTTCATCGAATGAAGTGGCTCGTACTAACGCGTTCATTTGTAATGGAAACAGATGAGCAGTTGAAAACCAATGATAAAGAAATGAAAAGTTATGGCAATGAGAACCTCTTTAGTTTTTATAATTGACTACATTTTGACGTTTGCAATTCATAGGGCGTCATTTCCTTTGTGTTTTTGCCGTTTCCATTTAAGGAAGGACTGCCATTTATTGGATTGTGCAGGTCCTAAATTTGTTCACTTCTTGCTGCTTTTCTCGTAGCAAGAAGAAAATACGGCACAAACGAAGGAGCATGGAAGTTTCCAAGGAATTTGTGTGAAGTAGATAGTTCACAATGAAAGAGCATCACGCTTTACAAGAGTGAAGACAATTGTCAAAGTCCTAGACAAAGGATAAGTTACGTGGTATATTTTTTTTAGAAAATGACCCCTGAGGAATAAAATGGATTCAAATTTGATGAAGAAAAGAAAAATAAAATTTGTTTGGCATGTGTTAATGAATAAATTTTGTAAAATAAATAAATAAAATTTTCAATTTAAAGTAAAAATTTTAAAAAATAAAATTGACATAAAGAATATTAATAATATACACTAAATAAATACACGTGGAGGTAACATAATTAAAGTAATAAAACACACTAAATAAAGTTTTACGATATAGTTTATAGTAGTTTTAGTTATCTTAAAACAATCATTAAAAATTTAAAATTCAATGAATTAAAATTTTCCATATATTCATCTCTTAATTAAAAGGTCGTGCTATAAGATTTTTAGACTACAAAAATGCTCGGACAGGAACAAAATTCTTCAGAAAGTGAAAAAAAGACTGGAATTTTAAACCATCTTAACCATCGGAGTTCGCACTTCAAAGGTTAAAAAGTTAAAAGTATAGAGTAAAAAAAAAAAAAAAGAACGTTAGGGATTTATATATACAAAATGTCAAATTCGGCGGCCCCATTGAAAAATTTAATTCCCGCCCAGTGAGCGGTCGAGGGAAAACGAAAGTGGAAGAAATCGACAGAGAAACCAGCGAAGAGAATGGCGAAGAAGGGAAATGCGAGCACAGTGGATGACGTTGATCGATTGTTCGAATGCTTCAAGTGTGGCATCTCTCCTCCTCGTAAGCTCCTCTCCCTTTTCAATCTTTTTGTTAGTTAAAAAGACAGTGCTCGTCAATTACGCTGCAAAATCACTTCAAATTTTAATTTTTGATAATGATAATAGGGAATCGTAATTCTTCGTCAGATTCTTGATAGGGCTTTGATCACATTCCTCACAGAAATTCAAAATTTAGGAGTAAAACGTTTCAATTAGGGCAACATAATAAGTAAATTAAAACCTTGCCTTTTGCGATCTTCATCATCGAATATGAGTTGCTCAGTGCAGTACAATTTCACATGATATTGATGTGTCGTACAAATTTGTGGCAAGAAACAATGCACTGTATAATTAAAGAAAAAAGAGAGAATGATAGAGAGTCTTGTTTTGTTTTTCTAGAATCTGCTGTAAGGGAAAGAAAAAGACGTAAAAGCAAGCTGAATCAAGAAAATTCAGCAAGAAAGGTATCTGCATCACCTTGTACGCCGTCCTTAGAATCAGCCGAACAAGGAAAGGAAACTGGAAACAATGCACAACTCTCCGTTGAGAAGGTATGTAGTTGAAATTGCTTTTGTTTCCTTTAAGTTTATATCTGGCTGGTCGTGCATGGTATGCAGATGTGTGACATTGTTTTGGTTGAGCACCATAAGGAATTAAGATCTAGGCCACCTGAAAAGAGACTTTAGAAACATGGATTCACTTATTTGGACAAAGTTTGGCTTTGTTTGAGTTAATAGTGAAATTCTGAAAGTTAGCTTCTTTAATTTGTACTTTTTGATCATTGATTCATTATTTCTTCACTATCTTACAGTGGAGATTAATTAATTTTTATGTTTCCTTTAGTGTGTTTCAACAATGGTGAAGGTCGGAAAATTTAGCCGTGGGAAACAGATCTCACCAGTTATATTTTATGGGTCTCCACATGGCATCCCTCCAAAAAGGCCATTGAGTCTACTGCGTTTGTTACATGAAATTCGCATTGACCTCAGTGAACAAGAGGAATCCAATTTAAGGTACTTGTCAGCACTTTTTTGCTTAAAATTATATAAACTATTTTGACTTAAAACAAGTGGTTTACCCCTTTTTTACTCTCCTTTTTGATTGACTTTCCTCTTGTTACTCGTTTGTTAGAACAGAAGTATGGGTTACATTTCCAAGACAGGATGAAGCAGTAAAGTTTGCTAAAGGACATGCCAATGCACGTGTTTTTAGTTATCAAGACCACTATAGTGGGCAAAGAAGATATCTTGCTTCTACATATGAGGAGTTCTGGAAGAGGTCTCTTTACTATTGGTTCTTGTATGTTCACACTTCATACTTCAAGAGATGTTTTCTTTTTAAACTCTTTGCTTGTTGTGGTCATGTGATTGTAGGTACAAAATTATGGATTCAAAATTTCGCCATCACTATGAAGTGATTCAGGAGGTAGAAACTATGCATATCTTTCCACAATTGAATGTGCATGTGTAATATTATCTCTACTCCAGTTTTCTGTTCTAGCCAGTCTTTATTATGCCTTTTATCCGTGCTTGAGTAGTAAAACCTGAAACTGCCCATGAGGAAACATTTGACCTTTCTTTTTGTTGTTGTTATATTGTGATTGTGGCTGTTGGTTCTAGGGTTTTCCATGCCACCTGTACTTCGATTTGGAGTTCAATAAGAGAGACAATGTGGGAAGGGATGGAGACAAAATGGTTGATCTGTTGATTTTGGTCATTCTAGAAGCCTTACTTGAAAAATATTCTGTCAATGGAAATCAAGATTGGGTGGTGGAACTTGATTCATCTACTGAAGGTATGGTTTGTTCTAGGTGCACAAGACTGTTCTCCTTGCCATTTGGTAATATCTTTGAACATTTGACAGTAACAACTAACACCATAAAAATTTACACTAAATTATTGATTTTTAAGCAATATGCTTTGCTTTTCATATTGGGGTTTTTTTCTTACAATTTAATTGCTATCTGTATAAATACTGGAATGCAGAGAAGTTTTCCCGCCATTTGATCATGCGCATACCAAAGACAGCTTTTAAGGACAACTCACACGTGGGTGCATTTGTTGCAGAGGTACAACTTACTGAAAATTAACCATTTTCTTTAACGTAATGTATCATTGTTATGTTACCTCCAACAGGGGAAACCGTTATTTTCTATCTTCTTTCCTTTTGTTTTTTGCAATGCATCATAATGTTAACAGTTATTGCTCATTGATGACATATTTAGCAGATATGCTCACGTATAGCAAGTGCAAGGGAAAGGGATAAAAGGTTTGAAACATTATATGTGAAAAAGGCTTCGACCTCTGCTGAATCACCTGGCCAACTTTTTGTGGACAATGCTGTATATTCTAGAAATCGTTGCTTTCGTCTGGCTCTATCATCAAAGGCCGGAAAGGCTTCCTTCCTCTTACCTACAGGGCGATTCAAATGTAAGGAAATGGTATGGTAATTTACTTGCTTGAGCCTTACAACTTATATCGTAGCAGTTTTAAATTTGTGACAAATATTCTGCTTTGTAATATTAATTTTTTTCATCCTCATCGGAAAAGATGCTCCTGATACAACTGGCAATTTATTTGTATTATCCAAAAAATTTCTCAGGACCATGCATACAGCTGAAATGTGTGTGGGAGTGCATGTAAATTTTTTACGCTTGCATGTCAGTGGAATGGGCATAAATGCTTGGAAAGTTTTTAAAGAAAAAAAGAAGAGCTAGCATTTTATTGAAATATTTTGTTTTCTCATATCTTTATTATTATCTTTTTCCTAAAGATGATACTGTCCTATTAGTTAACCAAGGCTTAGATTTGTTGATTAAAGAGATATCCATTCTTTTTCCGTGTCCTCGCTATGTCTTCTATTTGCCCTTTATTATCTTTAATTTGAGTGTGTTCACTGCAAAAGTGTGCATTAGTGCACAAGTTTACTGCCATGGAAATGTTGAATGGACAGGTGAACACTGGTGCTGTAGGATGACATGCCACGAAGTATTGCTTAGGGTTTATCTTTTTCCTAAAGATGACATGGTCCAATTAGTTTACCAAGGCTTAGATTTGTTGATTAAAGAGATATCCATTCTTTTTTCGTGTCCTCACCTTGCCTTCTATTGGCCCTTGTTTATCTTTTATCTGAGTTTTCACTGCAAAAGTGTGCATTAGAGCACAATTTTACTACCTTGGAAATGTTGAATGGACAGGTGAACACTGGTGTTGTAGGATGACATGCCACGAAGTATTGCTAACCAAATATTCATGTCCTTATCAGAGCTCAATGCTAACCATTTAAGAAGTAAAGTTTCCTTCTGACAAAATTTTTGAAAGAAGATATTTTTTGAACAACAGGGTGAGGTGGACATGTTCATGGCATCCCTAATCTGCAACATGGATGTTGATTGTGAGAAACTTTTGGTGTGCAAAATGGAATTAGATTGTGTCAAGACTCTTCACTTTGAGACAGAGGTAGATTTGAACTCTGCCTTGGTTTTTCAGAACTGTACTACCTTTTAGTATATTTATGTGTATCAGTATATTTCTTACACTAGCTGTCAACACTTGCTAGCTTATTTATGCAACTTTCAATATTTTCGGATTTAAAACGAAGGTCAAACTTCATAGCAATAATGAGCATGGTAGTATGGTACTTAATTGTAAATATGGGGAATTAGTTATCATGTCTCACAATCCTGACATATGGACTGTTGTTATTTACAGTATATAGAAATTGCTACCTTCTCTTTCTCACTGAACAGAACAGGCTTCTACTTTTGTATTGTTTACAGGCAAGGGGCATGGTAGTATGGTACTTAATTGTAATTGGATATCATGCCTTAGGATCCTGACATCTGGACTATTGTTATTTAAACTGTATAGAAACTTCTACCTTCTCTTTCTCACTGAAAAAAACAGGCTTCTACTTTTGTATTATTTACAATCAAAATTCTTCTGTTTTGCAGGTAACGAGTAATTTTGGAAGATATTGCAGAGCTCCTCAAGAAAACACTTATATTAGTGATGTTTCTACAACATACTTAACGGGAAAGTCACCCTTCCCATCTTTGGATGAATTTATAGAATCAATTGCCTCCACCGGGAATGTATCAGGTAGTGTCATGTACTTTAACTTAAGTAGCAAATGACTAGCATGTTTCAGTTATCTGGAGGGAAATCTAAGCCCTATTATGTGATAACTAGCAGGATGAGTTAAGTTGTTCTGGTTGAAAGATTTTGTTATGTTTATTGTGGATGTCTGTAGATGTTTACTGTGGACTTGACTACATAGTTCAATATTATCTGGTTAGCTATACATTTCAATGCAGCATATATTGTTTCAAGTGTTGGGTTCTTTTTGATTTGAGGGAGTTTGGTCTGACATTTTTTATCTTGTTGTTTGTTTAGTTGTATTATGCTTCGCCAGAGAGATTTTGATGAGAGGAATTCTACTTGATTATTTTCCTTTGTTCATATAAGACAATAGTATTATCAATAATATCCAATTTTTTTACCTCTGCTCTCATAATGCTTAACAAAATTTCATGTTATTAATTTTCTTCATCTACTACTCACTTTCCTGATAATTTGCTGCGATTGTAGGGAAAATTCGAAGCTGGTATTGGTTCTCCGAGTATGGATTAATTGTTTACAGCATGTCAAGAAATAGATACTGTGAGCGAATTGGTAGAGAGCATAAGAGCAACCATGGTATGCTTATCAAAGTTTAATCTGTTAGCTGCAAGATGAGCACTTCATTGTCCTTATTAATTATGGTCATTAGGTTTATCATGTATACACATTGTATTTATCATACTTCTGCATGTTCTTGATACCTTTCTTAATTGAAGTTTTGACTTATCCAAACATGGCTTCAAATACTATAGAGGACCACCAAGCCACTAAGATGTATTTGGCTTGTACTGTTGATTCCTATTATTTTAATTTAATTATGTAGATGACAAAGAGCCTAACATGCATATCAAATGTTCTGCTTCAGTGATGTATGTTGTTGATATGAGAAGGGCAGCTTATTATCAGAAATGTTATGATCCAGATTGCAAAGGTGTGTGAAACTTTTTTTCTTTTCATTAGTTCACCTTCTATGAATGACTGACAATTTGCACTAATATTGCTGATTGTAGCAGGTTACCGATCTCCCTTGCGTCCAATCCCAGTGTACTGCATCCCTGATTCTTCATTTTTCTTTGATTCTAGACAGAGAGTTGATGACAATGGGTTAACAAGTAACGATCTTGAATATCAATTTGTCAACAATGACAATGGAAGGGTCTTGCTTTACAGCAATGAAAGTGATATAGATGACTGCACTAAAGATTCATGGTGGCTTGAAGCTATAAAAGTTGCAGACAATATTGACAACAAGCCAGAAGGATTGATGTTCAATGACATGGTTAGTTTAGTTAAACATTTCACTTTGTTCAGCCATCTCATTATCATCTGGCTTGCATACGGTTTGCTCATCTGCTTTATGAAACTGGAGGAATGTTAATAAGAATGTTATTTTCCTAAAACTACTTTACCATCAGGAAAACATGAATGATGAAGATGACGACTGGTGGATAGCAGTCGAAAGGACTGCA
>NW_018397254.1:6490064-6502727 GCF_002168275.2 Theobroma umbraticum | reverse complement strand
TGGCTGTCACATAGTAGTTGATGCAATGGGTGATATGAACATAAGAGGTCGTATCATAGAAAAACCTTTAATATTGCCCAAAAGGCAATAGGCATACACCATCTTCTTTTTTTTTTTTTGTGGCAAAATCCAGGACTTAGTAGTACTCAATTATTCCATGTAATAATCTATGTTGCAATGATACATATGGAGACCATCTACTTACAAAAGAATGTCTCTTAAGTAACAGCAACAAACAATGCATATCAAATCAGAAACTTGATTATTGTAGCTGAAAAGTGAGAACTAATCCAGCATTTGAGACCATATCTAAAGCACATAAAAATACATATCCACATGTTAATCAAACCAAATTTATAGGGAAAAACCAATGAAAACCAGTGAACATCAAAGCCTTTTACAAACCTGATGTCCATGTGCCGTAATTAGCTGAATTTTAACCATCTCCAACTTGTAAAATGAAGACCCATTTATTGAGATTTCATTTTTCTCTGGTTCTTCTGATATTGTTGAACTATCTCCTGACCAGCCTAATTCACTGCTCTGGCCATTAATTATGCCAAGATCTTCCAATTTGTCTTCCACAACTTTCTCAACCTGACTTGTATCAGAACTATGGGACTGATTGCTAGACATATGCTTCTGAATTTCAGAATGTTCTTCAATGAAGGCAGGCCTTAGAAGGCCTTGGATAGCTAAGCCATCTGATGGTTGCTCCATCCAGTCTATAGGATCATCTGAAGCAACCTATACAACAGAATAAAAGATAAAAACAATTGAGAAGATGTTCCTTCAAATGTTAACCATGCATGACAGATATTTCTTGTAAAATAAGATGCTACAAGGGGGTTATATTAATTAAAATCAAGCTTAATACATGTTAGTAAATGCTATATTGCTATAACCCATAAACATGGATTTTATTTCATGTCATCTTCCTAGCAGGGCTTCCACATTATTTTTCCTTTAGTATCAAACGTATAGTGCCACTACCTCAGTCAACTTTTTGGCAAAATACATTGGATGGGAGGAACGCATAGTCTCCAATTTTGCCCAGTCTCCAAGTGTTTCATCAGAGTCATCTTGATCATCTTCATCCTCAAGAGCAGCAACCCACTCCTACAAATGATAAATTAATATACTCAGTAGACAGCCTTTCAGAAAAAAAAAAAAAACATACAGAGTAGACAGGAATTGAGAGCTACAACATCTATGCATGAAACTCTAAATTCGCACTTAAGTTGAATTTGAAAGGTAAAGGGCAAAGAGTCAAACCTCATTGTAATCTTCTTCTTCAGTATGATCATCTTCATCCTCATCTACATCTTCAACATCACTATCTTCATCTTCAATTTCCTCAATCCCAAAATCAATATCTGAAGGACCTGATAACTCGATTTCCTTCATTATTTCCGTTGTGTCAAAGCCTATGATGACTTGCTGCATAACATGAACTGAGTAAGCTTTCAGAACAGCAGCAACAAAGAAGACTCATAGTTGACCTTTTGTCACATGCAACAGTGACTGAAGATCAATATCCATAAAATAATCCAAATTTGCACAAAATGAAATACATTTTTCCGATTAGAATGATGCCTTCATTATCATGTTAAATCAATAATATCAAACACCATACTCAACACATATTTTTTTAAAAAAATTAGTTAGGAATGCATTACATGGACAAACAAGATTAATGTCAATTTGCCAAAATCAAAACCGTCTGCAAGATGTAAGTATCATCATGAGACTACACGCAGGTGTTTCTGGTGTGGGCAAGTAAGGCATTGCCAAGTTTATCAGAAAGAAAATGTTGCATACCACAAAGTTATTTTCCAAAGTAAGACTTTGCATTATATCTTCATCACTTTTCACTTGAAAGTATACATCTGCAATACATCAGAGCACATCAACTTCCATTCAACGATGAGGCTATCAAGCCCAAATTGCATAAGTGGGAATGATTGACTTACTTCCATGTTCATCAGTTACATAAGGCAAGTCTGGCCACATAATATTTTCATGAACTTCATCATTAATTATCCCCGTAAACATCAGTGTTGCTTTACTATTCACCTGAAAACGACACACTACAGCCAGCATTAGCCAAACAAACTGGATGAAAAGCAGGAAGCAGAAGCATAAGAGTACACCTTCCAAATGTTAACCAAAACAAAAATGAATCAAAAGACATCTATTTCCCTTCTATTCAAGCATAAGCACACACAAGCAATACTATATACTAACATATTAATTACATTAAAAGCCATTCCTCTGAAATTTGATTCCATAATCAACATTTAATGCAACATACCTTGATGATGGTCCTAGTGGTTTCTGCAGCAGAAAGTGTAGCATCACCGCTATTTTTAGATGTTGCCTCACCAATATCCTCAAATGGATGGTAATGTGGCCTTCTGTTCTGCTTGGTAGGCTCAGATGCAGAACCTAAATGCTCTGCTGTCGCTCGAATCTTATTCTTTATGAGAGTCCTTCTCGAAAGAGAACCACTGTTTATTCTTCGAAATCTATCCCTGCAAATCACTCTTAACATTCATAACTACTCTTCTTAATCTTCTTAATATCCACAAACACTTTAGAAGATGCACAGAAAATGAAAAATGCAAAGAAAAAACACTGATTTCTTCCCCTTTAAGGTTTAGAACTTAATCAAGTTATGATATTTACAGATTATGCGCCGTTCCACCATTTCCATTCTTTTGAAGACTAGAAGTGTATTGTTTTGGACAACAAATTAAAAATCACAGCAAATAATGAGATTTCTAGTACTCTTCAAAACCTTTAGTAAATTGTGCTATTGACTTCGCTAACAAGTGCTAAAAAAGAAAATGCAATAAATTAAACTCATTACCAAGTTACGTCGAAGCCGCCACGGCGAAACAGCCGGCGGGAGGTGACGTGGCAACTAGTAACCTCATCGGAGCTGCACGTAGGACGACAATCTACGACAACAGTACATGCACAAGATAAGCAAAAAGGTTAAGTCTCTGTTTGTCTGCCGAGAGAATGCAAGAAAGTTTCAAAATAACACATCGAGTCGTTCGTTGCAGCTCAGTAGAGCTGCTTCAGCAACTCAGTCAGCTTTTAAGAAGCCGAAGATTGCATAAAAAATTATGATTTTCGAAAAGGTAACAAAAGAGGAGAAGGATTGGTGGGGCAGTTACGGTGTAAGGCGGTGGAGGAGCAGAAGTTCGCACCGGCGGGGAATCGAACGGCCAAAGCTGATTCAATCCTCATCATTATCATAATTTAAAAACGTTATTTCGGTGGTTGTTTGTTTCTCACAAGGGAATTATGAGTGCGAGATCTTTGTGATGCACAAGCGCCCCTTCTCATCGAAGATGAGGTAGAAGGGTGGAGTTCCTCTACGGCGAATGAGATTTTGTATTTTCTACAGTGTTACACGTGGATATTTGTGAATGGATGTAAAAATGTTATGCGGTAATAAAAAGACCAACAACACCCCAAGAAACAGATTGACGCCTTTCTTTAGTTGTTCGGGACAACGGGAAACTCAGAAGGAAAAAAAGAAAAAATTCTTCTATCCACACGGAGAAGCAGTCTCTCGGGTCTCAAACATTGAAATTCGCTGTCTCTTACGACTCTCAAACCGGTTAGCCTCTGTCAGTTTCTCTCTCAGTGTCTTTGCATTTGGCTCTGAGAAAATGCCGGAGTAGATAAGTTTAAGCATTTTTAGCTTTCAAAGCAAGAAAATTGCTGTCTGAATGCTAACTCATGCTACAAAAAGTAAATCAAAAGCTCTTTTTTTCCCTGTTTTTCGCTTTATGTCAGGATGCTTTGTTGTAGATGTGCTCTGCCACTTATTACTAAAACAACCGGGAGCCCAAGGAATGCGGTGGTATGTTTTCAAGTGAAATTTCAGCATTGTTTAAATTTTGCTCCTTTAGAACGCTAAAGAGAGAGAAAAAGAATGAGATTTGAAGTTCAAAAATTTATGATGTAATCATTATTGTTCCTTGTTTTATGTTCTTTTTAATGAATTAGTGATTCTCAATGATTTTCAGGTATGCGCTGCAAAAGGTCCAAGACCAAGATATCCTCGGGTATGGAAATCGAGGAGGAGAATTGGGACTGTTTCAAAATCAGCAAAGCTTGTTAGCTGTGTAAGTTCTTCTTTTGCCACCTGATTTTTTTGTATGTTGCCCTTTTGATTGATTTGGGTTGGTTAAGCTGATTTTTCATGGTAGAATGAACTTGGTATGAAATAATTGACCGACGGGAATTTGATTCTTGTTATAGCAGTCTTGATATAGGCTATGCTTATGTAGGTAAAGGAATTGTCAAATGTCAAGGAGGAAGTTTACGGGGCTCTTGACTCCTTTATTGCATGGGAACTAGAGTTTCCTCTAATTACGGTGAAGAAAGCATTGAAGATCCTTCAGAATGAACAAGAATGGAAGAGAATAATTCAGGTAACTATCTGCCCTTTCATTTTCCTTTTTTTCTTTATTCCTATCCTTTCATTGTTTGCTATATAAAATAGAGCTAAGTCTAGGTAAGTACACTTTGGTTTGTAGGTGATAAAGTGGATGCTAAGCAAAGGTCAAGGAAGAACGATGGGAACCTATTTCACCTTGCTGAATGCTTTAGCAGAAGATGGGAGACTTGATGAGGCTGAAGAGCTGTGGGCAAAACTCTTTTCTGATAATTTAGAAAGTACTCCGCGTATTTTCTTCGATAAAATGATTTCTATTTACTATCACAAGGGCATGCATGATAAGATGTTTGAGGTATTGTAATGTCATCTCATTGAAGGCTCTTATTGCAATGGTCTGCTTTATTATGCTTTGATTCAGTGTATAGGTTAGGCATTTCTCTTCTATCATTCAATGATTTCTCCAAGTAAGCAATTTACTGTATCTAATTCCCATCCCAAGTCTGATTTAACTCCCTTAAAAATTCAACATGCATAAGTATAGATGGTTACTGAAAATGATGTTGTATGAGGTCCCTTAGCATGGAAACCTTAGTAGTCCAGTAATTTTAAATCTGACTCGTCTTCCAGTTTTTGGTGCTTCTTGGTTGGTATGGCTATAGAGCAGTGCATCAAGTGAATCCTCTTGTTTTTACATCTTCTAATGACCTAAAATGATAATCAATTCGATTCTTAGGTACTAGTTAATTATATATTTGTACTCTTATGCAATTTCTGAACTATTGTAGCAATTTTTAGGTCATTTACATATGTTATACACCTGTCAGTATTTTGTGTGATGCATAATATAAACCTTTCTACTTCCCACTAATGTAACTTGTAGTGTACTGTTGTAGGTATTTGCTGACATGGAAGAGCTTGGTGTCAAACCAAGTGTTTCAGTTGTTTCAATGGTTGGAAATGTCTTCCAACAGTTGGGAATGTTGGACAAGTATGACAAATTAAATAAGAAATATCCACCACCAAAATGGGAATATCGATACATTAAAGGAAAGCGTGTTAAAATCAAAGTAAAGCAGCTAGAGGAATTTGATAAAATTGCCAAAGGTGTCACTGAAGATAAGGAAACTGACGAGAATGTGAGTGTATTGCATGAGGAAGCCGAAGTAAGTTCAGATTTATTCACTACTGAACCTAATATATCTTCTTGATTGATCAATAGTATTACATCTAGCACCGCTGGTGGCCTTGGCAGTGAGATGCAAAATGTTCAATCTTGGGAGCAAGGGAAAGAAGGCTGTACAAGAAGAACAAACAATCCTTCTTCATGTCATGTTATATTGTATCGAAACTCTCATTACTGGGCTAGTTTAGCACTGGGTTTGATGAAAACACAAGCAAGCTGTGGGGTGGTAAGAATTGATTCTTCCTTTTCTCATGTGGACAGTTGACAAAATATTTGACAAGTTGATGATTGATATGGATACCACCTTTTGTATATCAAATTAAAGTGGAAAGAAGAGTGCTGAATGGCTCTGTTTTCCTTGGAACAGAAATTTATTTAGAGGGTAAGTTAGAGATTATTGTTGTAACGGGTGCAGAGTTTATTCAAGCCTTGTGCTTTAGCAAATTCAAGGGTAAATAAAGCTTATGATATGGGTGTCATAGCTTTCGGGAGAAAGAGATATTTCGCCATTGCATGACTCGCGATTATTTTATGACTAACTTTGCTATCCCAAGGGATGATAGGGTATCCATTAATTCCCTGTTTTATTATCTTCTTTTCCCTTCATCACACGGCCGCTAATAGGGGGAGGATGATAGGTCTTCGATGCTGCATTATTCATTGTGACATACAAGTAGCAAAGCATTCGTCATGCCCACCAATACCAAGGCTATTAATTGGACTCAAAACTTTATACAGGGGTAAATTGGAATAAAACAGAATCTAGGCATGAGAAAAGAACCATGTTAGCCATTTGAAATGAAAAATCGATCTTGCCAGGCTGCTGCAATGGGTTAACCCCACACGTCTATAATATCAAAACTCTGAATCTCTGCCAATTAATTAGCAAATATTAATATCTATCCTTGTGGCCAATTTAAAGTACAAAAAGAAAATGTCAAAAAAAAAAGGGCTTATTAGTCTAAATGATAAATGGAATTATTTGTTTCATTCCTCATCTGTGCCTGAACCTTCAGAGCTTGAGCCTTTTTGATTCACCATGCCATTAGCTGCAGGGCCCTTCTTTTTTGTATACTTCTCATCTTCCTCATCTTCACTGTACTCACTCTCATAATCATCATACTCCTCTTCATTCTCCTCTTCCTCTTCAACTCCATCCTCCACAAGCAGTCCTTCTTCTGATACATGACCACTGCGGGTGCCAGCCCGTGTTCTTTTGAGGATTTTAACCTTCAAGTTTGTCTTTTTATCACAACCTATCCAGGAGTCACACAAACAGTAACAAGTCAAATTGTAATTTCCTTCCAATGGGGCCGGGAATTTGCCCATCACCAATCTGGAGCCACCTCGCACCTTCTCTACAGCATTTTTAACTGCTTCACTTGTCTCCTTAACACTTGCTCCTGAAACCTCCATTGTCTCCTGAATTGTTTTTGAAGCAGCTGTTATGGCTGCAGCTTCATCCATGAAGCTCACCTTTTGGGAAAACCACACATTGTTTGAGACACCATCCGCAAGCAAAAACCAGAAATTTTCTTCCTTGTGAAATGGGAAATTGGGGGCATGGGGGAGAGCACCAATCAAGCCACTACCACGCTTGAGTGTTATCCAAGCTTGAACTGTTACAATGTCAGCCTCTTGTATGCCCTCTTCTCCCTCAGTCTCACATGTAACTTCAACCGTTAAGGAAGGCATCATTTCCAATACCATCTCAACATCTTGTACTTCAACAGAAGAAAATCCAGCTGCTTGAGTTAGAAGTTCAGCACGATCCTCCACAGTCATGTCTCGAAGATCTTGAAATGTTCTCACCTTCTGCAATGGTAGAATCAAGAATTGTTAAATCATGAGATCAAAGGGAAATAACCAAAATTAAATATGTAAATAAATCAGGGTTGGGGTATAAAACATAAAAAGAAAACCTCAAAGAACTGTCTCTATTTTGTTCAAACAGAAACTCCATGCTTTAGTCTAATTAAAGAAAGAATTCCGAAAATTCTTTTACACCAGTCAAAAGCTGTTTTTTTTAGGGGATGGACAGATAAACTTCTCAAAGTAACCTAAGTTTCAGCAAACAAGTAAGAATGTTTTTCTTTGTGCTGCAAACCAAGTTAGGAATATATCACCAAATCAAAAGCACAACTTGTTAGATTTAGACGATTTTGTCAAAATTTTGGGCCATATCCTCCCAAGTCCAACATGTATTTAACAGCCCAACCATAGAGAAAATAACTGCAAGAAAACTCTTTAACATTAAATTTCATACATAGACCACCATGGAGATCTAGCTCCTTCATTGACAGCTATAGGTGAAGTGTTAAACAGTAGCATTCTTGCTAACATTTGCCACTTACCTTGCGGGCTATCTTTTTGATAACAGCCTCACTAAAATGTGGCAGCTGCAAGAAAGATGCAATTCCTTCACTAGATCCTCCAGTTGTCTTTCTTGCACTAAGTGGAACAGCCTGCATTACATCAATAAGAATAAACAACACCAAGCATTATTATGGACTAAAGACAGGGCATTTGCAGCATATTGACCACTGTCACTAGAAAAGATGGGGAAAGGCAGAAAATGAAACAACCAAAACTTCAAAAACACTTTGGATTTATGTCCAACTAGGTACTCATAAATTAATTTTAATGTGCAAGTATATTAAAAACATTAAAAGCTACAATTTTATTGTGGTTATCCCAAGAAAGTTAAGAGGAATTGAGGAAGATGGCGGCAAATGGTTGTTCAAAGCGAAGGCAGGGTGGACATACATTGACCAATTTTAATTATTTCAAAAATAGTTTAAAGTTATATGCAGTGTTCATAATCTTAACATAAATAATAATCCATAGATAACTAGCTTATGCATATAAATCAAAAACATAGAAACGACAATACAATGAGCAGTAGCTAATTTTCCCAAATAAGCACCTGAACAAGACATTGAGACAGCTCAACAACTCCTATAGCAGGCCTCAGCCAACCATGACCCTGTGCAGTTCGTGGTACAACTGCCATCTGCAATAGAGGATACAGAATTAATAACAGAAATTGCAAATGAAAAGATGCATGTATTGAGAGCTTCTAAACAGAGAAAAGAGCACGGTGTAGAAGAAAATGAGCTAGCAGGCTAAAGCATGACAACATGGAAGTTATGGGCAATCTGCTGTGAGCCCATTTTTATCTTTCATACAAATCTCAAACTTAAATTTGATTGCTGTAGCAGTAATTTCTTTCAGTAGTTTTTCATTTAGCTTCTTATACATTTGTCTCTAATTTGATTCTATCATCCACTCCAGGATCTTTTCCCTCATCTGACTCTCTTTCTTGGTTTATTTTTGAAAACTTCATCATACATCCTACATATCTAAAACTCCTATAAAATGCACAAGGCTGGTTTCAGCCTTTCCAATGACACTGGCATGTTGTGCACGTAACCATGCACAAATTTCATTCAAATTATTTAATTAAAGAGAGGTGGTTTACATAAGCCAAATTACCAAGCAATCTTATATTTTCTTATCCTGAAGTACTAAGGAAATCTCAATAAATTCACATGGCTTTCACCCATAAAGAGGGTTTTGAAAACATATTAATTAGATGAAGCATGAATGGCTTCTTTACCTTTTCACTTAAGGTTGTCAAAAAAAATCCTAAAGTATAAAAGTATACAACAGGTCACAAGATATGTTGTGAAATGGTAACAAAAGCAGTCCTAGAATTCTACTCGAAGATGATAGACAGGTGCAGATATGACCTTCAATAATTCTTCAAGGAGGCGAGGTGCAAGTTCTAGCATGCGCCTGAAATCACCAAGCAGAGCTGGAGATAAGGCAGCTGATTCACGGGTTAATTGTGCCTGAATCAACAACTCTGTCTGGAAACAAAATGACACAAAAGCAATCATAAGAATTCCATTCAGAAGCAGAAAAAAGATAAATTCCAATTTCTTAATACAGATAAATCTCAGTGCATAAATTACCTTTACTATAGCTGGATGCTGCTTCCAGAATTTAGCCTGCTCTTGCTTAATGTTCTTAAGGTCCAGATTCAACTCACTCCTGACTGACATAAAAAGCTTCTGGAGAGGTTCATCATCAGTCCTACGAACTGGAATTTCCATGTATTCAGCAGCCTTAGTAAAGACATCCATAACTTTGCTGTAAAACCAGGGTACAGGTTGAGATTAACAAAATAAATCAAATCATTTTGCACAAAATAACGCAAACAACTCCAGAAATCTATAAAGTTTGGGAATTAAAAAAAGTTGTGACTCGATTAGACATCAAGAAAGGTTTAAAACTATAAATATCAGATTCCGCAGAACACTTGAATCAAGGAGTTCAGTAATCTCGGCACTGGAACCCCATACATCATTTCCTTTAACCCCCCAATATTCCAATAACTTCACGAGCTCAAGGTAAGACATGGTTATCCATGCACGATGCAATGCAAAAGCCTCGTTAATGCAAGCGCATATGTGACTACACATGAAGGATTGGCCAAAAAGAAAAACAACATGAAGGAAAGAGGGGGGCCCATTATTTCCTACTTATAGCCCCCAACCCCAAGAAAAGGAACCTCCAAAAAGAAAAAAGCTCTTGCCCTCATGGATAATATTAACTGCATGCCCTTTTAGTTACCAACATAGATGGAGTGCATGTACATCTGATACTAATTGATTCAAACTTGGGTTTGATAATTAGTGATCATAAACTTTTCTTTTTTTTTGCATGAGATGATTACCTTGGGGCCAGTGAAGGTTTCATTAAGTAATAGTAAGTGGATAAGGTTTGATGCATCACATAGTTTCCAGTATACTTTGACGATCTTGAGAGATATATAACAGCTATCACCAATGGCAAAAGAATACAAACACCAACAATCCAGAGTAAAAGTATGCCACCAGATGCCCCATCTATGTCCAGAAGGAACTGAGGAAGGGCAATGCCCATTTGAAAGCCCTGCATCAAAAAGATATGGCATTAGTCTTAATTAGGGTTAATTATATAATTAGCATTAAAAAAAATTACTGCTCATTCTAAAGATAAAAGATCAATTACTTGTCTTCCATCTGGATGACCATATTTCTCATAATTTTCACGGGATATTGGGTCTGTGAGAGCCTGATAAGCCTTAACTATGTACTCCACAAAATGCTTGTGAGCCGCTGAAATATAAAGATAAATGCAACTATCAGTAAGTAAAAGTTATCAGTCAAATGCCTCATTTTTCTTGCTAATGTACAGGTTATATATGGGATTTCATACGACTGAATAACTAAAACACCTTCAACCTGGATCTGGGTTTTTATCTGGATGGTATAAAATAGAAAGCCTCCTATATGCCTTCCTTATTTCAGCATCTGAAGCTCCAGGCTCCAATTCAAGTATACTGTAAGGCTCAAACACTTGAATCTGAATAAAGAAACAGAACACTTCACTTAGCGCAAGTCATAACAGAGCTTCTAGAACATAGGCATCACAATAACTTAAACTGAATGATAAAAGTAGCACCAGAAGAAGCAACAATTCTAACAGTGGAAATAACAGTCAAAGAATCTCATATATGATTCAAACTCTAACTAAATGTATTTACCTCCCCGCTCATGTTTTTAATGTAATAAACCAGGAATATCATGATGATCCAGAGCAGCACCAGAGTCAGGTTACTACATGTTGAGAAGTTTGAGATCTGCAGGAACAAAATCAATATCTTCCAGATATGAAAAAACAACTCAATGCCGACAAAATACTGAAACTCCTCACAAACTGAACATTGAAGAGCAAACTAAAGGGGCAACAATATGACTTACCCGCTTAAATATGGATTTGCGGTACTTCCCTGAACGAGAACAATCTGCACACTGGCAATGAATGACCTTTGGTTTTCTGGATGCTGCTCGGCACAACTTCATTACGGTATAAGGCACTAAAGGCAGTGCCATTATTGTTAAAATGAAAATGGGAAACAACGCACTATTCTCTTCTGAAGCAGCCATGGCGACCTTCTACCTTGAACAAATTTTAATCAGTTGTTGCACAAGTAAAAAAAAGCAACTCTAACAGAATTTACAGTTTTATTCACCGCAACAAAAAAACAAGACGTTGATTAATTTTAAATAAAAATATTGCCAAGACGCTTAAAACACGCATAAATATTCGCTAAGAATTTTAATGTCATAGAACCAGGCAGGTCCTCGTTCTATCCAAGAAGGGAAAATTAAAAAACCCTAACTATCAACGGAAACAACTTGTATGTAAGAAAAAAAGCCAAAGAAGTAGTATAGCTCTTAGCAAGCAATAGTCGATCAGCTGCAATTAACTCAATATTGCAATAAGAAACCAGAAAAAAAAAAGCACTAAAAAAACCCAAAATCTGAAATTGGAACGAAATTTTGAGGAAGTTGGCTACAATCCGGATAAAAAATCTAGCTGCGATTGATCACTCGTGGCTGTTCAACATTCAGAAACATAGGAATTCAACATATCTGCGTAAATTCAAAAGAAAAATAAAAGGGAAAAAGGAAATTATGCAACCTGGGAAAAGAAAATTCAGATCGCGATCTGCTTCAGAGACGACTTTGTGTACGATGGCGCCAAGCTGAGCAATAAAAAAAGTACTGAAATTTGAGAGAGAGGGGGGTATTATCTTGGGTTTTGAAGGGCTTTTAGATCCGGAAACGTACACAGAAGGTTATGGTATGGTTTTCCCATTATAGCCTTAAGATAATTCATTATCTGGAGGTTATAATTGTCATATTAGTCGTTTGTATGGAGAAGGTGTTCTAAGTTTCCGTCAATTTTTTATTCTATATTTGTATATTTGGATTTATTTATGATGTACTCAACATACACCACAATAGAAGGCCAGAAAATTTATGATGTCATCCTCCCAAACTCCAAATTGTACTAAGGATGGCAATGAGTATAGAGTACTCGTGAATATTCGATTCGATTATATAAGATTTAGAATAGATTTAAATAGTGATTTCACTATCACTTTTTAAATATTCAAAGAGTGCTATCGAAATTTGATTATTATTTATAAATATTTTATTATTAT
>NW_018397254.1:6488850-6490054 GCF_002168275.2 Theobroma umbraticum | reverse complement strand
AAATTAAAAATATATAATTTTTTTAATTTTGTAAGTAATTTTTTTGTTAAAAATTAATAAATATATAAAAATATGATTACTCTAATTATTAATGTGATAATATTAATATATTTAAATTAAAAAATTATTAAATTATTAATTATATTTAAATAACATGAATATCATATTATATCATAAAGAATATAATTACTATTATATATACTTTTAATATAAATATATTTAGTTTTTATTTTTGATTAACATTAAAAAAATTATAACTTATAAGATTATTAATTATAATATATTTACCATTGTTTATATAAACTTATAATATATATACTTAAAAAGAGCTTTTAATATTAGAATAGTTTTGGAATCTAACTATTTTTTTAATTTTATGAAATTAAGAAAAAATTATATTTAATTAAATTAATTCATAAAACTATAATTATTAATTGACTTGTAATGTCTTTTAATATATAGTTTATATATTGTGTTAATTTACAAAACTTACAAAAAATATAACTTATAAAATTATTAATTATAATTTATACCTTTGTTTATAACTTATAATATATAAATCTAAAGAGAAATTATGAAATTAGAATAGTTTTGAAATTTAGTTATTTTTTTAAAATTTTATGCAATTAAAGGCAAACTCATATAATTAATTAAATTGATTCATAAAACTATAATTATTAATTAACTTGTGATGTCTTTTAATATATATACTTTATATATATTAAGTTCATTTATGAGGAATATAATTACTATTATATATGTGTTAAAATCTTTTAGTTTACATATATGTACTTTAAATATAAACATATCTACTTTTTATTTTATGTTAATATATAAAAATTATAACTTATAAAACTATTAATTACAGTATATATACCTTTATTTATATGAACTTATAATATATAAATCTAAAAAGAAGTTGTGAGATTATAATAGTTTTGAAACTTAATTATTTTTTTTAATTTCATGTAATTAAGGATAAACTCATAAAATTAATTAAATTAATTAATAAAACTTTGATTATTAATTGACTTGTAATGTTTTTTAATATATTACTTTGTAGACATTGAGTTTGTTTATAACAAATATAATTACTATTATATATATACTAAAATACTTTTAATATATATACATTTTAAACATAAACATATTTACTTTCTATTTTGTGTTAACATTACAAAAATTATAATTTATAAAATTATTA
>NW_018397254.1:6486428-6488750 GCF_002168275.2 Theobroma umbraticum | reverse complement strand
CATATTTTCTAAATTCAAATTCATCAACTATTAATTACGTATTGAAAAACATCCATTTCTTTGGGATTGAGTCTTGGATATTTTGATTCACATTGCTTTTGTTCCTGAGTTGAAGCATTGAGGCTTAGTGGCTCAAGTGTAGGAGAATATAAGAATGATTTGTATATTTTCTTTTAAAAAATTTGACAATTGTTTCCAACTTACTCATACTTTAATCAAACTTAAAAAAAAATTAATGTTGTAAACATCTAATATTCTTATTTTATTTTTATTTAAACTTATAATACTAAATATAAAACTATAATACATAAAATATAAATAATTAAATAGGACATATAAGATTAATAATTTCCTCTTATATAATCGAGATTGTTTAAAAACTATATATTCAAGATAATTTCTTTTCAATTAAATATAAAACGCAAAGCAAATAAAAAAGATATATCAAGATAATTTTCTCTTACATAATCAGGAATAATAAAAAAAATTGATACATTGATGAAATTTTAAACAATAGTACAACACTACAACTTATATTTGAGAATTACATAATAATTTATTAATTTTAAAAATTAAAATTATAAAAAATAAAATTCACATAACTGAAAAAAGAAAAACATGACAAGTAGAAGGTAAAACCCACATACGACATAACAAAAAATAAAATAAAAAAGAATATGGTTGATGACTCTTAGAAATTTAGAAAAGAAAATCTATAGAAACTTAGGCTATATGAGCAAATAGAATAGAAATGAAAAAAATAAACAAATATAAATAAAAATAATAATATATATTAAAAAAAATTTAAAGTTGAGTGAGGCATGTGGGATATTTTTTGTTATTTTTTATTTGTATTAATTATTAAATAAAAACTATTTTGAGGAATATAGTAAAAATTTTAAAAATTTTATATGATATAAAAAAATTAAAAAAAATAAAATTTGGGGCTGTCCCCGTACCTAGAGGAGGCTCCGCCCCTGAATCCAGCAACAATTCACATCCAATATACATGAAGGGGCTCCAGTTGAATCAATTTAGCATTACCTTGAAATGCTCATATGCCAAATCAAGACGACAAGCGCCCACGACGCCGCTGGGAATATTGAGGTGTTTGACATACGTAACTAAACAATAATACATTATGTTAGACTGCAAGTTATTTGCAACCAAAAGAAGCTTGACCAAACTGATGGCGAAGCGGCAAAAATTCATACCTGCATCACCTAAATCCATGAAAAAACGGAAAACAGGGCCATTCCTTTCGCTCTTAGTAATGTTTGCAAATATCTTCTTAAGCCACTCCGGTGTTCTATACATCAATAGAGATAAAATGCTTTCAATTTGTATTGAACAGAACCAATATCTTATAAGCATTTACTTAACAAAGGCTCAAATTTAAAAACAACATCCGAAATTCATATCATTCGTTTAAAAAAAATAATTTCATTGAGACAAACCTGTACTATTTTTGAGAGAATTGGTCAAATTCTATTAACTTCAAAACAAAAAACAGATTAATTAGAGTGAAGACCTCTTGGAAATGAAGGGAATATCGAAGTGAGTTGAAACCGCCATAAGACCGGTCCCTGAAAGATCGCACATGCTAAAGACTTGGCCCACGAACGCGGGGCCACCAGCCTTGCCACTGGAAGTGAGTCCCGCAATCCTGACCGTTGAGGGGAAGCCGGAGCTTGACTCGGCTGAAGAGACGCCCTTGATTGCGGATTTAGAAGAGACGGAGTCGGGCTGAGTTGACTCGAAGGGCGAGGGAGACAGGTGGAGGGGAGCGTCGGCGAATAGGAAAGGAGTGGAGATTTTGGAAGGGGGAAGGTGCGGCGTCGTTTTGGGAGAGGAGAGGAGAGAGAAGATAGACGTGGTGGTGGTCTGGAGGAAGTTGGTGAGGTTGCTGTGGTGTTGCTGGTGCGGGGAATCCGTTGGCGAGGCCATGCTTTGGCTGGCTTCTGTTTGTTGATTGGCTCGGTATGGCTCAAAGAGAGCGATAAAAGACAGTGCCTTTTCAGTGTCGAAACCTTGTTAAGGGAGAGCGAAGGGGCATATTACACTTGGAACGACAAACTTTTGGCATTTGGAGAACTTGCTTCAATTAGCATTTGGAGAATTTTAAGATTAAAAAAAAAAAGGTTTCTTTTATTTATTTCCTGTTTCTTTTTCCCAAAATAAACTCTTTTTTTTTTTATGACAGCCAACTTATTGTGTTTTTGGTACTATGAAATGGACTCGTTTTGGCAAGGAAAAGTAGAATTTAAAGATGTCAATGGATAAGATATTTATTAATTTTGAGATATTTAAATTTTAATTTTT
>NW_018397254.1:6317464-6486328 GCF_002168275.2 Theobroma umbraticum | reverse complement strand
AAGCAAAACTTTCCTAAAAGACTATTGTAACTCTTTCTTTTCTTGATTTACATGTTATACACTATTATTTTCTCAACATATTAATTTTTGAAATTTTTAACCTTAATTCCTTTGTCTTTAGCCTCCCAACAAAAGTTGGTTAGCTCTGCCCCTGGCTGGATTACTTCATAATTACTTGAACTGTAATTCTGTTACAGCTTATGCGCATTTCTGCAAGATTTAACAGTATCTTCTTGCCACTTGTTATTTTATTTAGCATGCTTGAAGACGGTAGAAATCATAGATGGCATTTTTATAGCCTTCTTTACTGCATATTTATGATGCAAGAACATATTTCATCACATTTCTACTGTTGTGCCTTGTTATATTAAGTTTAAACATTAACGTATGTGAATAAGAATTGCCTGGTGAATGAATGATCTTGTGGGAAATTGACAAAGATATTGCCCCTAATAAAGTGCTTTGAGGGAATATAATTTATGTAGTCAACCTGAAGGTTTGAATATGCTTTGGTTTATTGGAGCAACACATCTCTCTCCAAAAGTATCATGTGATGTATGACCTTGCATATTGTGCTGGATCTGCTAATAAAAATTTCTGCTTGCTGCACCTAATTGCGAATTTGCAATTTTAATGTTGTTCTGCAGACTAATTTTGACATTTATCATGATACTCTGTGCAGGACAAACCTCACTTATTTCAGTTTGTTCCAAATGAGAAACAGGTACTATCAATTCATGAGCATGTATATCTGAAAATTGTCCTTATTCTTCTCAATCAATTAGTTCTTAGGGTATGTTGACATTTTCTCAAAGAAAAAAAGATTTACTTCTCTTACAGGTAAAGGAAGCCAACAAGCTTCTTAAGGCAATCCCACAAGATGGTGAAAGGAGAAAGGTTGATGGTGTGCCTGTTTTTGGTGCTCGAAACTTGGATATTGCAATAGCTACTACAGAAGGGATTAAGTGGTTTGTTCTTCATTTCTCCCTTGTATTAATCAAGAGGATTTTCTATATTTTTGTTGCATAGAGTTTCCCTCTACCTCTCATTTACAGGAAAATAAACATCTTTAAGCTTGTGTCACTGTATCTGATGCTTTTGAGCTCACTGTTTTTCCCATCAGGTATACTCCATACTTCTTTGATAAAAACATGCTGGATAATATTCTTGAAGAATCTGTTGATCAGCATTTCCATGCTTTAATTCAAACCCGACACATGCAACGTCGACGTGATGTGATTGATGATAACTTGGCAGCTGAAGTGGTTGAAGAAATTGGAGATAGCATGTGGGAGCCTCCAGAGGTACAAATTTGTTAGTTTTAAGTTATGCATTATACTGAAACTTAAATAGCAGTGATTAAGCAAATTGAATGTGGGGATTAGGAAATATCTCAGGCGTTATGGATTTTAGGAACATTGTGAGATTGGTGGAATAATGAAATATTTCAGTTGTTATTAATCTCTTTTTACCCTTTGCTCAATTTCTGGGGCTTTCTGAGAAATAAGTGTAGTTTCTGCAGGATTTAGAGTAATATTTACCAAAATCATATTGGAACCTCTCTTTTTTTTGTTTGTAACCTCAAAATATATGCCTGTCAAATGAGTCCACTGCTTGTTATTGTACCATAAAGACATTCAAAATAAACTTTCAAGAAATAGGAGACAATATTGGATGTCTCTTTTTTTTCTTTTTTAATGGTAAAAGTAGGGTTATTATTTTTTTTGACTGCTGTATTAGCATTATCTCACAGGTTCAAGATGTTTTGGATGAGATTGGTCATCCTGCCATACCCTTGAGTGTCATTTCAAAGGCTGCTGAGATTCAGCTTCTCAATGCTGTTGACAAAGTACTCCTGGGTAACAGGTGGTTACGGAAAGCGTCTGGCATTCAACCAAAATTTCCTTATATGGTTGATTCATTTGAGAGAAGGTAATTCCTATACCATTTTCACTTTTCACCACCATAAATTGATGTTAAATATCTACAGAGTGATTTATGCTTGCCTTAACTCCTTGACAACCAAAAAAATCTCACTAAAGTAGATTGTGTTTATAGTTTGCCAAATTACCCAGTCAATGGTCCCTGGTGAGGTTTTCTGAATGTTTAAATAATTAGCTTGTCTACATAGCATTGCACGTTTTTGCAGTCGTACATGAACTCAGAAAGTCTGAATTTTGGAGAACTTTCTCATATAATTTTCTGGGAAAAGGACAAAAAGAAAAGAAAAAGCGTGCGTGTGTATATGGGTGGGGGGTTGGTTGATTTGTAAACTTGTCCTCTTAAGTACATCAGAATTAAGCAATCAATCCTTTTATTTTCATTTCTGTTAGATTGCAATGTCAAAAATACATGGATTTAGGTCTTATTGTTGCTGATTTCTGCAATTTTTACACTATTGCAGGAGTGCAGCCTCTTTTCTTAGAGCCTCTGAGTCAGCTGCATGCCTTTCCAACACTGAAACGGAGAGCAGCACTTCAGAGCTCAAATTAGTCGATGATGTTAAAGCTGACAATGGACGGAGACAAGATTTTGGATTTCCTTTTGGAGATTGGTTTAGTCATCCATGGTTGAAAGGAGAAGGGAAACCTAAACAGAGGTCAGAGGCAACGTACCACCATATTTTATTATTCATATAATGTCATTATTGTTTCATTCTTACCTGTTACACTGATCATATATATTTTGTTGTTTTAGAATGGAAAGCCCATCAAAGGAAAGCAAAAAGCAAAACTTTCAAGCTAATCCCTTTCTACCAAAGATTACAATGGTTGGCATCTCAGCTGGAGATGGACAGATGAGCAAATCTAGTTTGAAGAAGACTATGGAAGATCTGACAAGAGCGTTGGAGCGGACAGATCAGGGAAATACCACTGATAGTGACAGTGAGGAGTTAAAAGTTGAAGATAGAGATCCACTATTTGTTGCAAATGTAGGTGATTACCATTCTGGCTTGGCAAAGACTGGTTCAGCACGATGGGTTCGAGGAGGAAACAACTGAAAGAGACTCACTAATGGCAATGCTTATTTGGCAAGAATTTATTTATGACAGATGTAAAGTTAGCAATGCATTTTTTTTGACCGTTCTCCTTTGAAGTCTAAGAAGGTAGATGCGCCATGTTGCATTCACAAAGGCTGTATGTAAAGAAATTAGATAAAGGGGTCTAGGTGATCTATTTGGTTGAGGTTTTAGAATCCATATGGCTCATAAGTTTGAAAGTTGATTCCTTGTATAACGGAATAAGCATTATACGTTTTCCTCTGAGCTTTACCCTCAGCCTGCATTGTAAATAGGTGAAAGTCAAGATTTTGTTATGGTTTGCAGGTGTCTCATGTAAAGCTTGGACCCTTTGTTTTGTGTTAATTATGGGAATGCGTCTTTTTATTGGGAACACATTTCACTCAAAAATTGTATTTAGGGAATTTTTTTTTTGTAGCATATTAAAGCACTCTGCTACTGTTTTATCCATATTGCTCGCCAGATAACCCACTAAATATCCAAGATGCAATTATGAGGTAAACAATTGACCCAAAAATGTTAAAAGGGTTAGCTGACTGAGAAACTCTGGAATCTGGTGTAGATTTCTGTGTTTGACCAGAGCGTTTAGGATGAGGGACACAACCACCCCCAAATGAAAAAAAAAAAACCAAAGAACCGCGACCATAAGTTCTGTCCATTGCTTATTTGCTCTCATTTTGAGTCACAACTACTTTTTTTATCAGTACTTGATTGGCTTTCTCATCGATTCGGTCTGCAATAGAGAAAAATTTTGGTTGCATGGTACGAGCCGCAGTGACCACAGGTCGTATTCTATTCCATTTCTGGTAAAAAGAATTCCCCATAATACACAATGATGGACAAGGCACAAACAAAGGCCAAAAATGTGTCCGAGTGTCCTACTTCTTACGAGACATAGAGTCATAGGCCAGAAAAAGAATAAGAAGAAAGCACGTGGTGACATTGTTTACTGCTCCTCTTCCTGTCCTAGGGTGCCCCCCCCTTCTTCTGTCTCTATCTATCAAAACCGAAACAGGGATTGAGAAAGGGAAAGATAAACTAAAGAAGAGTAAATGGTGCATAGATAGTGGGATGAGTTGCATACAGATTGTGATCGTTTGCTTTTCTAGTGACAATAAAAGGTCTTCCTGCCAAACCCATAAAGCTTAAAGACCCCTCCCCTCCTTCTCTTCTATCCATTTTTCTTCCATCTTTTATTGCCAAACCCACACCAACAAGATTTGTGTGGTTGCATGATCCATGATGGCAAACAACAGTCAAATCATTTACCTTATCTACTCCATAAAGGCCGATAAAGCTATATTTTCAGAATATATTTTTTAAAATCTAATCTCAACCCAACTGAAAGGAGACCAACAGAAGTTAGTCAAGGAGTATAGTCCTGCCGATATAATGATATTCAGAGCAAGGATCTTATTTGTGTCAATTCATATACTTCTTAACTTATTGTCACAATCTAATCCTACTAATGTACCAAAAATCTGTTTTATTATTAGTTAAGAGACATGGGTAGTCCACTTTTATATCTCAAAACACACATTTGTCATGCACCATTGAACTAAACTTCCTTGCAGTTTTGAGAATCATAAGTGCTCTACTAGAGAAAACAGCAACACCCTAATGTAAAAATAGTGTAAAAGTAATAGGAAATGACTCCTGAGTAATAAGGACTGCCTCTTCAAATTTATAATGTCTTTCCTAAGTCCCCACCCTCTCAACCACTTGCATCAAGTCTCTATATCACGCTTTGGATTTTTTTTTTTTTTTTGGGTTAAACTAGAAGTTAGAACCACTATATAAAAAATTGAAGCATTACTACATATAGAAATTAAGACTAAGGACAAACAATTGCAAATGAGCTGGTTTTGCCCTTTAATAATAAAAGGGTAGAAGAATGGGAAAACACCAAATTATTTAAATCAATATTCTTGAGAATATATAAATCTAAATAAAAAACCTCTTAACTCGATCATTCTATTACTAGTAACTAACCTATGATTAACCTAAAATTAATTCAAGAACTCTCGAAGATTTATGGACCTCTCTACAAGGAAATCAAAGGAATAGGGTTTGCTTGTGGGCATGGTCCATGGTCCCTTATCATCATCGCTTATATTTAATTGTAAGTCTCCTATAAAGCAAAGCATCCCCCTCTATGCATGTTTGTTAATTATTCTAAGAAAAGGCCCCCTTTCTCTCTCATTTTCAATCAACCATTTGCAAATCACAATTTGGCAACTCACAAAACGCTTCTCCGAAGGGAGTATTCTTTTTGAGTGAAATATCAATTTTTGATTATAATTATATGTAAATTTATTAATATTTAAAATGAATAATTTATTTTAAAATATACTTTTCATTGAATATATAAGTCTTATCGTTAGTCAATTGTTAATGTTTTTATTAGTTTAACAACGTAATAATATTTTTAAGATAATCTATCTTTTATTAATTTTAAAAATGATCATTTTATAAATTATAATTTTTTATTTTTAAATTTTTCTTTCTTACTATAAAAAATTCTCTCTACTTATCTATTGTCGACTGACCACCTCGATTGGTGATTGACGCTCTCTTGGGGAGTAGATTTCGGGTGCACAATCAGATCTCCTACTCTCTTAAAAAAATCTAATTATATTTGATATTTAACGATTAAATCTGATTACGAGATAACCGGTCGATGTAAAAGAGTGTCGTCACCTATTTGTAAAAAAAAAATATTTTAAACATTTCACATTTAAAGATCAACGTCATTTATACCCTTAAAATGAACTATTCATTTTGAATATTGATAGATACGCATATAATTATTATTAAAAATTAAAAATATCAATCTATTTTACCCCTTTGTTTCTTTTCTCCTTCCTTCCGAAAAGAAGGAAAGGGAACAGAATATTATTACGCACGGATATGCCTTGTTCTTGCTTCTAGAAGCATATATTCTCTTTTTGTTTCTTATGTTATTCTCCTGTCTTTTTCTCTTTTTATTTTTTCATAAAATATTTGAGGATAGCCATTTTTTTTTTTGGGGAGATTGGATTCCTTTTAACGCGGTTTTGGTTATTCGCTATTTGTAATCCATCATACTCTTTTAACTTATCGCAAATGATCAAGATTATAATGGTTTCTGTTTTCATCTCTTTCAGCAATCATTATTGTTTTTTGGCACCTTGGTTTCCATTTCCAGTTTGTTTATTAAGCCATAATTCATTGGTATGTTATTTGAATTTAATTAAAAATTAATACTTAATATCTAAAATAGATTATTGGTATTCATAAAAAATTCAAATATAAATCTGAACGTGAAATAAAAATAAATTTAAAATTAATTTTTTTAATTAAATTAAATAATGTAAAATATCCGATTATATCACAAGTATTGTCATCCTTAACTCTATTCTGGAAATTATGCTATGTTTGTTTGAAAAATTCAATGGCGTTCAAACTTTGACCCTTTTTTCTAAAATATTAAAATCAGCACCACAACTAACATCAATTAATTCTTTTGTAGGTTACTAAATGTCGAAAAATGAACTATGTACGTCCAAAAATAGCCAAATCATGTCTGATTTGATCGGATTAGAGATTTACATCCCATATGCAAGAAAATTGATTAGTTGTAATTTTGATAATTATGTATCATAATTAATTTACATAAATCACATACTATTTCATATTCGTCATCACATTTATCCTTTAGTATAAATTATGAGCATGGAATCTCCATGCATAATATTAGCTGAAAATTTTGTCTAATATAACATTAATATAAGCTTGAGTTTATAAAGTAAACCAACTATAAGACAAAGATTTACTAATATAACCAGGATTGAAGGCAAAATTAATCAATGATTTTATCAGCGTCCAAATATAAATCAATAACAAACGTATTCCCAAAGTATTTGCACATAAAAAAAAAAAAATTCCATCCCAAAACGAATATAAAAGTAGATAAAGTCACGTGCTTTGCCACATAACCGGGTGACAGTAGAGCCTCTCTTTGATGTAAAGCCAAGTGTCAAGTCTCAAAGATTCCACATCGGCAATTCACGATGGAAACAGAGCACACCTGATCATTACCCTCCACGAAAAATGATGAACGTAAACGGCGGGGGAGAAAAAAAAATTTTTCAATACTTTTCACTCACACAGTACCTCCGAATCAGCCACCGTTAAAAGTGCAAAGATTCCAGCACAATCTGAACGAAGCAATACGCATCCCTTTGAAAAACTGACCCAGCCACTGTTTAACGGTGCAAGATCCCTCATTAAAAGAAGGTTACACAAAAGGCAAGCAACAGAGGAACAACAACTTTCCTTTTCCTGCAGAATGGGGCCACCAAATCACAAAGGCAATGCCACGTGGGGTCTAGTCGTACGGCAATGATTCTCCTACGGCCAGGGAGGTGCACCACTTCTCTGATAAGGATGCGCGCAGCGTGCCAAACAACTGCTTTTGCATTGAATTCCCATCTCGAAAGAGAGGACCCCAAACGTTGAGCCGGTCGTCACTGTTTGAGTGGATTCTAGGGAGAGATAGGGATTTTTGTTGGCCTTGTGGAACCCACCCTAAGTTGATAGCCCTGAAATTCTAATTTACACGCGCCGCCAAGAGAGCGGCGCTCTCAAAGCCGTTTACACAGATGCTGAATGAACTGTAGCAACGACAAGTCTAAGAACTGCAATGCGAGAGCCGCAAACATCACACGCTCTTCACGATTTGCACACATGATATACCAATACGAGTATTTGTCAATGTCCTTCGATCTCTATTTTATTTTATTGGATTAAAAGTGAACTCATTAATATACTTCCAAGAAGCAAACCAAACTTTAGTAATTACGTGTGCTTATTAAGATATTGTGCAATATTTACTTTTCAGTAGAATCAAATGTCCTAATGTACCGAAAAAAAACTAGGGTACAACCCAAAATTTATGTATTAATTACATTGTATTAAATCTAGATGCAGAGGAACAAGAAAAAGACACCTGCCACCCACCTAAACTTTTCTTTTATTTGTTGATAACAAATATAAAATTCAACATTTACCAAACTATTTTAATTAGAACCAACTAATTATTACAAACAAAATCGAATTACGAATATTAATATAGCTTTTCGTGCATGTATGTATTCACAAATAAGAAAAATTTTAGAAATTCAAAATCCCATACGATTATTCAAAAAGGTTGATAAGAAAAATTTTAACAAAATATCGAATAAAATTCATTTAAATTAATAGTTTATACATTAAAAAATGATTATCCTTTCTCAAATCATAAGAATACTAAAATAAAAACATTCAAATTAATAATAAAAAAATCAAATAATACAAATTATCATCTTTTATAGATTTTATTTTTGGTTGTCAACGAATAAGTATATTTTAAGATTACAATACTAGATAATATTTTCTTTTAATATATTACTATTCATACCTTAATTATCAATAATTGTATTTAATATATATTATTAGCCATTTTATTTTTCAGACCGGCCCTTGAATACAGTAATAGCCCAACTTCAAGGCAACAGTTAGAAGAGAAAGTAGCACATTAGTCCAGTTGCAAGACATGCAACGACAATATTCGCAAGCGTACATTGGAGCGATGTACGCGCCCGTGAAGGGAGCGATGAGTTCCGAAGATGTCACCGAAGAGAACACAATGCCCAATTAGATTTCGAGTACAATATTGACAGAGCAGAGCGTGTAGGATAATTTGGAAGCATAGGATAGCATCGTCCTTACGATTGCCACATCGCGCTGGGCCCCGCCACCCTTTTGACATTTTCACAAAGTCAAAGAAAAAGCAAAAGTGGGGAAATTAAATCCCATGAACCCCAAAAGGCCAAAAAAATAATAAAGAAAGAAAAATCACTATTTCCGTCTCCTTTTGTTTTGCAGGAAGGAATACACATCTTGCTTTTTTCTTTTTTCTTTTTCAGGTATAAATAATTAAGAATTACCAAGTCAGTGCACAACCATTTCCTCTCTCTTCTTACTCCGTCATATAGTTTTATGCTTCTTCTTTTTTTTCTTTTCTCTCTCTAAGATTGTTTCTTTCTTTCACACCTAAAAGAAAGTCAGCGCCGTCCTTTCTGCCTTCTCTGCCTGTATCTGCTTTTGGCCCAATTTGCTTCAGGAAACGCAGAGTCGAGACTGGGTTTTTTAAAGTTTCTAGGTTGATTGGGGTTCTGGAAATGGCTGAGGATTGGGATCTTTATGCAGTGGTGAGGAGCTGTTCGTCTGCTGCCAATACCACCGCCACAGCAAGCAATGATTTCACGAATGAGAATGGTAGTAGTTGGCGTGAGGACCCTTTGGCTTGCTTGGCTTCTTTGAAGTTTGAGGAAGAAGATGACCTGTTTTCATTTCCTAATCTTTCACAGCTTAGGAAAAGTGGTTCTTTGCAAGATTCTTACAAGCCCTTTTTGCCTTACGCCGACCCCACCACCACCAGCACTAATCAAGGTATAGATCCCAGCTCTTCAAGTTCTGTTCCTGGAGGATCTAGTGGCCAACATCATCAGCATCAAAGGTTAAAACAGCAGCAGGAAAAACCCACCACCACCAGCATCGGGATTAGCCCTCCATTGACCCCCACCTCCGCTCCTATTTTTGCTTTTGGCCAATCTGGAAACCAACAACCACCGCAACATGTACAGGAACAACCACAACCGCAGCAGCAAAATCCATTAGACCGACAGCAGCAGCTGCAACAACGGGTTCAACAGCAAGAGGGTCAAAGACCTGCTGCTATCCTTCCTTTACGGAACATGAATTCTCAGGCTCCGAGGTCAAGAAAAAGGTAAACGGCTGGGTCTTGTTAACTTGTGTGTTTAGTTTTTGGTTTAAAAGATTGAAGCTTTGGAGCATTTCCCCGACTAAAAATCCTCCATTTTTCTCGTCTTGCAGGAAGAACCAGCAGAAGAGAACCGTATGCCATGTAACAGCAGATAATTTGTCATCAGATCCGTGGGCATGGCGTAAGTACGGCCAGAAGCCCATCAAAGGCTCCCCTTATCCGAGGTTAACTTCCGTACCCTTCGATGTTTCTTTCATTACTTTTCCTTTTGCCTTTTTTTTTAAAAACCAAAATCCTACTATTTATACCAAACACAGTCTAAAGATGGATATTTTTGGTTTCTTCAGAAACTACTATAGGTGCAGCAGCTCGAAAGGGTGCGCAGCAAGAAAACAAGTGGAGCGAAGCAATTTCGATCCCAACATCTTTATTGTTACCTACACGGGCGACCACACGCACCCTAGGCCTACGCATCGGAACTCTCTCGCTGGCAGTACTCGAAACAAGCCAGCAACCATTCAAAAGGCTGCAAGCAAAGATTCTGCCCAGGAAGCCTTGCCTAGTGCTTCTTGCTCCTCTCCTCGCTCACCCACGAGCCTCTCTCCCATCTCTCCCACAACCCCACTTTCAGCTCCTGAAGACGCCGCCGCTCCCCAACACAACACTGATGATATTAATGGAGGTGAAGAAGAGAGCGTTGACATGACTCTTGAAACGGCTCTGGATAGAGAAAGCAATGAAGATGATGATCTTCTGATTCCCAACGCGCATGTAGATGAAGATCTCTTCAAGGGACTGGAAGAGCTCGTTGGTGGTGCTGACGCTGGGAGTACTAGTAGTGGATTGGGAAGCAGCCCGTCCTTTGGTGATAACTTTCCTCCTTGGGGCACTGGTAACTCCACCGCTGCCGCTGGTGGTGGCTGCTAAACAGATTTTCTTTTTAATTAATGTTATTATTTTTTGTATACTAAACATATAGTAGCATAAAAATTTTTTTGGTTGGGAACAGAGAAGGAATACTCGGAGTTATGTAACTTTCCCCCCTTTTTTTCTTTTTACCTCTCTCCATCAAAAATACAGAGAGAGAGAGAGCCTATTTTCCACCTTCAATTTCGTATATAACATTATAATAATCCTATGCATGCGGTTTAATTTTTAAGGGCAAAAGTTATAAGGTCCGATGTACAGTCATAATTCTCCTACAATGAATCCAGTTCTAGTTTCATCACAATCTGATTCTTTGCAGCTGATCATGAATGATAGGCACAATCTGAAATTCCCATGTCGGTTAAGTTGTAATTGCATGGTCGTAGCCAGCTTTGATCCAGTGCGCATTGGAAAAGAACCTTGTTATTGCCTGCTTTTTGGTTAATTTCGATAAAATAAACCATCTGGGACAGTATGATTATCACTAATCATAATTTACTTTAAAGCTAATTTTTTTAGGAATCCATTCATTTTGTTTGATGGAACAGTAGATGTCTGATGCAATTGAAACTGATGTTTATTAATAGTTTTCATTAAGCATTTGCTTAAAAAGAATTTGCAGCATAAAATAATTATCTACATTTTGTAATAATTCAATGTTTTAAACTGTTTAAACAATAAACTAACACCGAAGAATTACTACAATAATTGAAACAATAGACAATTAGCAGCCTGCCTAACTATAATTAGCAAAAAAAAGAAAGGTCTCTGCTTCCTCTAAATGTGATTTACTCATCCTTTTCTCTGTAGACTTTACTATGATTATTAAATATGCGTTTTAATTGGGAGTTGGGACAGTCAATTGATAAAATGACAGTTGTCGGAACCGCAAAAGGAGGAGGGGCCTGCATTTCAGACCGTGAAACCAAGTCCGGTTTGGATGCCTTTTATCACGAGACAAAGGCAAGATCCTTTTCTTGTCTGTTCACACGGTCGACTTTGCTAGTGGGTTCCTAGGTCAAATATTTTTTTAATTATAGATGCAAGGGTTGGTCAAACATATTTTATTTACTTACAACTATTATAATTATTTAACAAGGAGGAGGAGAATATAGTAGTAGTTTAATTCAATAGGCAAATAAAGTAGTAGTATCAGGGTAACTGTGAAGAGTACTGTAGTTTATAATTATTGAATTCCCAGCATCCTAGAAAAATTCGTGGATCATGGTCATGACTCATGGGTGAGGTAGCTTGAGAATCTAATGATGTTAAAAAAGAGAAGGGGGGTTGAGGGTGCAAGTTTTTAGGGCAATGTTATCTTAATCAAGGTATTTAATGGAAAGAATGTGACCAAGGCAGCCCTAAGGGGTCTTATTCTTTGTGCAATAAAAAGGGAGAGAAATTAATGAAATGAATTTTTTAAAATGTGGGTATATGATGTAAGAAGCTTGATTTTTGTTTTCTTCCTATATCCAATTTTGTTTATCCATAAACAACTCAAGATTTGTTCTTCATTCGTGAGTGATACATAGATCTTGAATTTTATCTGTTTTGATCCTTTTAATTTAAAATTTGACTAGATTTTATTAAATTATTGCTTAGATATTTTAATGAATATTTGTTTGCTGAGTTATCCTCACTAAGGTTTACACAATATATACGTATATATATTGACAATGGGAAATAGCGTAAACAAGTCAAAATATTATCATAAAATTAGTTATATTGTCTGATTCATATATGACATTTCGCACTGTATATAAAGTTTATTACAACCTTGCACCGTTGCAGAGATGTATTATTTTAATTTAAAAATACTCTGTCCTTGAAGATAAAATAATAGCACACTAGATATAGATGAAGAAAACAAGGCATTGCTCTAAACAAATAAATCATTCACTCAACCGACCAGTATGACAGCAGTCATAATTAATGTGCAAAATGTTCATTGAATGATGCATCCATTAACTTACTAATTACTAAGTCTTTGGAGTGTCACTTGTATACATACATACATATATATATATATATAAGATCATTTGGGTCATTAAATTCTAAAGGAGACTTAGAAATTGAAATTCATATTTGTTATCATTACGTTACAATACACTAAATGAGGTTGTAACAATTTTTATTTGCAAATTAGCAATACAAAAGTTTGTTTTTCATTTTTGTCCTTAGTTAAGAAAACTGTTGATGCAAAAAAGGAATATTGTTGCTGAAAGATTGATGACAATTAAGTTTTGACTTTTGATTGTGAACTTTTTTTTTTATATATATATTTATAAACAATAGAAAATAAGGACAGGCTAATGCAGGAACATTTTCGTAAATATTATGCTTGAAAGGGGTTTTTTAACTCAGAAAATTTTAAGATAAAAAAGATGTATAAGATAAAAAAGAAGAAGAAGAAGGAATGACATCATTCATACGTCTGATTTCATCATAGGGTTTCTCAAAAGTGTGCACATTTCCAATGAAAAACTCAATTCAAAAGGCAGTCAAAATATGAATTAGAATTCAACTTTTCGTTACAAAGGAAAAAGCAAGTCAAAATACGTTGTCAAGTCGAGGACAATTCGATTGCAAGATCTACTTGGAAGATGTTTTTGTAGCTTCCTCGTCATTGTTTTCTCATCCCAAAAAGAGGGGGAAAAGATGATCTCTTTGTATCATTTGTAGGGTTGATATTTGGTATTGGAATTCCACCCAAGTCGAAGGAAGGCCCATTTGATTCTTTTCAGTGGCCCCTCGGAATTTATTGGGCCACTCTTTATTTCCCCTTTCACTAATATGGGCTTATTTGTGTTTTCGCCCAAGAGCTTTATTGGCCGGACTTAATACAAAAATTAGAAGCCCGAAAAGAACACGGGTTAGAACGACGTTTTGTTGAACACGGGCTCATTGAACCTTCATCAGGAGAATCCTAATTCCAAACCGTCTGTTTTGTTGGTCCACACGAAAAACAGTCCGCCGAGATTGATTCGTCGTATGCTTTCGCTACACAGGATTCAGCCATCATCTAACTCTACAACACCCTCTTATAGTGCCAGTTCTTCCATCTCCCAACCGAAAGTCGGAAGTGAAAGAGAACACCCGAAAGAAGTGGGGTGATCCGGTGCTCCGCAGAATCTGACAAAAAAATGTTCCTGCGATTGATCTCGCGGCCGTTGCTGGCGAAGGTGAAAGAGACGACCGGGATCGTCGGATTAGACGTCGTCCCCAACGCCAGGGAAGTCCTGATCGGTCTATACGCTAAGACCCTGAAGGAGATCCAGGCCGTTCCCGAGGACGAGGGCTATCGTAAGGCCGTGGAGAGCTTCACACGCCACCGTTTGAAGGTCTGCCAAGAAGAAGAAGACTGGGAAATGATCGAGAAGCGCCTCGGATGCGGCCAGGTCGAGGAGCTAATTGAAGAAGCGCGTGACGAGCTCACTCTTATCGGGAAAATGATCGGTTCGTTCTATGGCATTTCTGTTTTTTCCTTTTATTTAAAAGTTTGTTAGGTAAATGTCATTTTAGGGTTTTAGAATGCTAAAACTTTGAAGTTGTAGACTTTGGAGGTGAAGAAGCTCTAGATTAGGCGATATGCTAGCGATTGGGTCAGTTGTGTTCTTTGGCTTAATGATTGGTTCTGTTTTTCGTTTAGAAAATCTGGGTCTACTAAAGCTGGTTATTTCATTGCTTGTCCAAGGCTGCCTACGGAAATCAGAAATCCTTTTAATAAGAAAACTTGTGCAAGGATTGCTTGACCATAATTTAACAATGGGGATTGGAGTGAATTGATGCTGAAAGTAGTATAGGAATCACCTTGTTTCCAGCTGAGATTATTCAGGTGGGGGGCAACAGGGGTTGGCTGGTTATGGAAGGGGATATAATAACACATACAAGAAAAAAGAGACCAATCTTTTCCATAAGGCTAACATATTTAAATTAGTTAATATTAATCATTTTTATCTAAGCAGTGAATTGCATGTTCATCGATCACCTCAATCTTCAAAACTTGCTTTATTTAAATGTGCATTGGTTCTTCATTGGTGCTACTCTGATGTTATGGCATGTAATTCTTCTGGATGCTTTGCTTGTCCTTATGCTTTAAATTGTGGTGGTTGTTTTGCTTATACCCTGCATAGAGTTAGTTTCTGCAAACTTTTACTATTTCATAATTTGTCAAGGTGTTTGTTTTTAGTCAGACCCATCAGCGAATCCGGTCTACTGTAAGCCATGTCAGCAATATTTTGTTTGAATATTTTGCTGCCAAACATTTTCACTAGTCTGGTGTTAGTTGACACTTTCATGGTTGTTTGATGTGCTTTCAGCTGTTCTCAAGTTTCCACTGTCCAGTAAAGCTTCCCTCTGTTGCCACTTTATGATTAAAAGTAATTGCAAGAAAACTTTTGATATTTTGCATTTTCTTAGTAATGATATGCATTTCATATTATGTCGGGTTGCAGAGTGGGACCCCTGGGGTGTTCCAGATGACTATGAATGTGAGGTGATTGAAAATGATGCTCCAGTTCCCAAGCATGTTCCTCTACACCGACCTGGTCCTCTCCCTGAGGAGTTCTACCAGACATTAGAAGCTGTTTCTAAAGAGGATGCACCTAAAGTCACCTCTGGGGAGCCACAATTAAAGGCGTAGCATGTTGCAGACACTTGGCTGGAGGCATTTAGGGTTTCAGAGTTGAGATTGCATTTTTCTTCTACACCGACCTGGTTCTCTTGTTTATGCTTGTTAATCTTGTTTTGGGCCTGTTTGGTTGATGGATGGAGTTTTAACCTAAGACAAAGGCTGGAACAGTTCAGTTGATAATAATGTTGATGTTCCAGGGGGTCACGAAAATTTTGTCCTCTCAGCTTTGTTTCCTGCATTCTTCTGACTTTTACATGTGTATTTTTTTTCCATCAGAAACTTGATGCTGGTAATGGCATGATTGTGATGATTTCACCATCGGTTTTAGACGTGATTAGATAATTTTGATTGAAACGTGAAAGGAAAAGAAAGTTTTTTGGAAAATCTTTTGCTGATTAATATTTCTTATTTCAAAGTTAAGTTGAATTTATAACCCACAGGGATACTTCTGGCCTCTTGACCATCATCATCTTTGGCAAACAAAAGTCACAAATGATTCGTCTCAACCAAAGGACAGTAACAGAGGTAAGTGGAAAAGCTCTGCACTTAATAACTCAGTCTGAAAGGATTGTGTAAGAGACTATGAATAGAAAAACAGGTTTAGATCATTGCCCCTGAGACCTGGCAGAGAACAGGGTAAAGTGCTTCGTTCTTCAAAACTGACAGCCTCTACATGAGCACTGTCCCTTTCTAAATGAATGTAAGCGATTACCCTCTCGTACAATTATTTCCTTATCAACCAGATCTGTTACAAATGTTATAAAGTCATGGCAATTTCTGCAAATACTATTATTCTTAATTATATGTATCGGAATCTTGGAAGGGGTATTTAGAAGACCAAATGCAACCGCTAACTTCTCACTGTGATAGTACGAGTCTCCAATTCCCATGCCTTGATATAGATATCTGTGATTCTTAATCTCAGCGTCAATCGATTCTATTTTCTCGTAAATTTCATTTATCTGCGGATGTGATCTTTCACCTGCTACAAAGAGATGAACTTTGCTTCTGATCTGCACCCAGCTCTGGCTAGGATTCTTCCTCAACTGTTTTTCTCTCATCAGCTTGCGAGTCTTCTCACCAAAGTCATGTCTACCGGAGTCATCGTACAAGTTCGCTAGCAGTATATAGAATGCTGGATCGGATGGGTCAAGTTCAAGGCCTCGTCTTGCCATATCTTCTGCCAGAGGTATATTTCTATGTGCTTTGCAGGCTCGCAGTAGTGTCTTGCATATGGAAGCATCTGCTCTGAAGGGCATAGTTTGTATCACTTCCATAGCCTCCTCTAGGCGGCCACCTCGACCCAGTATATCAACTAAGTAAACATAGTGGTCCAGCTGTGGCACTATATCATATACTTCTCTCATGGATTGAAAATACTCAAGACCAAGGTCAACTAATTTACCATTATTGCAAGCTGAGAGCAATAACAAGAACGTAACAGAATCAGGTCTAACTCCAGCTAACCTCATATCATCAAAAGCAGAGAGAGCAGAGGAAATAGACCCAATTGATGCCAATCCAGAAATCAACCCATTCCATGAAAATATATCTGGCACTGTTATCTCCCCAAAAGCTCTTTGTGCGTCACATATGCATCCACATTTGCCATACAAATCAACTAGGCCATTTGCAACTGAAACCCACCTGCCCAAACCAGATTTCACAGAATGAGAGTGAAGTTGCTTTCCAGTCACCAATGTGCCCAAGTCTGCAGATGCAGATAGGAAGCTGGCCATGCTAAATGCATCAATCTTGATATCATCATTATACATATCAGTGATAATGTGCAATGCCAACTCATGGTGACCCAATTGATTTACCCTTGAGGCTAAACTAGTGTATGTGATTGCATCTCTGTGACTCATCATATGAACTACTTGCCATGCATAGTCTAGCATCCCCAATCCAGCATAAACATCTATAAGAGCATTCTGAACAACAATGTCTTTATACAAATTTGTTTTAATAACATGTCCATGTAGCATTAACGTCTGAGGAAGCAATTTTGCTGCATTGAAGGACCCAATAATGCTAGAGATGGTAAAAGAATTTGGTTGCACTCCTGATACTCGCATCTCCACGAAAAAGTGCAAAGCATCTTGTTGAAAACCATGTTCACCAAAACCTGCAATCAAAGAGGTCCAAGAAATGACATTTGGTAAGCTGATTCCTCTAAATACTCTCAAGGCATCTTTTATTTTATCCGAGCATTTCACATACATGGTGACAAGTGCATTTCCAACATTAACATCATCCTCCAACCCAGCCACTACCACCCTTGAGTGAATCTGTTCCCCTAATTCTAGAGACAACATTAATGAGGAAACACTCAATAAGCTTGAAAACGTAAAATTATTAGGTAAAATTCCAGAGATTCTCATCTCACGAAATGCAGCTATAGCCTTTCGAAACATGAAGTTTTGAGCAAACCCAGAAATAACAGCTGTGCATAACAAAGTATCATATTCAGATGTCAAATTTGAGACCTTTATAGCATCTTCCATCCTTTGAAATCTTGCGTACATATCAACTAAGGCCGTTTTCAACACCACATTCAACTTCAGTCCCCGCAACAACATATGGGCATGAACCAACTTTCCATATTTTAAACCAAGAACACTACATGCTCCCAAAAGTTTCACAAAAGTAAATTCATTTGGAGGAACCCCAGCTTCAATCATATCAACATAAAGTTGCAAAGCCTTACTCCATCTCTGAGCTTGAACAAATGAAGAGATCATCATTGTCCAAGAAACCGTATCATGATTTCCCACATAAATAAACAACTTATAAGCTTCACCAATAAAATTAAACTTGGAGTAAAAATCAAGTAAACCGCTGACCAAAATTGGGTTCTGATCAAACCCTTGCTTTATCATATAAGCTTGAATACAAGTTCCATACTCAAATTCTCCTAAAGCAGAACATGACCGTAGCACACTTGACAGCGTAAACTCATTCGGGCGTTGCCCAGAAATTAGCATAGAATCAAAAAATTCAAGAGCACAATCATGGTTTCCCCTCTGGACATAAGCTGATAGAATTCCAGTCCAAGACACGACATCTTTATACGGCATTTCATCGAAAAAGTGGCGTGCTTTGTCCACTCCGAAACATTTGGCGTAAAGGGACAACAGGTTGTTGTTCAAATAGAGACGGTCTTGAAGACCCAGTTTTATTATAGGACAGTGAACGGATATACCTTCTTTTAAAGAGTTGGAATTGCAAAATGGCAGTACCCTTGAACAGGTTTCTTCTAAACGGGTTCCTTCGTTTCCCTTGATGATCCTGCTCCCTGTCTTGCAAAGCATTTCTTTTTGCCTACTAGTTTTTGCTGCACCCCAAGAGACGACTGTAAACAATTATTAGAGATTTATGTCAAGGTAAAATGTCAGGAAAGGTTAGATTTTGATGGAGTTTTTTTAATAAAAAATATTAGGAAACTCACAAGCATTATATATATAAATAAATAACTTTTACAATCCATAAAATTTAATTATGTAATTGCATACATCTTGTTACAAAAATAGATTACTAATTTTTAGATAACAGTCAATCTTCTTTTGTCATTTGATAATGGTATTCTCTTTCCAAGTCTAGGACACATAAATCCCAATACATGTTTTACTCATTCATTGAGCAATATAAATAGTAAAATTATATATATATATATATAATTGTTCTTTTTGGGTACTAAAAAAATAACCTACCTTATGGTTTGAGGGGATCAAATATGTTCGTCGAGACTTCAATAAACTTATTTATATTTTCAAATATACATCTCCCAATTTTATAAAATACAAAATTTATTAAATAAATCTAGATTACCACTTCACACTTGTATAACATACTCGTGTACTGTAAGACACCTAGTCGCCTTAAATCTTGGAAACTTGTTCTTATGTTCTCCTGGATGCCTACCGATCGCAATACACAACTCACCATTGAAACAGTTTTATTACATACTTACTTTGATAACTTATTGAAACAGGCAGAATTAAATAAGTGTAAAAAAAGTTTTTAAAAAAGAAATACAATAAACTAAGATCTCCCCGATAAATGACAAAACAAAGCAAATAATTAATTTAAAATCTTTCATAAAAAAAATTGCAGAATCTTTAATACTACCTGCTTGACAATTTATAAGTTGATGATACATTTAGACTCTCAGGTCGAATCTTTATAATAAGATATAGTTTATAATATCATTCAAGAGCAGAAAAAAACAAAAAATAAAGTAAAAAAGAAGAATTTAACCACAACACGTTATTACAAATGTCCTAAGCATACATACGAATATAATTAGCAACCAAATAACCTCAAATATTTATTTATTTAGTTTACGTTTTTTTTTTGGTAATTTAACTATAAAAAGATGATCTGCATATTCAGCCAGGACTAAGGTCAATACAAGGGTAATTTAATTTAATTTTATGCTCTAACTTTTTAATTTAAAATGAAATTTACTATAATTTTAATTAAAAGATAACTTGATAACTTATATTTCCCAATTAATAACAAAAATAAGATCAGTGGACTATATTAATAAAATTAATCCAACGGTGACTATTTTATGATCTTACAATAAGATCAACAACTTATTATACTTAGAAAATGATAATAGAAGTAAACTAAGTTGTGCGCATGTTTAGTCCAAAAAACCACTTAGATGTTATTTATGCACTTTTTTAGGTTTTTTATTCAATTCGACTATTTTAAAATACATACATATATCATTTAACTAAGTACTGTGAGTGTTATATACATACAATCATCAAATAATTTTTTTTCTTGTAGTGCACATGCCACTTTGAAGAATAATCATTCAAATTGTATCAAGGATTAATTTAAAGCAATTATTGATGAGTAAAGAGCTAAAATTTTAATATTTTAAATATGCTACTTGGTGTTATATATGTGTCCATGGACTTTTAATTAAATTAAAAAAATATATGTGATGTGTGTGTATATAAATAATATCAATATAACCTGTAAAGATCCCAAATCACAAAAAAAAAAAAAACCTTTTGCGTGCATTAAATTTTAAAAGATCAGTTGGAGACAAGGGCAATGTATATTCCTCTGTTGCAAAAGCTTGAGCATCAATAATTAGGGAACTATGAAAGTAGGAAGTAATTCTTTGGAATTGAATCTTTTGCTTAAGCGGGCAAGGACCTTTCTTCGTATGGGATACCGTATCAGACATTGTTTCAAAAAGCAACGTTGTTTCCTTGCTTAAAAGTGCAACCTTCTTCGAATGCTCTAATCATGTGCCTTGTACCTTTCTTTACATTTTCAGATAAAACCAAAAAAAAAAAGAAATTCATATTTTAGATAAGCATTACGTCAATTCTCTAATCAAATTATTTTTATTTGTCAGCCGGTTCAACGCCTACATGAAACTTCCTTGGAACCAGAAGTAGAATTAAAGCGAATCGACCTTTGATTGCGGAAACTTCTTCGGTGTTATGAGTTATGACCATTTTAATATAATGGAGATTTCCTCCTCATGGTGTCCATTGTCATGCTCATGGAAACTGCCTTGATCACATTGAAACTATCAAGGAAATCTTCGTGGTGAATAGGGCAAAGCGATGAAACCGTAATAAGGTTTTTGAAATGTAAACTCTAAATTATGGCTATAATATAATTATCATAATATATGGAAATATATTCCGATAATTATTTCAATAGTTTCCAGGCTATTATTGGATCCAAGGTACAGTGTTGTTCAAAAGTGAAGGGCAGTTCAAAAACCTCTTTCTTTTTATTGCTTAGCGAACTTTACCGTACTTGGAAGCATGGAATATGTAGCATATGATTATATAACCGGATTGGGATTGAGCCAGTGGTACTATCCCTTTTTTTTAATAAATATTTTAATAATAAAAATGTATTAAATAATAGAAAAATGATTTAATGGTTAGAATTTTGATTAACAATCAAGAGTATAAGAGATTGAATGTTGTCATTTATAAAAAAAATTGATTTAATTAATTAAAAATTTAATTAAATTGATTAACGACTCAACAAGAAAGTAGATCGGTTGAATTTTTTGAGAATTTGGTTTCGAATCAAACTGAACATGTTATCAATTTTCAGTTCAATTTATTCAATCTGTTTCTCTAACATTAATATATGTTAAAGAGATTTATATTTTTTTTTCAAATGTAAAATAGTCAAATTACTAGATAATTACTTGAATTTGACTTGATGAACTTATTATTGTAGAGTCGAGTTTAAGTTTGAGTTACTTGATTCATGATTCAAGCTGAATTTAAGTTTTATAATACTCTACATGAATAATCAATGAATTTTGCTTAGTTTTTGAATTTTTAATAATATTCAAGCTTAAGTGGAGTTTGGAACTTCTTTATTAAAGAGATAATAATCATACTAATCGATTTTAACCTAATGCCCAAGCACAAAAAAAGAAAAAAAAAATCTCAAGCCTAATTTTGCATCAGGAATTCATTTATTATAAATCTCACATTAATAAAAAAATTAAATAAATATTAAATTTATAAATTAAAATCTTCGTTTACATATTATATATATCTTTTGAATTAAAAATATATTTTCATGACAAATAATATCATATCAAAGATAAAATAGACCTTTACCTTAGTGAGAGATCAATAGAACCCCATGACTAATCTTTTCTCAAGAAATATTGAAGTTGAGATAGTGTAAAGTCTCAATGAGATTTTATGAGAAATATCTGAACTAGTGTCAAGGGTATTTTGCTTTAAACATAAAATGACCCATGGGTAAAAAAATATAAAAGCTTTTTTCACTTATTGGATATATTTTTAAAATTAAAAATGTAGATCGATGATATCATTTACTTGCATGCCATTAATAATTAGTTAATCAGGAAATAATTACTAATGAATCACAAATTACTATCATTATTAATAAATCATAAATTCCTAGATTAGCAGCAAAGCAAGATATCACGCCATGGAGGAGTTGGGTTCTCAAAAAGGAAAATAAAGCACAAACATTGTGGCTAAATTTGTCATTTTAAAAAATAAACGTATTCTTGACCGTAGCCTAATGAAGTCTTCCCCGACTCCTCATGCCCTCTTTTTATTTAACCCCTATGGTTTTAGTTTCGCTCAAGAGTCCATTGTATTCTCCTACAGTCCAGAAAATCGCAATCCCCCTACCTCTTTTCTACTGTTCTAGAGACTTCTCTTTGCTATTTCTTTCCTGTTTCTCTTCTCTTGCTTTCCCCAGCAATGGCGTCTGATCTGGAGACCAAAGCCAAAGAAGCCTTCTTCGATGACCACTTCCAACTTGCGCTCGATCTCTACTCGCAAGCCATCGAACTTAACCCTAAGAGCGCCGAACTCTACGCTGACCGCGCTCAAGCCAACATTAAAATCAACAATCTCACTGGTAATTCCCCTATTTTCCCACCCCATCTTACTTTATACTATAACCTTTCCCTTTTTTTTTTAGAATAATTGTGAACTTCGTTGTTTTTGTAATTTTGTTGGCGCAGAGGCTGTGGCGGACGCCAACAAAGCAATTGAGTTGGACCCTTCCATGTCTAAAGCTTACTTGCGTAAAGCGTGAGTAGATTTTCCCATGTCCTTTTTTTTCTAATCTGATAATTTGTGCTGGTCTAATGCCTTAATCAATTTTAATTATGGACACTACTGCTTTCAACTATTCTCCTCTTCATTCCCTTGCTTGATCTGCTACCTTCTACTTAGTTTGCATCACACAATTAATGTAGTTTACTGAAGGAATTCCTGGATTACTCTGATGAATATTATTAACGGGAAATTTTAATAATTGATAAAATAGCTAAACACATATTCTCCCTTTTTGGAAGGATTGTTTATTGCTTCTGATGCAGAAGCCTTTATAGTAATCTGTTAATGAATTTCTGCAGTACTGCGTGCATGAAACTTGAGGAGTATCAAACTGCTAAGGCTGCATTGGAGACTGGCGCTGCTTTGGCACCGGGAGAGTCAAGATTTTCCCAGTTGATCAAAGAATGTCAAGAACGCATCGCAGGTACATAGCCATAAAGAAAGGCTTTTAAGGCCGGATGGGTTTATGTACAACAATTATTATATATTATCAAAATATTTTATATCATCTTAATAACTTCCCTTATCTTACTAATGAGTTGTGTGTTTTTTAAGAGGAAACTGGTGATTTACCAAAGCAGACTCTGGAAGGGGTGACAACAAATGTTGTACCTACAACAAAAGTTGAACCAGAGAAGAACCTGCCCAATCTGGTGACTGTGGCAGCACCATCCAAACCAACTTACAGGTTTCTGTCAATGCACTCTCTTTGTAATGTCATCGTTAAATATTGATGCTGATGTGTAGTTAATATGGTTAAAAATATTTGTGCAGGCATGAATTTTACCAAAAACCAGAGGAAGTGGTTGTGACAATATTTGCTAAGGGAATACCACGTGAATGTGTTTCTGTACAATATGGTGAACAAATAGTAAGTTGCACATCAATTCAGCTGCATTCATTTTTCTTTTTTTTTTTTTTTTTTTGTGTCTCTGTCCTTGTGGATTCTATGAGAACTGTTTAGTTTGTTACTAATAAATGGGCTGAAGAATTGCTATCTTTCTTCGTTGCTATGCAGCTAAGTGTTGCCATTGATGCTCCTGGTAAAGATGCAATTCATTTTCAACCTCGCTTATTTGGAAAGGTATTACCTGAAATTCATGTTGTCAAGATTGGTGTGTAAAAATAGTATGATACATAAGTTTGACCTTTTGTCTTTTTGGGCAGAGGTCCAAGCATAAAACTCTGTAGTGGAAATATTATCCTGAAGGGTGGATTGCTTTTGGTTCTGTAGTGACAAATAGGTTTTCTGTTGTATCTTTTGCTTAGATGCTAATTTTGTCTTCATGGTGTTTGGCTATGATTGAACAGATAATACCTGACAAGTGCAGATATGATGTTTTGTCAACCAAAATTGAGATTCGGCTGGCAAAAGCTGAACCAATTCAGTGGACATCTCTTGAATTCAGCGAGGAAGTTGCTGTTCCACAAAGGGTTAATGTATCTTCTGGTAAGTTGATCTCTGTAGCCTGTCGTTTCTAATACTAGTGGAAAGCCATGAGAAAACCAAGTGTCAAAGCTTACTTGTGCATGCCATACTGACTTGTTTATTATCTTCATGCACCTATTTTATGTGTGTGGGATGCTGTATGTAAGCTTATGCAGTTTTGTACCTAGACATAATAGTAGTTTAAAATTTAAATGTTCACTGGCTAAAGAACACTTTATGCAGGTAAATCCCTCTTGGGAACTGAATATTAGTTGCTAGGCTAATGCGGAATAAATGGGTTTCACAAAATTTTATGAGATCCACTTGAAGTCTGTTGTTTGGAAACCAACAAAGTGTTTTTAAACTTGATAATTTATTTTTAAATAAAGTTTACTGTAACGTTTACAAATTATATAAATGCATTTCCATTTTGTCTCATTTGAACCAGTACCTATTTACTATTAGGCAATATGGTGGTTTTGAAGTGTAAATCAGAACACATTGATAGTTGCAGTGGTCATTTTTTGCTAGTACTTTTCTGTTAAGGTTTGGTTTTTCATTATTTATGCTTTTGCAATTGATATCTTTTCTAGTTTCATTTGATTGATTGGACTTGATCTTTGAATTCTTATGCTAATTAGTGTTCTAATAGTTGTGCTGCATGAAGGTTGAATGTTTAATCTATTGAATTATTTGGCAAGTATTGGATCCTTTTATCTACTCTTGGTCATAAACTAATTCTTGTGTTTGTAGTTACTGGAAATCAAAAACCAGTGTACCCATCCTCCAAACCAAAAAGGGTTGATTGGGATAAACTTGAAGCTCAAGTAAAGAAGGAGGTGCATCGGACATCAGGCTTATTTTTTATTTGTTTCCCTGGTGATATTTGGACAACTTACGCAGCAGAAGTTGTGGGATACAATAATCATTAACACATGATGTTTTTGGTGGCTGGTTTTCAGGAGAAAGATGAAAAGCTGGATGGTGATGCTGCTTTGAATAAATTTTTCCGAGAGATTTATCAGGATGCTGATGAGGACACAAGAAGGGCCATGCAAAAATCTTTTGTAAGACATTTTAATCAATGTGATGTTTAATTTATCCCTTCAATAAGCATAATCTGGTTATCGGATAATATAATTGATATAGAATATAGTGGCTTTAATAGTTCATATGCTGTGTGCATTTAATTTTCTGGCGTTGCATTGTAGGTGGAGTCAAACGGGACAGTGCTTTCCACAAACTGGAAAGAAGTTGGTGCAAAGAAAGTGGAAGGAAGTCCTCCTGATGGTATGGAAATGAAGAAGTGGGAATACTGAGCTCTATGTTCCCAATGGCGAGTTTGTAACTTAAGACTGCGGTTTTGGTCTGTGAATGTTGTGTTCGTTTCTCCAATCTAATTTTATTAGATGTTTCGCTGTGCTTGAATGTCTAGTGCTGGTGGATGGATCTCTTGACTTTGTACCTTTTGTTTTTTAGGCCTTGTTTTCGGGTCTGTGTAGTTATTTTTGTTTTCAAGTATGCAATGAAGAATGTGACGGTTCAATTTTTTTCTTTTTACACCTCTCTGTGTACTGGATGAAGCTGTGATGAATTGTTGGATGCTGGTGCACTAGATCCAAGCTTTGGTTGTGTACTGTTATTCAATAGCAGTAATTACTAGTCAAAAAAATCTATAATGTGTCACTATCTCCAAAAGATTTGTGATTGTGTTTGGGTCTTTTGCCCAAGAAAGTAGTGTATCCTTGGCTGTGCCCATCTCGTGCCTCAGTATTCTTTTGAACACCCTTTCACCATAATTACAAGATCTATTCTTGGGCTAATTAGTTTACCCGACCCATTAACCCAAAATAGGAAATAAGGTAGTACAAAAAAAGTCTGAAGTGGGCCGTGGGCAGTCTAACCAACGGTTAATGTTGTACACTTTGCTAGATTTATAAGACGGCCGGGAACCGAAAGACCCAAGTCCACACACTAAACGACGTCGCTTTTCCACGGATCCATACATCGATATCGAATTTTACATTTTCTTTTGTTTGTTCTTTTTTATCCTAAAATCAAGTTCCAATTGTTGATTCGTAGAATTGCTTGGCAACACTCAAGGTCAGGTCGCTAACCATACAAATTCAATTTCCGGCGAACACAGCAAGAAAGGTCTGAAAGAAATTATAATTGGAGCAGTGTGTTAATTGACAAGGAGGAGAGAGAGAGAGAGAGAGAAAGAATGCAGTTCTTTGGCGGATCGGAAATCAGTCCATCACCGCCGGTACCAACGGCGACGGGGAACAACGCTCACATGATGTACGTATTTAACCGAAACGGAGTGTGCTTGCTTTACAGGGAGTGGAATCGGCCTCTCCACACTCTCAACCCTCAACAAGATCACAAGCTCATGTTCGGTCTCCTCTTCTCCCTCAAATCCCTTACTGCCAAAATGGATCCCACCAGGTCTCTCTTCCTTTTGCTCTCTTCAACTTCATTCCCCTCCAGCAGCATCTTCTGTCATGATTTTTTTTTTCTTTTTTTTTTCAGTTAAGAATTTTTGAATTGTTGATGATGCGCAGTGCTGATAAGGGAAATTTAGGGGTCCCTCAGTTGCCAGGTCAAGGTTGTTCCTTTCATAGCTTCCGCACTAATACCTACAAACTTAGTTTCATGGAAACTCCTTCTGGGATTAAGGTCTGCTTTTTTTTTCCTGTTGTTATCAACTCTGTTGTAGTGGTTTAATTAGATGTTGGATGCTGATGAATCCATGACCAATTTTCATTTTAATTTAACAAGATAGTATCACATGTTTTTAAGAAGGCTAGAAGCAACTCAATCTGCAATTTGCCTCCAAATAGCACTCAGGATTTTGGAGTGTTCTTAGGTTCACTTTGATGCGCTTGACAACATTAAATGGTTTCTGCTTTTTGTTTTTTCATCTTCCATATTAGCACGGTACATGTATATCTCCTGGTCGTTCAAGCTACTGTCATGCCACTAAGCTGAATTTTGCTGTTCCCATTTTGAATAAACAAACACTACTTCACTAGGATTACTTGGTGTAGTGAAATTTTACAACTCTAACCTCCAGAATTTGGAAAGGAGCTTTAAGTCATAAAATTGGTGAAGTTCAAACTGTGGTTTCAAGTGATAGTGGAGGACTTAGAATTCTTCAAAGTGATTAGCTATCTATCAGGCGGTCGTTTGTCAAGTTAAGCAGCCTGGAATATAGCGTCTGAACTCATGGCAGATCTTATGGACATAATTTGCATCATGTTGGGGAAAATCCTGAACTTACTTGCCTTTATATTGTTGAGTTCTTGCCTAATAGGCTTTTTCATGTAAATATTATATGATTCTCCCTATTGGACTAGCAGTTAAATGTTTTACTCCAAAATCTACCAAGAATTAAAAGTTATATGTGGAAGGCTCTAATAGAGGTCCATTGGCTGTCACTGGATGCCTCATATTGATGAGAAGTCTAGTGTGCTTATTTGTTAAAGTTTCTAATTCAATGAGCACTATGCAAAACCTTCTTTAAGGGTAGCAACTCAGACAATTAAAATAATTCCATGGTAGCAATCAAGACCCTGCTTGACATTGATCAATGCTCGATACTGACATTTTTTTGCATGCTTTTGACAACATTATTTTCCAGCCTTTGATGTTTTGGAAATTTGTATACATTTCTCAATGAAATCGTTACTCTGCCACTCTTTTTGTCCTTTGTGCAGATTATTTTGGTCACTCATCCTAGGACTGGTGATCTTCGTGAACCACTCAAGTATATTTATAACTTGTATGTTGAGTATGTTGCCAAGAACCCACTCTATACCCCTGGAACTTCAATCAGGTAAATAGTCCTTTTCTTCCCAAGCTAATACTTACATGCTTATCCTTTGAGGATTGTTCTGTTATGACAACCACTGGTCATCTCTGTTGGTTAATGCTGCATTTATTTACATTTTTGTCTCTGCAAACTGAAATTTCTCACTATTTTAATTTCGTTGAATAAAAAGTAATGCATTTGACAGTAGTATATTCAAAGTCAATGTTTATCTACACAACCTTTGAATGGAGCCATTTTGTGGCTTCCTATTTTGTTCTTTTAGCTCTTATGATGGGTGTCCTCCTCAAGTTGTTTCTACAGTTTCAGTTTTATGATACTGTTAAATGATTGTTACTACCTAGTGAAACCACCTGCCAGCAATAGGTAAAAGTACATGTCCATGGTCCCTGAACTTGATGAGTAGCTCTTTGTTCAGGTTAATTTAGTTTCATTTCTCCCCAATCAATTAATGTTGTAAATTGGTTATGCTATGAATGAATTGTTTAATAAAGGCAGATGCTCAGTCCAACTGGTGTCTTTATGGAAGTCTTTAAATAGAATGAGTGGAATTTTGCTCAAGTATAGAAAGGAAGGGAAGTATATGTGTGTAGTCTAAACTGTGGGCTAGGCATCATTCTTGGATATATTTACTCTGTTTAATGAACATGCCATTCTTGGATATGTACTCTCTCTTTAATTAGGCCAAGAAAGTCATTCTGTTAGCTCTATAGAGATGCATTAACCATGAAGTTTAAATACTGCTTTCCCAGTCAAAGTTCTTTGGCATGATCAGTACTCATCTTTAATTTTTTGCTAAAACGGTTACTATTTTCTTTGTATTTATGCACTTGGTTTTTTTTCTTCTTGCAGGTGTGAATTATTTAATACAGCTCTTGACCAATACGTGAGGAGCATTGCATAGTATCAAAAAGTAATGCGAGCTCTCTATCTCTGAGGTATTTACTTTTCAATGTGCATGTGAAGAGCCAATTCAGTTATCTTTTACAGTTAAGTTTGGGTTACTTTCAGGCAGTTTACACACTCAACTTGGCTCCTAGTACACCAGAAAATTGTGATTCAGAAGCAGGTCTGTTGGATAACCTGTTTTTTGGATATAGTGTGTGACAATTTTTTAGAATGTTTGTGAGAAGATTGATATTATCACTGGTGAACGTTGAGGGTGTGATTTAGAGGAGGTTTTATCCATTTATTATGTGACATTAAGTGTATTGACTACCTTTGTCATACCGTGTCCAGAATGTGGGTAAAATGAAAGAAGCAAAGGTGCATAAGTGATTGAAAAGAACTCTTTGCCCTGTAAATTAAAAAGATGCTGTTCGTTTCACATTTTTTCACTTCTTAGATCTGAGGAGAAAAGAAAAGCTTTCAAGATGGCTCATTACTTGTCCTTTGATCCTTTCTTTTTCTCCAATATTGCCTTTGTCGGCTATGGAAGAAGCCATAGTTCTGTACCCATCACCAGTGCTTGCACACCACATGGCTACGGCAGAGTTAGGTAAGCTCCTCACTTGTCAACCTTCACCACTTACCCCACCCTCATCGGGCCGCCAACCCTCGTTCCATAACCTTCCACAAGCTCCCTTACCGTCACTCTCCCTCGTTCATCTACCAAACAAGGCTTCGTACTCCCATATTTTTAGGACTCTCCTTGCTTCTTGACTTTACTTGCCCACTCTCCACAAGAACTTCACCGAAAACTTGAAAGATGTCAACCTCGTTGTTGGTATCCCGGGCGTGCCGTCAGTTCCATCCCCAGATATGCCAACGCTAGTAGTCGGCAAAATTTACATAAAACAACCTTCAAATTCTATGCAGCACTGTAACTCTACAGCTGAACTTGAACCATCAGTGAACAAACTCAGGCACGCGTGTTCAATTAATTTAAACGAAACGAGCACGTGACGTTCGCGCGTTGCTATGGTATATAACAGAGGTAATTCAATACTTTTTTGTTGGTCTGTTAAGATAAAAAAAAAGTTCAAAAACATTGATCAAATTAAATGCAAATAATATTTTGTTGGCTTTCAAGAAAAAGTGATTGGATAAGAAGGGTTTTTAATAAATTTAAAATTTAACTAATAAATGCATTAATTTAATGCAATCATTTAATACTAATATTTGCATTCATATAAATAATCAGATACACAACTTTAACTATTAACTAATCAAATACATTTCATCAAGTGTCAGTCTAACATAATTCATTAGCTAATTCATAGTATACTGTATCTTTGTTTTTCTAGTTTGTTTTTTAATTCTTTTGGATGCATTCGTTGTTATGGGAACGTCATGCGCACATGATGTAGCGTTTTGCTCTCTACTACAACTGTCCATCTGCTGATTACTCTGACATCATCTGCTGGGACCACATATTCAACTTGCTAAGTATTCTTTGTTCAAATTCAAAAACTCTCATAGTTTTATCCATGAATTAAAAACATCTCATGAATATAAATTTTAATTTCTACATATATAACACAGCAAATCCTAAAAATTCCTAACGTACAAGTAAGGCCGTTACACCTCTCCTTCCTGTTATGATTAATCTGCATTGCATGTGCATGTCAATGATATATATATATACACATATATCTCAGTAGTGATGAGTGAGTCTGTCTGAAGGGCAAAGAAAACAAAAGAAAGCCACGTTTACGTAATCCTAGATTATAAATGATTACCACTTTTCGTAATTTTAAACGACGTAATCCTTTTCCATGGAAAGCTCATGCGTAAGTTTATGGCACATTCTTCAAAGAATCTCTCGTTGTGTACAAGCCAAGCCATATCAATTATTCTAATTGGTTTTCTACCTTTTAAAATGAAAGCAGCGTCCAACCAAACTTAATGGTAAAGACCTTGTGGAAATGTTAATATTAATTGATTTAAGATTACCAATAATCGGGACTTTTTTCATTGCTTACTCACCTCGGTTCATTGCCTGCTTAAACCAAATAATAAGACTGGACTATAAAAATAGCAAAAGGATCAGTAGGTGGTGTTGTCCCCTTTGTTGTGGTCGATGGAATTTCTTTTTGTCAGGAGTACCGAATACCACGTGATGGTGAGATTAGGTGAAAATTAGAAGGAAAACCAAACCTATGAACAATTATCTTTCTTTCTTGATTTGGGTGTCAAGTAAGTATTGGATCTCTCCATTAGTTTTCTAGTATCAATGTATCATCTAACTAGTTAGCCTATTTTACAAGACATAAAATAAAAGAGTGATCAGCAGGACCCGGGTAATCATCTCGGGGCAGGGGTAGGTGGGTTTACTTAAAGGTCGCCGCAACCCGTTCTATTAAAAAACTAGTCCCAACTGTCTCGTCCGAGCTCGATTTCCAAAACAAAAGAGGTCCTTATCTCTCTGGATGGTTCTATTATTTTTTTTACAGTTATTTAAAATCTTTTATTGTAATTCTTTTGTCATTTAATAATAATATTAAAAGTATAACTTCTAGTAATATATGTAATTTTATAATTATTATTTTATTTAAAATATAATAAAAATGAATGTAATACAATTAAATTTATAAAAATATACAAAAAGCGTTGCTAAAAATTAACATTTGTAACAACATTAACTCATATTTGTTGCCTTGTGGATGATAATTGTAATTTTGTAAAATTTGGAAATTAGAAATGATAGGAAAGGTATGTATTTGGAACAGGGCAAAAGAGGTATTCACGTTTATATCATGTTTTTTTGTTAAATGTTTGTATGTAGTAAATAAATTTAAATTTTAAAAATATGTTTGGTTTGTAGGGAGGAATATAGTGAAAATAAAATAATCATTTCATAAGAATAAAATAAAAGATAAATAACTATTATGTAATTTGATTAATGAGGGTGGAATAAGATAGGAATTGTTATTATCAATTATTTTAATATTTAGTTGGTAATAATGGTTTTAAGAATAATTGAAGAATAAATGACAAATGACAAAAAAAGTTATTTATAATAATATTTAATTTTAAATTAAAATATTTATAAGTAAAATATTTATTTTATTATTTTATTCTTTATTGTAAAAATGTTAAAATAAAAAATTATAATTTAATTTTTAAGTTTAAAATATTAACTTTTTATAGTATATAATTAAAATGTAAACCTTTTTATTTTAAATTTATTTTAAGTTTTCCTTTTAATTTTTTAAATTTTAAACTCATTTTAATTTAGTGAGAAAAGGAGAGAGGTGGTTGGGTAGAGAGACAAAGAAATTATAAAAAATGAATGAAATGCATTTTATATGATATGATAATTCTTCAAATTAATCAAAAATATTTTTGTCCATTAATGTTTTTACTCTTGAAATAGCTACTAGCAAGGGATTCTCCCGCCATAAAGAAGCGGCTACCCCACATTAGAAAGACTGCATGAACAAATAGAAGTGAAGTTTATTTCGTTTGCAGGGAATTGGATGAGTACAAGATTAAAACTTCCTAATCTCACTAGTATTGGTGATTTCTTTGTTGGGCAATTCTCTATGTAGTATTTCCTATGACCTTATATAAGACTACACCCAAGGACAGAGGCCATGCTTTGGACCGCAAATAGCTCAACAGTGCTTTTGCTTTGGTTCCCACTTTCCAGTGTTTTTTCAACTCAATGTCAGCGATGGAGGAAGCCGTAGTTCTCTACCCAACACCAATAATTGGCCACCTGAGAGCCACGGTGGAGTTAGGCAAGGCCCTACCCAGCCATCAGCCTTCACTCTCTGTCCACATCCTCATCGCCACCCCTCCTTTCCAAGACGATGCCACCGCTGCATATATCGCCGCCGTCTCCTCCACCTTGCCTTCCATCACTTTTCACAAGCTACCTAAAGTCACCCTCCCTCCATCTTCCAACGTCGCCAACCACGAGGACCTTACTTTTGAGATCCTCCGCCTGAACAACCCGAACGTTCTTCAAGCTCTGGTTTCCATCTCCAAGAAATACAAAGTTCAGGCCTTAATCATGGATTTTTTCATCAGCACCGCTTTCAAAGTGGCGACTGATCTCAAAATCCGCCCTTACTACTTCTACACCAGTTGCGCTGGTTCTCTTGCTTCTCTCCTTTATCTACCAACACTTCACAGGAACACCACCAAGAGCTTCAAAGATCTGGACGTTCTTCTTGATATACCGGGCGTGCCACCAATTCCAGCTCAAGATATGGCAAAACCAGTACTCGACCTCACCGAAAAGGCCTATGAATTCTTGTTTGATGCCTCCAACATCCTGCCCAAGTCAGCTGGGATTATAAATAACACTTTTGAGGCCCTGGAGCCAAGAGTTATCAAAGCAATTTGCGATGGGCTGTGTGTGCCGGATGGTCCAACAGCTCCCTTACACTGCATCGGACCGTTGATTTCTTCGGTTGATGAGTGGAGAAGTGGAGGTAACCCTGGTGATAGTGTTACCGAGTGCTTAAAGTGGCTAGACTGGCAACCCAGTAAAAGTGTAGTGTATTTGTGTTTTGGTAGCTTGGGATTGTTTCCAAAGGAACAGTTGAGGGAAATAGCTGTGGGGTTAGAGCGAAGTGGGCAAAGGTTCTTGTGGGTGGTGAGGAACCCTCCTTCAGGGAGCCTAGGCGTGGCTATTAAGGAACAAGCCGAGCCAGATTTGAACGCCTTGCTTCCTGAAGGGTTCTGGAGAGGACGAGGAGAGGGGACTCGTGCTCAAATCATGGGCGCCGCAGGTGCGCTTGAATCATGATTCGGTGGGTGGTTCGTGACTCACTGCGGTTGGAACTCAGTAGGAATCCGTGACAGCCGGCGTTCCAATGGTGGCGTGGCCCCTCTATGCAGAGCAAAGGTACAATCGAGTGTTGCTAGTGGAGGACTTCAAGATCGCTTTGCCGATCGTGGAGTTAGAGCACGGGTTCGTGAATGCTACTGAAGTGGAGAAGCGAGTTAGAGATTTGATGGAGTCCAAAGAAGGTAACCTGGTTAGGGAGCGAACCATAGCTATGAAACACGCCGCCAAGGCTGCGTTGGGTGAGGGAGGCTCCTCCCGTGTAGCACTAGCGAAACTCGTTGAGTCGTGGCAGCAAGACTGAGTCGTCTGATTCGGTTTTAGTCGGTCCATCGAATAAGCGCTATCGAAAATCGGTCAGAATCTTTCTCTTCGAGCTCTGATATTCCCCGTTTCCTCTTTTTGAGGCACCGAGTAAGCTGCCAATTGCTCTTTTTAAGTGCTTACCAATTTCACTGTTAAGTAAATTTAAAAAATTGAAAGGTACCTTTATAAATAATATTTAATTAAAAAGTATGGATCAAAATTTCTATTAGTAATTTATTTATTATTTTCTCTCAAAAAGGTGAGAAAAGACAAAAGAAAGAAAAATGAATTCGAAAAGGAACAGTGCACCACCGTTACATTTCCACAATCTCTAAGCATTGCAATATTGTCGGGAAGGACGGTTTGAGCGTTTAAAGCCATTAGGGCTTGGGAATTACGGGATGAAGGCTATAGTTACTGATTGAAGAGATTGTTTTGTTGATCAGTGATTGAATAGTTGCCAAATGGTTAACAAATGGCGTGATTCATAATTAAATCTTTGGATTCGTTTGACAATGAAGTGGCAATATATTGTCCACCCAACAAGATAGCGCATCCAAATATTTTCTTTCTTTGCTCACCTTTAATTTGCGCCTCCAACGGTTGAACTGTTATTTTAACTTGCCTTAGTTTACGCTTTAGGTTGGGAGTGGTGTGCAGATATTCAAGCCAAGCAGCCTGTTAAATTAATGCATTTCCGTAACTAAATGAAGATTTGCGACCGGAGTTGCTTGCTGCTCTAAATGCTGACTGGAAACCTTTTTTAAGTAACGTAAACTGGTCCTGGATTTTACGTTAACAAACCAATTTCACTGTTAGTTGTCAGAGTGGTATTGAAGATAAAAGGGCCTCGTGTTATTATCTAAGGCTCTATTGAAAATTACTGGAAACATAATTCCATGCCAAAATATTGCTAGGAAGGGGGGTTATGGTTGAAGCCAGAGGTGTAGAGTAAGACGCCCATGACCATTTCTTCGACATATCCAATTTAAGAGATAAAACTGAAAGATTACGAATACCACTGACATATTCGATTTCGTCCCCAAATTCAAAGATAATAGAGTAAGACGCCCATGACCATTGCTTCGACGTATCCAATTTAAGAGATAAAACTGAAAGATTACAAATACCACTGACATATTCAATTTCGTCCCCAAATTGGCAAAGAAAATAAAGAAGAAAGAAATAGTATTCAATTCCACAACAAACCTAACTCTAAAAATAAACTAATACACTTTCTTATTATTCCTTTTTGCATTTCGAAGTTCTTTTCACTCAGCAGTGTGTTGCCGCGCTTCTCAAACCCAGCACTTGAGTAATTGGGCTAATGCAGCACGAGATGGCCCACCTCTCGCAGTGCTGCTACTGCCTCTTTCTCTTTGCCATTGTGCGATTCCGGAGCCGATTGGCCTGTGCTTCCCGATTCCATCAACTCTCTAACCCGCTTCTCCACCTCCTCCGAGCTAACAAACCCGCTCTCTGACTCGTTAACAGGCATAGCCAGCTTCAATTCCTCTACTAACAGTATTTTATTGAACTTTTGTTCCGCATGAAGTGGCCACGCAACCATTGGCACACCCGCGTAAATCGATTCCAGCACCGAGTTCCACCCGCAGTGAGTCACGAATCCGCCTACAGAGTCATGATTCAGCACCTCCACCTGTGGTGCCCATGCCTTGACTACGAGCCCTCTGTCACTCGTACGATCCAAGAAACCCTCCGGAAGTAAAGAATCTAAAGCTGGGTCCGGTCCTGCCGTAAAACCATGGCTTTTGTTAATAGAAGGTGGATTACGCACCACCCACAAGAATCTTTGGCCGCTTTTCTCTAACCCAACAGCTATTTCCATCAATTGTTCCTTGGTGAACAACCCCATGCTACCAAAACACAAGAACACAACGCTTTGACTCGGTTGCGAGTCAAGCCACTTCAAGCACTCGATTCCTTTATCATCATCATCATCACCACCACCACCATTTCCTTTACTTCTTCCTTTATTTGTATCAATCAACGGTCCAATACAGAAAACAGGGGGCGTTTGACTTGGACCGTCTGGAATTGAAAAACCTTCAGACAACGCTTTGGCGGCCTTGGGCTCAAGTGTTTCGAATGTGTTGATAATAATTCCAGCTGATTTTGCCAAATGGGCGGTGCAGTTTATCAGGAAATCGTATGCTATGGTGTCTCTTATAAGCGTCGGTTCTGGTAAATGGTTTAAAGGGATGGGAGGCAAGCAGGGAAGGTGAAAAAGAGCGTTGAGATTTTTGAAGTTCTCTGTTGTGTTTCGGTGAATACTAGGCATGTGAAGGTAAAGAGCGAGGCAACTTGCACCTGAAGTGAAGAAATAATAGGCCGGGATGTTGAGTTTGGCGGCGATTTCGAGAGCTGGATAGCAGAAGAGATCGATGATGAAGGAGTGAACGGTTGAAGTGAGGGAGATTGTAGTCAGGGCGGCGTCGACATGGATGTTGTTGAGGTGGATGAGGTCTCGCATGAGGGCTTCGACGGAGTCGTAAGCAGCGGGGTCTAGAGAGATGATGGGGAGTTGGTGGAAAGAAATGGAAGGGGTGATGGCGGAGACAGCGGCGATGTATGAAGCAGTGGAGCCTGCGTTAAATGGCGGGGTGGTGATGAGGATGATGATGGTGAAGGACGGACGGTGGGTTAGAAGTAGTTTGCCTAGCTCCACCATGGATATCAGATGGCCCATTCCCGGCGATGGATACAGTACTATGGCCTCCATTGTGCTATTTCATGAAACTGAAATGGAGTTGGAAATTTTAAATTTTATAAAGAGCTATCACTCCTACTATTCCAGAAAATTTCATCCAAACCATAAAGTCGTCTTAAGCATATATAAAGAAAAAAAATTGGTGTGGGGTAGAGGGTTAGGAAGAGTTAATAAACATTGATGTTAATTTCGTCTTATGCATGGATACTGACTTACATAGTACCAGTACTTAATATTTATTTAAGAATTGTCTAAGTTTAATACTAATGAATATGATATCAATCAAATGACTTGAGTAGTCGACCATATCCAATGATACTCAATAATTTGCAATCACAGCAAAAGGAGGGTGAAAAAGTGTTGGCACAACAGCCGTATCAGCATCAGACACATTAGCATTCTAGAAACGTTTCGCTGGCGAGTAATTTTAAATAAACCATAGGTTTGGTAACTGTTGGAATGGAGGATAATACTGAAAATTTGAAAATTATTTATTTAATACTAATCTGCTCTTGCATCTAAGTATTTTGTTTATTAATTAATGTATAATTTTTTATTTAAAAAATAACATTTGAATCTCTTTTTTTCCTGTTTTAAAAAAAAAAATACTAACCTACTTTTATATTTTCTCGTGGGTAAAAAACCACGGTGTGCGTTAGATAGTTGTAATGCAAGTTGTTGTAAACATATATAAAATTGATAACCTCTCTGCCCTTCTTACTGGTAGCGGGGATACTTTTCATGGACAAGCAGTTGAGATCAAAGATCATGTTCATGTGCTTACTCTAAGTTTCTCAAATAAACAATTGGATCATCATTTATCTCCTCTAAATCGCCAAAAATTAAGTTCAAATGAAATTGCAGATCAGAAGCTTGGTTCCAACAAATAAATTGACAGCGAAGCCTGACAATTACATACTCCTATGAATGTGGAATCAGTCTTTGTTGACAAGTGTGTCACCTGATCCTTATTTCTTACCTTAAATGAGTAACTTAGCCATTGCGGTAGTTGATGAGCCGTTCATGGCCGCCGCAGCACCATCTCTTATGGCCATTACTCGATCCCTCGCTTCCTTTCCTCCGAGTCCATCATCTCTGTCACTGGATTCTCCAACGCATCTGCACCTTCATTTCTTTTACAAAAACTATTTTGCTCGTCATCTGCTCACCATATAGAGGCCACGCTAACATTGGTACCCCCGAACAGACCGCTTCTGGGGTTGGGTTCCAACCGCAATGAGTCACGAACCCACCCGCTTGGTCATGATTCAGTATGGCTAATTGTGGTGCCAACGACTTAATATTGGATATGATAAGACTTGGGAGAAAAGTTGTGCTGAAACAAAGAACTGACAAACATTTTAGGCCGAGCTAGTTAAATGTTGGCTTTCGTAAGGGCTTTGCTTAGGAATTAGCTTAGCTTAACCGACCTTTTTACGCAATTGTGGGCAGTGAGGAGTGCGGACGCTCCAATCTTCGAAAGGGCGTTTCGACCTTTTGGGTTCTACATCTGTACAGGGTCGTCGGCCCACCATAAGGCGTCCTATCGGCCTCCCATTCAAGCCTTCTTTTAACAATTCCAACTTTGCAACTTGCTATCTGCATGCTTGTTTTCTTCTTCTTCTTTTATTTTTTGAAGATTGCTACCTATCCATGGAGGATAGGATAAAATAAATTGGAATTTTACATGCTTGTTTGTTTTGTGCATAGAGGCGTGATGTTAGGTCCCTTTTTATTATTATTATTTGAAAAGTACATAACTTATGATGCTAAGATGGCCATGGGTCTATACTCGCTAGTTGCCAGCTCGAGTAATTTGTAGCATTTTCCATGATCTCTAAGTTTTCATTAAGATATGATATGATGATCCCACTGCCACATGCCCTATTGAAACGGTGGTGACATTTGATTTTCTCATGGATACCGTGTGATTAAAATATACAATGCGACGCTGACATGTCGCCACTCCCAAAGCTAGCCATGCAATATGTTTCTCTTTTTTTTTTTGTTTTTTTAAATGTGTTAAACAAATTTAAAAAGATATTTGAGTTGAATTATATAAAACTACGTATTTACTTTGATAAGAGTCTAAATCCTCTCTCACCCTACAATCGTATCACGTGTAAATTGGCACGTAAAATGAACGATACAATACGATTAAACTCATCTGAAGAACTGTGCTAAAGCAGAAGCTTTCGTCGTGCAATTGCTATTAATTTGCAGTGCTAGCCCTCTCTGCACCCAAGAGGCTATATAGTGGCAATATTAGTAAAGTCTCCCTTGCAGTGTGCTCTCCGGTCTCCTCCAACTTTGATACTTTTTCCCAAAGTATCTGTAAACTCTGTTTAGCTTAATTAGGACTTTTCCCATCAAGAGAGTGATAGGTATTTGAAATATACACCTTAAATAGTTTTCCAAGCCTTATGCCATAACTCATGAGTCGTGTATTAATTATTAAAGTTACACAATTTGTTTTTTTGAACCAAACTGTGTCATTTTACTCACTATAGCTTACTAAAAATCTCAATTTTAGCTTAAATTTTCTTATTTTTAAATGTTGGTAAAACCAAACTTTTATATTAATACTATTATTACTATAATTTTAGGTAAAGGTAAGTATTAATCAATTCCAATTGAAATTAACCGATAAAGACTAACTAAATTCAGTTAATTTGATTTGATTTATTAGCTTTTAATTTAACCATTACTTGGTTTAATTTATTCCATTATTCTAATTTTTATGTTACCATCGAATTAATTAAAAAATGACCATTAATAATATATTTTAAAAAATATATTATATATAAATAATTTAAATAAATATTATTAAATATAATATAATTATTACTAAATATTATTAATATTTTATATATAATGTAAGGTGTTGGAAAAATAGTAAAATCGACCAAATTAATCTAATATAAGTTAATTTTGATTATTTCAATTTTAAAGTATAACTCAGTTAATTCAATTATTTTTAAAAAAATTGGATTAATTCTATTTTGAATGCTCATCCCTATTTTTAAGAAACGATTGGCATAAGGTGCGTATATAGATAGGCAATTGGCAATTGGCAATTGGCTGTAAAAAAGCGGCCAGGGATTCACGTGAGACTAGAAAAAGGAGGAACCCGTGAACATGCACTGATTCCAAGTGAAAGCAAGCAAACAAAAACAAGCATTTCACCACCCGACAAGGGCCTATTTATATCGAGGAGGACGGTACCTTGGATTCTTCTTCACTTTCAGGCTTCAGTATCATAAATAGACAGAGACCCGTGACACATTCTTTAGCAGAGATGCGCGTGGGTCAAGCCAACTTTATTTTGTGTCCTTGCCAACGCATCCACCATATCTCTCCATGTCATGCTCCTATTAAAAAACTAACTTGGAGCCCCCCAGGGCCACCTTGTTCTGATTCTCAGTTCGTACCGGCTGATATATTTGTGGATTCAGTTGAAAGATTTTTGATCAAGTATAGGAGATATTGTTTCGATACTATGCCGATGGCAATGTTCACAAAGAATTTTCCAAAATCCATCAATGTGAAGTTGATGATGCGACCAATCTTGCTGATTGGTCCCCACTCAAGAAGAATAGACGTGTTGTAGCCTGGAAAATGTAAAGGGGAGTCAATTTTGGCACTTGGGAGTGAAAACTAATCCGGACAAATTCCATGAAGGGATGCAATGATGCCAGGATTCAAGCCATACTTGTAAGGAACTTGTGACTTGTGAGGTCGCTAGTGCTGCGAAAACATGTTTTCGGCCATGTGAAACTTCCTGGCGTCCTTCATGAACCAACGAAAACTCAAAACAAAAAGAGAGAAACGAAAGAGAGAGATATTAATGTGGCAGCGAATTTTAAGTATTTGCCCGGTTAACAAGGAGAATCAAGCATCATTATTGTCATAATTCAGTTGGAACTTACTTATTTGATAAATCAAATGAAATATTCCTAGCAGCCATTACAGGGGACTATGACTTGTGAACGAGGGAGAGAAGGAATGGACTAACAGGAAATAATTGGAAAAAAGAAAATCAAATATGACACTTGACGCCTAATTTCTGTATGTCTTCATTTCTTTGATCTTGAAACCCTCCTGATTAAAACCAGCAAACAAAGCACGCGATAGAACACAAAGAACCCAACCAAGATGTAGATGTTGATCCATCTCTGCCCCTCATGGAGCCCTTTCTTTTGTAATACATCACCTCCTGTTAGCATGCAAGTCTTGGTTTCGTTGTACCATAGAAAACACCTTGACGCAAGGCAAGAATACTCATTGATAAGGAGCGCATCAAGTGCGTACTTGTACATTGAGAAAAAGTACATGAAGAGCCAGTACTTGGGCAAGCTATCCTTGGAGATGAAGTAACCAGAGAAGAGGAAAAATGCACCAAGAAGTATTGTAACAAGTGAAGTCCCGGCTATATAATTTGGTGCAATAGAGCTCAAGAAGAGGACAAATGAATTTGCCATTAGAACTATGATCCAAATGACCAAAACAAAGTAAGCAAAAGCTTGCCATGAAGCACATAGGCCCACTAAGAAGTAGACAGAAGTTGAATATATGATCGCAATGGCAAGCAAATACGGCAGGAAGACAAGGGTATTGGCTATGAGATATGATGAGAGTCTATAAACCCCACTTGAAGTTTCCCTCAGCAGAATAGGCCTTTCATTAATGAAGATCGGAAGGGTTTCAGTTGTAGAGGAGAGAAGGAAGGTGAGAGTGAAGGCAAAGAGACCAAACCTTTTTTCTATTCCTTCCTTGTCATAACCGATATTAATGTAGATCGTTCCTAAAACAAGACCCACAATAAGAGCCTCTAATGCATTGGTCAGAAGAAGCTGCCTTGTTCTGTAAATAATCTTCCAAAACCTGTTATATAGAGAGCAGATTTCATTTAGTCTTGAGCTTCTATACCTGATATCACTGGCTTCATTGGTAGAAGTAATAGAACTTTCAGATGATGGAGGGAGCGATGGTGGTGTAATTGGTTTGCTGTCATGCAGCTGGTTTAGTAATTCCATGGCATACTCGAGGGCGTTGAGCTGAGGAGGGACAGAAAACCCATTGGATAGTAAGAATGCTTGAAGTGAACAAAGTGTACCATGGTGCACAACAGTCCCTTTTGATAGCAAGAGGATTCTATCAATGGTCGAAAGAATCCTGAAGCTTGGTTGATGTATGGATAAAACGACAGTGCGGTGACGTGAAGCGGCTATGGATTTGAGGATCTGCATCACATTGAAAGCTGAAGTACTATCAAGACCCGAAGTGGGTTCATCAAGTAGTAACACAGCAGGGTCATGGAGGAGACTTAGACCTATCGAAACTCGCCTGCGCTCACCACCCGACAGCCCATGACCTAGCTTGGTATTAACCAAGTGAGTTAGCCTCAGCTCTGACAGAAGAGATGTAACAATGGTGTCGATTTCTGATGTTTTAGGGACAAGAAGGCGAGCAGCAAAAGCAAAAGTTTCAGCTACAGTGAGCAATGGCAAGCATGGATCATGTTGAGGAACATAAGCAGAGAGCTTGCGGAACGAAGAAGGGTTGATCGGAGTGGAATTGAGTAGAAGGGTGCCATCAGTTGGAGACGTTCGAGCTGCTAGAATGTCAAGAAGAGTGGACTTTCCGGCTCCGCTTGGGCCAACAATGGCAAGGATTTGTGAGGGGTTTGCGGTCAAGGAGACATTCCGGAGGATGTAGGTTGGAGGCGTCGAAGTGCAAGGTTTGAAAAGGAAATAGCCCGTAATGGTGGTGGTCAATTTGGCATAAGAGACTGAGGATGCTGTGAGCTTATATGTTTTGAGTGGTGGTGATGGTCGCGGCGGGGATGGGGAGGCTGATTGGTCTTCCATGGAGGAGGGGGAGGGATTGGTTGGAGGGAGAGGATTTTGGAAATAGAGAATGGGGTGTGGAGAGATAGGTTGATGGTACTTTCCATTAAGTTGGAGTATAATGTTGGTGGAGGATAAGGAGATTGAGAATTAAAAAGTCGGAGGAGTGCCCCTTGGTAGTTTTATTTAATCATAGTTAATAAAATAATTAGTGCTTTGTCAAGTAACCGTACGGACCAAATGCAAATATTATATCATAAGCTTAAGCGGTGATAATCTATAGTGGACCTATCAAAATTTTGAAACATGCTCTTACGTTAAATATTGTAGATTAGATTAATATATATACGTACGTACGGTTCATAGTCAAGACAGAATTTTATCAATAAACAAGAATTAAAAAATACAAACAAATTTAGAATTTTCCTCTACTTCCAAAGATATCATCTCTAAGGTCATGCCATATATAGGTGCGATAGAGGAAATTTGGCTTTGCTAAGCTCATGGACATCTACTGCTGAAAACTTAAAAGGCGACAAATAGTTCAAATGTTATTTAATTAATTATATCCAAAGTCCAAAAATGTAATTCCATCTTCAATTTCCATCACTAACTCATAGATGTAAATGGGAGACTGGATCATAATTCACTTCTTCAGAAACGAAAGTAACTCAAGCAGAAAACTGGGCATGCAGCCATGCTTCTCATTCATTCGAAGCAGTTAAAGAGCTTAAAACCGTTTTGCCTGACAATTTGGCCAGTGATCCAAAAGACAAAAAGAAGGAAAAGGGCAAAGAAGATTAAGTTGCAATACTAGTAGGTAGTTTTGTTAGGAATGGAGTTCATTAGATTATCGTTGACTTGCCGACCAAATTGGAGGAAGATGTTAGGAATCACGTGAAGGACTGTGTTTTTATCATTATTTAGCATTAGATGACAATATTTGCTAATTTGGAAGGGATTGGATGATGCGGGGCCGTTGAGAAGAAAAAGCAAAGTAATCAGCCTGCTAACCCATCACGAGATCACAGATTCTCTCTCTGTTCTCTCAAGTCTCAAGTGTGTCCTCCAACACTTAACGACGAATGCTGCATTAGATTGCTGCCAACTTGCCAGTCCATGACTTATCCCATTGGCATATGCACACATGTTCAACAATGGCAAAATTATGCCAGAGCTGACGATGACAGTTGTTGGGGAATTTTCAACACCTGATTTCATATCAATTCTCCAGTGTAGGTTTAGATCAAGTCATGTATATTACTAGTACTATTTCCAAAATACAAATCCCCATATATTTACGTAGTTTTCTTTTTTTGGCTACGTATTTACATATTGTACTTAAGAGTCAGTATGTTATTAATGCTTTTTAATTCCCTTCCAACATTAGTTGTGGCATAATATCTACAAACACTATTTGGTGTCAAATTTGCTAAATTCAAATCATCATTTATGAAACACATTCTCCCACTACATTGTTTGCATCCAAAAGAAAAACACTATTCGACTTGGACCCTAATCAAGCTAGGCCCTGAATTGAGCCACTTGAAAGCCTTGAAGTCCAAACAGGATCATATATAGTGAGTCTGTGAGTGTGAGTCAAATGGTGTTGAGGACCTATCGGCCCAGTAGGTCACCGTCCCAAAAGACCCAGGGATAGGAGAAAAAACCCTTTTCCTAAGCTTCATGTCATTCCGGATAAACAAATAGTAAGAGAAAAAAGCATAGCAAAACGTTCCAAGAGCGGGTTTAGAGTGGAATACTGATATTAGTTTGTTTGGCGTTTGAGTTATCCAACCCAAAATACATGGTCGCAAGTTGCACCTTAAAAAAATAGTCATTTTGTGGGCCAAAACGTCAAAAGTAGCTGCAATTGTTTTTGTTCTTTAATTGGACTAGACTCCACCGGATTCCATCAGCTTAATTGAAAGTCTTCGCCTCCTAATCCTAATTATCATTTGATCTTTGACTGTGTGCCAACTTCCTTCAATTCTTTTCCTTCTGCCTTTTTTCTTTTATTTTTTTTTTCCAGAAATGCATTCCAATGTGAAGGGAGTAAATTTCCTTTTTAGCTTTGCTGATTTTCCAGTTTGTTTGGAGTGTTTTTTCGTTTGTAAATTGCAGCCTTTTCATATGCGATCCCTCTTTCTGTCTCCATAAATAAAATGTTCTTATTTCTATCAAAAGAAAAAAAAATGTTTTATACTTCTTATTTCTTCATGTGTCACAGTCAAATTAGGAGGACTAATTGTGAGCTTTTACTCATTAATCTTTCTCAAGGTTAGATAGTGAAGTGAAGTCATTTTAAATATAGGTTTACTTGTTTATCAAAGTAGACCATCCACCTTCACAGGTTTTTGATGTCTTGGGTTCTGGATGGATAGTCTTTAATTTTCACTTTGTGGATATGATGCAAAGGCAAGCCACACCATCGAATCATTATAACGTATGAACATGATGTGGGTGGAATTTCACTGACTTCAGTAATCTGAATCCCCCATTTATAAGCTATCCCACAAATTGAACAGCGAATGTTAACTTCGTGGTGGAGCCATAACTTGTAATCGCAGCCGCCGTGTCTGACCACCTTCTCTGCATACGTCTTCCAGCCAATCCCAATTTTAAGTTTAATATATATATTTATAAAATTTATGTAAGTTATAAAAGGAAAACTTAAAACTTGAAAAGGATTATCACTCTCAAGAATGGTATTGTGGTGCTATTAATAATCTAAAGCCGGCTAGATCTAGGCATCTACCCCCAAGAAAGCTTCAAGCCTTTTCCTCATGAATTAATGCAAGAAAAAGTTTTTTTTTTTTGTCTAATTTTAAACCTGCTTCCAGGGGAATCTTATCTTTTGCGCCAGAAGTGCGAATATTACATTCTTGTGAGAATGGACATACTGATTGCCTTCTTCGTGAAATATTCCACATAAATATATCTAAGTAAATTTTCAAACAGCTTTCCTTTTGTCTCATATTCGTTCTTCTAGATGTTCAGCTTATACTATGCGTCTTACACACTCCCGCATGTTTACATCCTGGAATTTTGAATGCTTTAATTTGACTTCAAAGTCAAATTTGCCAATGCCAAAAGGGCAGAAAGAAAGGCTTGGTAATTATGATTTCATCTTCATCATTAAACACCCTCAATATCTACATAGGAACTCTCTTGTCCTGGCCACATGACTTTGAAAATTTGCTAGTAGAATTTTCAATTATTTGTTCTTCGGACTTATTTAATTCATTATAAATTTTTACTTTAGAAGGGTCCATATTACTCTAAAACATATCAAAAAAAAAAAAAAAACCTCCAAAACATTCTTTGGGATCGTAATTAAATAGAAAATTGCCGCTAGATGCAGCTATCACTTGCATAACTCTATAAATACACCATCTACGAGATAGACCCCCCTATACATCCCCATCCTTCTTTGCTAGTAAGCGTTTAAACTTCTTCTCGTTCATCCTCAATCCAAAAGACAAATCCTAAAAACAAAATTCTAGTGAAAATTTCGGCATGACGTCGGAAGATCGCACTACTTCTCGTCGAAAGAGAAACATCAAATGCTTGGCATATGTAGTTACCGGGGTCATAGCACAGACCATAATTATATTGCTTTTTGTGATGCTGGTCATGCGTATCCGAAACCCTAAGGTCCGTTTGGGAGGGGTCACGGTGGAAAATCTCAATTCCTCATCTTCCTCACCTTCCTTTAGCATGAACCTTAATGCTCAGGTTACTGTCAAGAACACCAACTTCGGTCACTTTAAATTCCAAAACAGCGCTTTAACGATTTCTTACAAGGGTACCTCTGTTGGCGAGGCTACTATCGTTAAGGCTCGTGCCAGGGCTCGATCAACCAAGAAGCTGAATGTGACAGTATCGGTGAGTTCGAACATGATGTCTAGAAATTCAGCCCTGAGTTCTGACAACGGTTCTGAGACTATAAATTTGAGCAGCCATGCCAAGCTTGATGGAAAGATACATTTGTTCAAGGTCTTCAAGAAAAAGAAATCGGCCGAGATGAATTGCACTATGGAAGTAAACACCTCGTCGAAACAAATCCAGAATTTGATGTGCAAATGAGATGCAATGGCAACCTTCATGTATTCTGTTTCATTTTCTGCTCAAATTAATGGTTTTGGACTTGTGATTGATTTCTTATATATAAGCGATATTATAAGATATAAAGAACGTGCTTTTCTCTTTAATCTCATATTCTTAATTTGTAGTTTGTGGATTTGTTTACTTACGTACTTGGATGACTTATGAGTCGCAATTTTTCTCCTTTTGTTGGCTTTCTTTGCTTCAAGGTTAGTCCTTCTGTGTTTCTTCGAAGAAAACTTGTATACATTTCAAGCTGTTGACTACAATTTCCACAGCTTTTAACCGTTATAGGTTATTAAATTCTGTTATTAAGTGCTTCACGGATTCTTTGTTGTTTTGGTCGTGATGAACTGACGAAGGCTTCTTGATTCTCTCGGTGGTGCTTAATCTTCGTGATCAAGGGGTTACCCTTGACATTTTTTGGGCTGATGAGTTTGCCTGTGAGCTGTGTTCGTGGTAGCGGTTTGCTGTTGAGACGGTTGCGGCTGGCTGGTTTCGTTTTTGATCCCTTCTTGGTTCGGGATGCTGGATGTGTTTCTCTTGACCTGCTCTGCTCCTGGTTGGACTGCTCTGAACAGGCTGCTGCTTTGTGATTTGAGGCAATGTTCCCTTCCTGCTCCACCTTTTCTGATTAGGATCCTTGTTGTCTTCATTGTTCATCTGTTTCGCCCACTTGGTAAATGTTGTCAGGGGGAAATTTGCATTTCTATCTATTGTTAAAGGCTCACTGCACAGCCTTTTGTGCTTATGCCAAGGGGAGTCTTACTCTGGTTTGATGCAAGACTAGTGGTGGCATTCAAACTCGATTATGTAATAAATTAACCTTTAAAAAAAAACAAGTTGCGAGTTGCCTTTGAGAAAGACAAGGTTCTAAATTGTGTTAGGTGAAGGTGCAGGTGAAACAATTAGCATAGAGCAGGAAAAAATTAGTGGCGCCACTTGCAGAAACTGAATCGTCTGGCTATCATTGAAAGATGTCAAAGTCAAGTAACAAGACCCAAGTTCGCGTGGCCGAGGAACCGCTTTGTGGTCTATAATGATGCAGGATTTATTTACTCAAAAAATGATGAAACCTGACCCACACGTTGCATTTCCCATCTGACTACTCATATGCGGTTTGTGATTTGTTTACAGATAATATAAAATACTTCTGATGATTCTCTTTGGAAAAATTACCTGAAAGATTAAAAATAACAGCATTTACATATATGTGAGGATCGCAGATTAAAAACATATTGTTAAAGTAAATATTACATGTGGAGAAGGGGGTACTCCGGTTGTTTTGACCAAATATCATCACTTCCAGTTCCAACCCCAGCATCTAGATGCGCAGGTCCTCCGATGTTTCCAGCACCGCCCTCGAAAAGATCAAATTTCATGTCCTCGGATCGTTTCCAATGCCGCTTCCTCTGGTTGATGAACCAATTTTTGATTTGTTTGTGATTTAGTCTTGTTACTTCCTATGCTTTAAATCTAATTTTGTTAAAAGTTAAATATAAAAAATCACATAATAAATGATGTAGTGAAACACGATACAAAAGATGACACGATGAAACACGACATAAAACATAAATATGATGAAACACATGATAAATATCGTACGAAATATAATATAAAAGATAATATTACAAAACACGACATAAAAGATAAACGTAATGAAACACGATATAAAAGAGAACATGATGAAACACAACATAAATATTTGATATACAAATAATGTTATAAGAACCAATGATAATAAAAATGTCAAATAAACTACAGTGATAGAAGAAGTTAATACATGGACAATTGAGACGTGAGATAGGAGTGAAGTATGTGAAACAATGATTGCCAAGATGGGTGACTTTGATGCCATGTTAGAAGTAAAAATCTTAAATAATATCTTAGGGGTTTATATAGCAATTTGATCTTAATAGCAGGAGTAATCATTAAAATGGTAGATATTAGATACAAAAGAATAACATGGCTAGTATCTGTTGAGCCTGTTCTGGTCTGCTAGTTGGTCTCTTTATTGAACTTCTCTTAACTAAGTTGATAAAATGTATTCCATTGTCAACGAAAAACCACAGAACTAAGGTTCATTTTATGTGAGTGTGACTTACATTTGGAGATATGAGAAGTCATCAAGAAGGATAAGAGATGAGAGAGCATGGTTAATCCATTTAACTACTCTAGCCAAATTGATCAAAATTATAGAGAGAAGAAATGGCTTTCCTATCATGCAAGTTGATTTATTAAAAATAAAAAGTCTTTGATAAGAAAATGAGTATTCAGAAAATAAAAAAGAAAAAGAAGTTACAAATGACAACAAATCCTTGATTGAGATATTACAAAATACAAAACAGCAGAGCTGGCCTTTAAGAGCATTTTATATCTTGAACCAATGTTTTTGCCAAATTAACTGTAAGGGTGCAGTTCATTTCTGCGGATCTCCTCCTACCATTTGCCTTCCTATGTTTTCCTAAAGACATCAAATACCCCTTACCATTCATTTTGGACTGGCTGGTCAATGTCAAAAACCCAGACCTTATATCTCTGCCTAGATTTGTATCATTTCTTCTGTTGTTTGGATTCAAATGCATTGCTGCAATTAACTTTCTTTTAGTTAAACCCCTCTTGCCCTTGGGATCAAGACCAGCTCAAGCTGCTTGCCCCCGTAAGCGAACGTTATGTTGGTAATTCCATATCTGAAGTAACCAAAATTTGGGTTCTTGACATTCATTTCAGCAGTAAATGTCATGTTTAAGGAAGGGTTTGGAGAGGAGCCATAGTTGAGATTCTCAACCATAACAGAGCGCACTCGGAATTTCGGACTTTTTATGTTCAACACTAGTATTGAGAAAACTACAATTAATAGAATTATGACCAGGGAAGCAGCGATTATAGCCAGATTCTTTCGGTTGAGCTCATAGGACGGTTTGCTGGTGGACTCTTCGGATTGCGTCCCTGTAAACTCATTAGATTGCTCCAATTCAGTCTTTTAGGAATGCATCAGAGCAGACTCCTTGTCATAAGCAGTGGCTGAGCCATGAGACACAACTTGGTTGTTTAAATACCATGAAAAATTGGTTTAATTCTTAAAAAGGGCAAACAATCTGAAACTTTTTGAAGGGCTTCGAAGGGATTGATAATGAGTAAGTAGGCATGGCAATGGGATATATATGTATATAAGGAAACCAGAAACCCTACCCAATCAAAGGATGGAAACCTCCATCAATATCTGAGCACTCCCCCACGAACAAATCCCTGCAAAGAAAAACTGAAGCAGAAGCAATCGACCTTTACCCATCTACCAACAAGGGAACAGTAACATGGACGCAAGTCGCCCAATCAACCCTCCCACACAAAGGAAAAATAAAAACTAGTCAAATTCAAAAGCCTCCTCAAACCTAACCACCCATTGGAGGTTACAGAAAGAGAGACTACACAACCCAAAAAAAACCCACTAGATGGCAACATCCTCAATGAAAGCACAAACACGACGTGAGAAATTAAGTCTCCCTTACCCTCAGCCGGCCAATTCCTTTGCAGATCCACTTGACGCCCCTGCTTATTCCCTAGTCCATGTTTTGATTTATTTATTTTTGTTTTCCTCTTTTTTAATTTTCTGTCATCGCCAAACATTAATGATTTCTAATTAATTAATACCTTTTAAATTCAATCAAAACTTGTAGATTTATGTTTCTTTTCTTTTGCAGTCTTCTTTTTTTCTTATAGTTTACGGCTGCAGTTATGACTTGATCCTGTTTTCATGTGTATATGTATAATTTGTTGGAAGACTTGTTCCTCACCGTGGCTGCCTCTGAATTTAGCAATAATTATTGTACCTCGTATAGCAGGTAAAACAATAATAATAACAAGAAGAAAAGATTAAGAACACTTTGCCATTGTATTTGTTGTCGTCCACCTTAAAATCTTTTGGGTTTAATGAGTCTGATCAATTTGTTATTGAATATCAATAAAATATGTTATCAAAATATCCAAAAAAAGGAAAAAAACCCCTGTCAGTTTTATTAGAAAACCGTTTTTTCAAGTAGGCGTGTATTCTTTTCATGAAAAGAATAACAGTCTGACTTCATCTGTCCCCCAAAATTCGTACTAAGTCCTGTTTCATTTCCCATTTCGCAGGGGCTGAATGCTTAACAAATGCAGAACCAGTAGAAGTTAAAGTGCCTTCTTGATCTTCTGACCATCCAGTTGAAATTTTGCACATGATCTCAGAATATTTAACTTTGCCTACATGCTGAACTGCCATGATACGTTGTTGGGTAGGTAAAAATGTCGTGAATAAACATACTGCGGAAAATTTCTTTTCCTCTGAAACAATCAAAGCCGTGTGCAGGTAAGATTTAATTGACCGACTGGTTTTTTATGCTTAAGCTGCATTCTAGTGCAAATAAGCTCCTTTCGATCAGTTGATCAATATTTTGTTTTAAACATATCTCGTTGAAGAAGTTTTTGGTCTCAAATTTATGCACACCATGAGTCCTCAAATGTTGATCTCATTTTGACTTTATTAGCTGAGTTCTCTTTGTTTGACCACTGCCCACTTTAGTTTAAATTAAATTTCATATTTCTTTCGAGAAGAATTTACTTGACGAAATGCTTCAAAAATCAAGAGAAACGATAAAGACTTGAAATGTCAAAAACACCCGATACAGGAGACGATTAATCTTTTCAAGTAATCATGCAAATGGAATTGACAAAATAATTAAAATAAATGAATATTCGGTACAAGACAAAAAATGATGTTACCTATGATTGAATAGAACATAATAACAAATTAAAAAAAGAAAAGCAAAGAAATCCATGATTGAACAATCACACAGCAGCAGGGCTCTAAGGGCATTTTATATCCTGGACCAAATTTTCTGCCAAATTAACTGTAAGGGTGCAGTTCATGGCTGCAGATCTCCTCCTACCGTTCACCTTCCTCCTTCCTGAAGACATCAAATACACCTTACCGTTCATTTTGGACTGACCGGTTAACGTCAAAAACCCCGACCTGATGTCACTGCCTAGATTTGTATCATTTGTTACATTGTTTGAATCCAAGTCCATTGTCGCAGTTATCTTTCTTGTGCCTAAGCCCCTGACTCTTGCCCCTGGGACTAAGACCCGTACAAGCTGTACGCCCCTGTAAGCGAAAGTAACATTGGTGCTTCCGTATTTGAAGTAACCAAAATTTGGGTTCTTGACTGTCATTTCAGCAACAAATCTCATGCTGAATGAAGGGTTTGAAGAGTTGCTGTAGTTGAGATTCTGAACCACAGCGGAGCGCACTCGGATGTTCGGATTTTTGGTGCTGAATACTAGTACTGAAAAAACTATAATTAGTACAATTACGATCACAGAAGCAGCAAGTATAGCCAGATTCTTTCGGTTGAGCTCAAATGATCTTCCCAAGGTAGGCTCTTCCGATTCCGTCTCCCTGAAATCTTTGGATTGCTCCAGGTCAGGCAGCTCTCTGGAATGCACCAGGGCAGACTCCTCATCCTTTCTGGCTTGACCATTGGTTTGAGCTATGGGTAACTAGCAGGCTAATTGTTTAATTATGAAGAAAAGCAAGCTATCTGAAGACTTGAGAGGATAATAAAGGGGTATATTATGTATGCAGCAGGGGTACGGGTGAAGTTAGTTAATTTTTATTGAAAGGATCGAAGGTTAAAAAATAATAAAGTTAAAAATTTTTAAAATTAATATATTGAATTTAATTATTAATAATCAAAGAATTTATAATAGATAATAATTTTATATAACATGTAAATTAAAAAAAATAAAAAAAAACTTATAATAGTGTTTTAGAAAAGCTTTGTTTAATGATGGTAAAATCTTTTTTAATATGAATAATTAAATTATTTGTAAGAAACTTATCATTTATTTTGTTTCGAAATCTTATTTTTGTCAATATAATCAACTAAAAAATTAACGTAATCAACATCAATATTTTTATTTTATTATATTTAAGTTTATAATATCAAATATTAAACTATAATGCATAAAATAAAAATAGTTAAATATGATATACAAAATTAATAATTTTTTTTATATTTAAGATAATTTCTTTTCAGCTAAATATAAAATATAAAGCACATTAAAAACATATACTCGAGATAATTTTTTTATATAATTAAAATTAATAAAAAATAATATATTAGTGAAATTTTAAATAACAACAAATAATGCAATATTAAAACTTATATTTGAGAATTACATCTACAATAATTTTTTAATTTTTAAAAATTAAAATTATTAAAAATAAAATCCACATAATAAAAAAAAATCATGATAAATAGGAGATATAACCTATATAACAAAGAAAATATAATTGATGATTCATATAAATTTTATTAAAAAAATCTATAAAAACTTAAAATATATGAGTAAATAGAATATAATTTAAAAATATAAATAATAATAATATAAATAAAAAATTAAATAAAAATTTTATCTTTTTATAATTTCACAATAAAAAAAATAAAAAAGAGAAAAAGATGGGTAGAAAAAATTAAAAATTTGAATAAAATTGAATAGAATTTGTAAAATTATTTTAATATTTTTAATTAAATTAATTATTTAATAATAATTATTAAAAAATATATAATATAAAAAAATTTTAAAAATTTGAACGGGTCATGGGACGCTCCGCCCCTGGTATGTAGGAATGGGCTGACTTGACTAAGAAAGGTCCATTGACTGTCACACAGGCTCTTTCTCTCTCTCGCCGTCTTTGAATTTTATGTTTCATGAATCACCTTTTTTCAATACATGTAGACTCTTTTTCTTCTTTTCTAATTTTGCGGCTTATTGAATTGAGTACTTTTTCCTGAGAGACTGTTTCCTTACCGTGGCGGCTCCACTTGTACTGCTCGCCGTTCTCTATCAAGCAACTTGCCCTTTTTGTGCCATAGCAGATAAAAAATAATACACTAGAAATAATGAGATTAAGAATAGGGGAATCTGAATTTATTTTATAAAAATAATAAATATTTTATAATTATAATAAAAAACCTTTCAGTCTTATTTGAAAAAGCTTTTTTCTCACACAAAGTTGTCTGCATTTTCGAATACAGATAAGAGTGAAGAGATGCAGCAGTAGAATACCAGAGTCAGAAGTATTTTCCTCTAATGTTTTGTCATGTCGTTACTCTCAAGGTCAACCAAAAGCAATAAAGTAGGTAAGTTGGCCACACACCAACTAAACAATGGTGAATACACAGACAACCAAAAAGAGAAGGAAATTTTTGCAATTAAGAATTCTAAGATTCCAACATTACCACATATTTATGAATAATGATTAATTAATACCTTCTAAATTCAATCAAAACGTACATCCAATTCGTTTGGTGCATGGCATAAAAATTTCTTATCGTGAGTAAATACTCATCAGCAAAGGATAGCTAAAGTTAACTAACCAAGATCTACTTTTAATTTAAATAGTTTCTTACACATAAACACTTAATTTAATTTAAAAGTATTTAAAAGATTTGGTATTTAAAATTTCAATAACTTGTTTGAATATTTCAGTAATATATATAGGTTTCTGAAATTACATAAAAGGTTATTGAATATGTATTTTTCACTAAATTTAAGTTGTTAAAATTAGATAAAATGTTATTGAAAAAGTATTTAAAATATCATATATGTAATATTTTAGTGGAAGTATATATATCTAGAATTTCAGTACCTTCGATAACTTTAATTAGTTTACTAAACTCATATATAAAGTTACTCAAAATGTTTCTAAAATTTTATTAACTTATATGTAATATTTCAGTAGAAGTATTTAGAATTTTAGTAAACTGTATGTAAAGGTACTGTCCACTTTAGATTCACATGCCCAACTTATTAACTTATGTCTAAGATTTGAGTAACTTGTATGAATATTTAAATAACTAAAATCACATTAAAATTAGAGATTTAAAGAGTAATCGATCAATTAAATTAAATGTGTAATAATAAAATTATAAACAGGAATGATCATACATCAATTAACTGTAAAATTGTCAAAATTATCCATAATAATGTAAAAAAAATCCAAAATAGATATATTATATAGATATGAAAATTAGAAACATTAAAATGAAACAATTTAAATACCTTTAAATAATTTTAAATTAATTTCTAGGGTCATTCTAAATTCAAACCTATATATAAGGTAGAGGAATATTTTCATGCGATATCACATCCAATAAGCATTTTTAGGTATATAAATTTAAAATGTTATAATATGAATTTAGTAATTCATCAACTACGTTTTTCCCTCATTATAGAACGTGTTATGTGGATTTTAGGGATGCCGACCATTGCCAGCCAAAATAAAGTGCTTTACGTTTCAATGATTTTGAATCCTTCATCCCAAAATTACGAGCCCAAACGTACAGCTGAACTTGAACCATTTTGTAAACGTTACATTATAACAAAGTGTAAAGGAAGCGCCATGTATGCATCTGTTTTCTTGCTTACTTTTCCAGATTAATCCAAGTCATTCAACTCAGAGCAATAAAACCTAAAGCAGTTTATGGTGAGTTAGTGACTATATAACCAAAAAGAAAATGGAAACTTTTCACAATTCATTAGAGAAATAGAATTCGAATTTTATTTTTAAATAAGAGTTTATATACTAACTAATAAATTAAGTACTCGAATGCTTAGTTCATATGCAAGATTTAGTCATATAAATTTTAAGAAATTGGCATATAAAAATTTTGTTAGTGTAAATGAAAAAAAATGGAAATTGATAAAGAAAGAAAAAAGAATTGAAGAGAATTAACGCAATGAGCTTAAGAAAAAAAAATTACAACCTTCAATTTCAAAACCCAAGAGCAGAAAGAAAGGAAAATAAAATTGATATTATGGCTTCCATGGCTCCTTATCTCCTGTTACACGATTTCGCTTCGAAATGACAGATTATGTCTGGCATTGAAACCCTTATCTCTTTGTTTTGCTTTCTGTTTTGTAGAGATCCAGAATTCGAGATGTTTGCATTGGGGAAATAAACAGAAAAATCAAATTGAAGCATAATCAATTTTTGGGTTTGAGATTTTGCTATTTTAGCTTGGACTACCTTTTTGTCAAAAAAAGAATAAATGCCCTTAAACCAGTATAGGGGCTGGTTATGGGCTCCAAAGCTGTACAATACTTGGTTCCTATTCCACCTCTATAGGAGATGTAGAAACATCTTTCACCCCACTCTTACATGTCCACTGCGCCCCATACATCAATTCGCTTTCAAAAGCGGATCGCCAGAAGCCGAAACAAAAAACAGGGGAGCATATAAACATTGACGTATATGAACACAGACTATGGACCAACTTACAACAAAAGAAACCAATAACCATGCCACCATAGTAGCTCGAAACAAGCAAAGAACAGAGAATTCTTCTCTACACACAAAATCCACAGGGCAAGACCTATGCAATCAAGCTTCGAGCCGCCAGAACAGACCCGACCACGCACGGCCTCCTCATGAAGTCCCACTGTCCTTCCAAAACCCCTCTGCCATTTGCTTTTCCCATACTCACCACACCTCGGCCACCCACTCCACACAGCCCCTCCGCTTTGCAGGGTACCCGCTTTGATCCCTAAAACACCCTCAACACAGCTCCAGCCTCGCTCCTCCCTTCCCACAGCCCTTCAACTCACTTGTTCCCCTCACCCCTTTGATCCCTAAGCTTGGACTACCTTGAGTTCAGATTGTTAACTATTCCAGTGAATTGGGTAAGGTTTTAGATAAATTATCTCAATTCATTTCGACTAGAAGTCAACTATTTCGCCAACCTTGGCGGACTGTGTAGCTTAGGTTATATTAGATGTATTCGGGTCACTTGATATTCAAGTTTTGGGCCGCTCATTTTTTAGTATTTTGGAATTTAAATAATTGGGACATCCATTCAAATTGGGTTCGTTTGGTTTTAAGTTTGGAATAGGTGAAGCCCAAGAATGATTGCTTGCCAAGTTGGCTTTAATTTTGATTGGTTGCACGTTAAATTTATATAAACTTCTTTTAAAAAATAAAAAATTTTCAAGTATACATTTATTCCTTTATTATCTTCTTTTCAATGGTTTAAAAAAGTAAGCAGTTTTTATTTTGTATGTGTAACTAATGAATTAAGTTTAACATCTTCTTAATTAAAAGAAATAATAGAAATCTATAATTTTTTTTTTTGAATTTGGAAAAAAAAATTGAACCTTATTCTTTAAACATGAGATTATACACTAATTAATGAGATAAATACTCAAGTGTATATATAAATTTTTTTTTTTATGTTTTAGTCTTTGGCAAATTTTGGTTGGCCATACAATTCGTAAGTCTATATTATTCAAAATATTTGTTATGAATGCCTACAAGACCTTAGTCCCATAAATAATTCACTTTACGTCATAGAAGAAACTTCTCTCCAAAATTTATTTACAATCCAAGTATATATGGAGATAAACTTGAATACCAAAGAAAAAAATTTCCCATAATGCAAATATTCCAGTGCCAATAGGACAACGTTAAGTCAGTTTCTTGATATCCATTTACAAATTGACTTACGTTTCAGCTCATAGGATTTGAACATTGTTTAAAATATATAAAACTAATGCAGTATAGTTTATATCATTAATTGTATCAATACATAAAGTAGCATCAAGCCTGGCAAATTGCGATTTATATCTGCACAATTTCTTCTGCCAAATCAACTGTCATAGTGCAGTTCATCTCCGCAGATTTTCTTCTTCTTGATCACTTTCATCAGACGCACTTTACCATTCTAGTTGGACTGGCTGCAGGTTGTGTGAACATTGCCTGAGTTTGAATCTTTCACAACAGCACGTTCACCCTTTTTTTTATTTTTTTGTGGATCTTGCTCTTGCCCTTGCCAAAGTAACAGTTGCTACTTCAAATTTGTACCGATCAAAATTTTGTAAGTTCTTCTTATAGGCAATCGGGCGATAAATTTCATGTTAAATGATGGGGTTGGAGGTCCTCAACCGCAGCAGAGTCAACCCAGAATTTTGGATTTTTGATACGCATCATTGTAACTGCAAAGACCAGAATGATCACAGCCCGGAAGACAACAAAAGCAGCTAACCAGAGCATTCTTTTCGCTTGCGTTCTTAATTTTAAATGCTCCAGGGCAGAGTGCAGACTCTACATCGCTTTTAGCCATGATGATGAGAACTTCTTTTAAATTTAAACCAAAGCAACCTGCTAATCTGAAACTTTTGAGGGATGCGAAGGATATGATCATGGAGTCGAAGTGGGACTCGTACGTAAGCATACTTTGACACTTGACATTTCATACAAACACCTTCCTAGAAAATTCTCTCAATTAAGTGATAGGGCGTGAGAATGCCATAGCACATATCAGACGCTTTCAAACGCGTCGAGAGCTCTGAGATTTTGACTTTAGGCCTACTCAGATTTCAGCTTTCACAGATTCACAACATGAGATTGGAGTGTAGTAGCCGAAACTTCTGTTCTGTCATGGCAAGCAGAAGAGGAGAAACGCCATCATTTAGTGTACATGTTTCTCAAACATCCGAAGCTTCTGTAAAGTGAAAAAAAATATGGTCAAGTTTGCTCAAGCGCGTTCAAGTGGCACAGTCTGATCTCATATTTTTTACATGACCATTTTCCACACGGTCCTTTTATTTTGGGAAACCATTTACTGTTTCCCTTGTTTTAGTGAATCTTCCTGGAAGCTGCTGCATGATTATTGAGTAAGATGCAGGGTCTTCCAGCATCCAAGCGTTAAATTAAGATAGCAAGGTCTTCAAAAGGCTGCTTTAGTTCGGGGGAAATGCTGTTTGCACCTTAATTTTTCAACTAACCATTGATGGGTTAAGGTCCATAATTTCGGTCCTCCTTGTACCCTGGAAAATTACTACTATTCTTCAAAGGTTGCAACTCTCCCATGCTTGTTAAACCAGAATATACTTGTTATTGAAAAAAAGAAGAGAAGAAACTAGGGGAAGTCACGATTCCTGAAATGGACACTTTAATTTGGCCACAACAATTTTATTTCCTTCTTTGAAGACAACATAATGGAATGAGCTTTGCTTTTTATTATGAAGTCAAGAGAGAGACCAGGGAATAGAAGAAAATAAATTGATATCAATGCCCAAACATGTAAATGCTAGATACACCTGAAACAATGGACCACCAAAGTGCGATGGAGCTGCGTTCTAGCTCCAATTTCTCTTTCTTGGGGCATAAAGGATGACAAAGAGTATCACTGTCTCGGATACTTGACTATACTAGCTCAAGTAAAAGTAGAATTGGGAGTATACCATTGTCGACTTCAATGTGGGTCAGGTACAAAAATATTAGTTCATGAAGAATTTTTAGTAGTGAATAATGATAATAGTGCAAAAGTAGAATGCTAAGATGTAGAAAGCCTTTTCTGTACTACTACAATATATTCATGATTTTTGTTGTTTGAACGTGATAGTCACGCTTATGCACAATCACAAGAATTTGTATTGAGTATAGTATTCAAAACCTACGCAATGAATCATGCCAGGAAAATAATAGCAAGCATATTTTTGACCTGTATCATGTTTTAATTTGGGCGAGCCAGAACATAACACAGGATCCCTCGAGTTTTACTATACTGATCTCACTGCATATCCCTGCGCAGGAACAAATTTTTTTTTTCGAATTTTCATGAACAAATACAATCTGGAATATTTTTGGTCTGATATTAAAATATAAGTATTTGCTAGTCGATCAAAAATAGTATTATAAACACAGGAGGATTTGAACTGTTCTTTGCCAAAGTTTGATAGACGGTGTGATCAGTAGCCCTCCAGTCTAGTTAGGTGTGGATTCTGGTTTGTGACTTTTCCAATTGTTTTAGAATATAATAACGACAGAACCTTCTACTTGAACTATAGCCCTTAATCTGGACACGCTTGGGAACTTGGCTAATACATTTTCAAGCAAGGAACTTTTGTCCCATGAACTAGTCTTTGAAACTTATGCAAGCAACAACTATATATACGGTTCACACCGAGCTCTCAATCCTCACCAAACCCTCTTTCACATCCACTGAAGCACTCAAAAGACCCAATTGGAAGAGAAAAAGAGTCCCTTCTGACAACAATCGAGAATATAGCAATGGCAGAGCAGAATTACCAACAGAAAAATATAGACATGGAGTCTGCTGCAGAGCTCAAGCGAAAGAAACGCATGAAATTGTTTGCATATGCCGCTGCTTTCGTCGTCTTCCAGACTATAGTCATATTGGTCTTTTCACTTACGGTGATGCGCATCAAAAATCCCAAGTTCAGGGTGCGCTCTATCACAGTTGAGGATATTGCCTACACCTCAACCCCAAACTCTCCTTCTTTCAACATGAAATTCAATGCTGAAGTTGCTGTCAAGAACACAAATTTCGGTCACTTCAAATTTGATAACACCACCATTTCGTTTGATTATAGCGGTGTTCAAGTTGGGGAGGCATTCGTTGCAAAGGGAAGAGCCAAGGCTAGATCCACAAAAAAGATGAATGTAACCGTGGACTTGAATTCAAACAACATACTGGCTAATTCAAACTTGGCAAGTGACATTAACTCTGGGTTTTTGACCCTGACCAGCCACACCAAATTGAGCGGGAAAGTGCATTTGATGAAACTGATCAAGAAGAAGAAGTCTGCACAAATGAACTGCACCGTGACAGTTAATTTGGCGAGCAGAGCTATTCAAGATATTAAGTGCCAATAAAGTATCGAGCTGATCTATGCGTGAATGCTTGATTATTGGAATATGGTTGTTTTATTTTACAGTATTTGTCAAGCATTTTTTTTAAGATTCAGTATTCGTCAAGCTGATATGCACACAGCATTACAGCTTATATCATATGTATTTTTCTCCCTATTTGTATTCGTTTTATGACTTTATTGATTTATATATGAGATTATTTATTTTACTATAACTTGTGACTGACTTATTATTTGTTGACACTAAATAGTAATTGTTTGTAAAATAAGATAGCTTACCTCCTCGATCCAGCAGTGCAATGGATAATCTAATCTCACATATTCATTGAAAACTCTGAAAAAGGGGTTTCTGATAAAGCTTACAGTTCTAAGAGTCCGACTTAGTAAACAAAGGTGGCGAATCTCTTTATTTACCCAAAAACTTGTAAGCCATTCAATAATCATCAAAATTTTGTTCAGTGATATAAGCAACTTAACAAGAATTTTTATTTCTCATTTCCAGACATCAAAAACTTTAAACAACCAATGGAAAGGTGGTGCTTTGGATAGAAAAGATGGTAATTTAATTAAGTGAAGTTTTATCTACAGCACTTCTTCACTTCGATTAAAAAAAAGAAAAAAAAAAAAAAAAACCTCCCATTCTTGAATCTCCCCTGTTTTAGTCTGTTCATGGAACTCTTTTACATGGTTAAATTGGAAGGAAAGATTTCAACTTAAAATTTTCCAAGGTATGACTGCTACTATGTTATTGTCTAATTAGTTACTTTAAGGAAACAAAAGAAAGAAAATAATGAAAGAGTTAAAAGGGAATTGACCGAGCTAATTAAGGACAGAAATTAGAATAAAGAGAGTGGGAAGAGTTCAAGGTAATACGTTATATATTAAACTAACGAATTAATCCAGAAAATTAACCTTAACGTACTGTACTATAGGGTATAACATATGAATATAATAAAACATCGTTAAGAATCTCAACACGCAAATGTTAGAAGAGAAGGGCATCGCTGCCTCGTTCGTGGCATTTTCCTTTCTTGTTTGAAACAATAAACACAGCACTTTCCGGCTTCTAGATGAAGACGTTAGTTTGGTAAGCCGTTGGCTTTTCTTTAATGTGTTGAACCGTTGAGGGAGGCTATATTTTAAGCATGGCGGAATTATTGAATTCGTAGTTAGTTTGAAAAGCATGGGCCCCCTTGTGGGTCCAAACAATCATCAAAACGTACAAATGCTCCAAAAACAATACCAGTGAACGTGACAAGTTGCGTAATGTTTTATAATGTTTAAGACTTTATGCAAGGACGATTTTTTTTTCTAACTTTAAAGATAAAGTGTTTTTGAAAATAATTTTTTTAATAAAGAAATTTTATAGATAAAATTATTTTTAATGAAATTTTTTCATATTTAAGTTTATGTGTTATATATCATATTGAAAAAAAATTATTACATAAAATTTTTTTCTATGATAAGAAAAAATGTAATAAATTAAATAACTTAAAAGTTAATTATTCAAATTAAAAGATTTTAGATAATATTTTTTTACGTAAATTTATTTCATCTCAACAATAACTTAACGTTGAATAATTCTTTAATATATCTTCATTTTCATATCAATTTTTTTTCTTTTAAATTTTATCTTTGTTGTGAAAGCGTTTAATTCTAAGAATTTATATTCTAATGAAATATAAAGATAAAAAACAAGTTACATGCTATATTTAAAAAATGTTGTTAATACGTGTCATGTTCAAAAAAATTTTATTACAGTTAAAAAAAAGTTGTTACACCTTTTAACTTAAAAAGTTTATATTGTAGTGAAATATAAAATAGTAAGTTACTTGTTATGCTTAATAAAAGAAAAAAAAAACAAAATGACATGGTAAGCCTAAGCAGATGTTACCTACTTCAGCAGAAGATGCTATACACCAAGATCAAAACTTTAACATGAGATTTTACATGCTGAGATCAAAATTTCAAGACCAAAGCAGAAGATGTTACATACCAAAATTTTAATAACAAATGTTACTTACCAAAGTCAAAGCTTCAACATCATATGTTATACGTTAAGGTTAAAGCTTCAGTCAGAAGTGAAGGGAGGGAAGCTATTAGGGGTCCTCACCCCCTTAAAATTTTAAAATTAATAATTGTTCTTTGTTTTTTTTTTTCAAATTTTATAGTTTTACTCACCATTTTTTTTTTAAAATATAATTTTGCTCTTACAAGCATTGAATTTCTTATTTTTGTCCCTTCAAACATGAAAATCTAATTTCGTCACTAGTTTCAACACTAGATGTTACATGTCGAAGTCAAAGCTTCAACACCAAATGTTACATGTCAATACATATTACACATCAAAGTTTCCTTTTTCCTACTTATATTACACACCAAGGCATATTTACCATATTTGAATCATTGAAAAACTTAATACCAATAAACTCAAGAATCTGTTGTTACTTACAATATCATACTTTTTGGTCTATAGATACACGATAGAGGGTTTTGTAAATGTAAACTAATAAATCCAAAAATATTTTGTTACCCTCCATATCATGCATTTTAGTTGACAACGATATGGTAAGATGACGAGAAATAAATAAAAAGATAATGATAGTGGTAAAATTAGAAAAAGTCGAATGATGAGAGAGAGAAATGAGAAGCACAACAGAATAAAGTGTATAGTAAACAAATGGTGGAGAGAAAAGTTGAACGCATTTAATTTGTTTGAAATGATTTTAAGTATATTTTTATCATTTTATGACTAAAATTTTGTAAAAATAATTAATTTTATATTGAAGGATGTTTCTAAAATAGACTTATGAGAATGACCATTTCTCATAATTTTCTCTTTTATTATAATGTTTACTAGTTTTCTATAATCTAAAAATTGTAAAAAAAATTTACCATACGTGTTAACCGGAAATGAAAAAAAAATGTTAGTATTAAAGGTTTCCTTTCGAAATGAAGAAATAATAAGAAATGGTGTCTACTATAGCGCTTGCAAGATATATATATATATATATATATATATATATTTCCTTGGAATGGTGCTATGCGATTGGGCTGTTACTGGTTCTCTTTAGATGGTCTACCCATGAATCATGATTTTCTCAGTAGAAGTTTCTACTACTATTAAAGCGAGAAAAATAAGAAAAAAATCAATCACTTTCTTGCGAGGTATTAATCCAATAGCAACATAAGTGGTAAGCCAAAGACGCAAGGTTTCAAGCCCGCCTACACACCTAACGCGTTTGTTTAATAGTACAAGAAGAGGTGTCCTTTAGTACCTTTTTTCCAACCCAAGTGTTTGCTAATTTCCTCTACCAAATACTCAAATCCATCTAGATGTACCATCATTTATCAGGCTATAAATACTTTGCCAAGAAGCCCACATTTGTCATCTCATTCTTCAATCTATTAAGGGCTTGGAAAATTTTTCTCAGCTTGTGAATTAGCATACAAAAAACCATGGAGGCGAAGAGTCAATCCCCATATCCTTTGGCACCGGCTGCCAATGGCCATGAACGAAGTGACGAAGAGTCTGTCGCGGCTCACTCGAAAGAGCTAAAGAAAAAGAAGCGAATGAAGTGCCTATTGTATATTGTATTATTTGCTGTGTTCCAAACCGGAATCATATTGCTTTTTGCCTTAACGGTTATGCGCATCAGAAACCCGAAGTTCCGGGTGCGGTCAGGTTCATTTGCAACTTTCAACGTTGGAACCGAGGCTTCCCCTTCGTTTGATTTGCGAATGGATACTCAATTCACGGTAAAGAACACAAACTTTGGTCACTATAAATATGAAGGTGGTTCTGTCACGTTCGCGTACAGGGGCATAACGGTTGGCCAGGCCACTATTCAGAAGGCTCGAGCCAGGGCTAGATCGACGAAAAAGGTAGATGTTGTGGTGGAGTTGAGCTCCAACGGTTTGCCAAACACTAATGAGTTGGGAAGAGATATTAGCGCCGGGGTTCTAACCCTCACCAGCTCTTCAAAGTTGGATGGGAAGATTCATCTCATGAAGGTGATCAAGAAGAAGAAGTCTACCCAAATGAGTTGTACCATGGACGTTGCCATTGACACAAGAACACTCGGAAATATTGTATGCAAATGATATGCTCCGCTGTTTTAGGTTATGGATTTCCATTTTTGCCCCTGCTATTTTGTTTTCCTTTTCACTTTCTTGGTAATATTGTGTCTGTTTGTCTTTTATTTTCCTTTTACGCCAAGGAAGACATATATGTTTGTTGATGTAATTATAGTCTCTCGCGTGTCTATTTTTTTTTTTTGTTTCATGGTTTTCATGAAAATAGCAATAATAATAATATATTAAAATCTTCTGTCACTTTAAATAGTATTAATACACTGAATGCACCTTTTTATATTAAAAAAATCATAACTAATAATGTCCTTAAAATTCAAAACTAATAATGATAATAACAGTCCAGGATGGTTGAAAATGGAGTCCGTGAAGCCGTAACCCATCAAATGGGATAAGATGAGGGCTGGAAATTGGAAAAATATTATTGTGCCAAGAATTTCAAAAGTTTGGACCATTGGGAGGCTTAAGAGGGACAGGGGAGTGAGCACTAAAAAATAATTAGCAGAATTTCTAGCCTTTCTAGATGATGGGACTTAAGCGCTCTTTTGCTTTCAAATGTGTTATTCTCAAATCTCAATCACAAAGCATTCGTTGCATTTGCATTTGGAACACGCTGGGACCTTTGTTTTTAGTCTTCTTGTGCACTTTTCAACTCAACAGTTGACCGCCATCTATGCTGACTGTCTTTTTTATACTTTTTGATGCTTCAAGTTTTTGTCATGTTACCCCACATAGGGAGTCAATCTTAATCGTATTCCTGATAATCAAAATTCAATTAAAGGTTTCTATTTTCTCTTTTTGTTTTTTTTTTTATTTTGGAAAATTATAAAAAACTGAATAATATCATATTAAAACCTTATTTATTCCTGCCCATTTCTTGTGTGTTATAAAATATAAAGAAATAGTATGTAGACATTTTTATAATTTTTTTTTATTTAAACAAAGTGTAGGTAAAATCACTACTTATTTCTTTCCTTTAATTAATTTGCAAAATGATCTTACAATTAAACGAATTTTCATCTACTCAATTAATTATTGACGTTTTAAATCTTGAAATTCTTATACACAATCTCCAACCTTCTTGTCAAAATATATAAAAATCAGGTACTATGATGAATGATCGATTGATCATTTCGTTTGCCTCTACAAGAGAGGATAAGCTTAATACTGTTATTATTACCGTCGGTCCTGGATTTTAATTTCTATACCAAATAGGAGAAAAGGTCTTAAAAAAGAAAAGAGGAAGAAAACGATTGGTCCTTTGGTCAACTAAATGGGCCTAACCCATGCCCACCAATGCTCATTTAACCTTTTCCTCAGCAATTCTTCGGCCCAGAAAGGATGAAAAGAGGACATAAAGTATATCATAATGTCATGTTTCCAGAGGCTGTTATGTTTCCTAACAAGGATGCTAGTGTTGAGAACATGGGTCCATCGGGATCCCAAATTACCAACATCGATCGTGGCCTAATGCAAGTGCTGTTAAACGGCACCTACTATTACACCAAGATTCAAGAGCAGAGAGAGACACATGATCTGCGGAAGAAACAAGGCAAATTTATGGTCCTTGTACGAATTCTTATGCAGTGCCGGTTTTCTGTTGTCTAATGTCTCCTCCTGATTGCGCAGTTTTGCACTTTTCCTCTCTCTTTGAGAGAAAGAAATTAATTTGGCTCTTGTCCTAAGTTGTTACCCTTACCGCTATTCCATGGTTTGTCTGTCTTGGTGCACTGAACCCCTCCTCATTAGTCATCTTTGTCAACTGTGACGTTAACTAATCCTTTTTGTGGATGACCTGTTGCTCTGGTGATATCAACTCCGTCTGATGAACAATCTAGATTTCAAGTTCAGCTGCTGAGGTTAAAGTTGAAAGTGGAGTAGAAACCTTTTCTAAAAACCCCAATCACTGTTCGCTTTTGTTGGTGGCGAAAAAGAAGAAACATGAATGTGTTGTTCTTAATCAATTAGCCTAAAAAGTTAGATACGTAAATCCCTTGAAGAACATTGGCTTGGTCAAGTTCAGATCCAATTTTGAGAGCGAGGGTAAAATTCGAGGTCAAAAGCATGTCACTCCTAGCTAGGTTGGTCGTGGGGGATGAACACTGTAAATCGCGATTTAATTACTTTTTCTATAGAATTCCTCAAATATCTCTACTGACCATCCATCAAGGTGATTCTAATACACTTGAAGATGTCGAACAATTGAAGGCAACTGATAGGCAATAAGCTGGAGGAGAAAAGCTTACAGAGTCTTTAATACAAGCGGTGTCCATTTACAATGGTCTTGGCTTGTGGGTCTTGACTGTGTGAAATAGGGGCCGACACTATTACCCTGTCAGAAGGGGACCAAAGCTATTTTGTGGTGCACTGTGGGAGTCTGCAAATGAGGGGTTGGACGCTTTGTTTTTGTGGTCATTTTAGCTTTTCCTGTCATTATGATGGTGTGCCTTGAAAATTTTGGTTTACTTGCTGCTGCACACAGAACTTGGTCCTCGATTCATTTATGACTCCAAACAAAATTACCACCTTCTTTATTGAAATTTCAAACTTCACTGATTCAAATACCCAATTCATTATGTCTCTAGTCTAGTTTGGATGTCGCATTGCGATATATCATGCTACAGAGTTTTGCTCCTATTTCTTGTCTATGGTTACCTTTCTTTAACATTGCAAATTAAGTGTATATAGCTACGGCTGAAACAATACTTTTACAAAATCTTACAGGTCATTTTCCAATACTGAATGAACTACATAGCAGTAAGGAGGTGCATTGATTTTTTTACTTTTCGGTCTCATTTCCTTGTCATTTAGTGTAATCTTCTGCTTTTCTGACCTTTTTCTTTTTCTCTTTTTCTTAGATAAGCCTAGGGTCTACCTTCTACATAAAATGTTCATTGATCGTGAGATTTTAAATTCATGAATACAACTTTGAATGTGAATCCACAAATTATCCCATACTGAATTCGGTCTTACAACAACTTACTAGAAACCCAAGTAGAAGAAATGATGAAATAGGTAGATCTGCCAACTACTAAATGGACAAATTGAATCATAGATGAGAAATGAATGATTGCTCTGACTTCTGAGTGAGACCCCAGCTGCGTTTGTGGAGGTTGGATAGGAAAATTCAGAATATAGACAAAGAACTTGTGGGAAACAATTGTCCAGGGTATGATCACAGTGGCTTGCTTTCTGAGGAACCATACCAACGAGTATATCAGATCTGAATAAGACCAAGGATGCAGTGGACAGAGGCATAAAACTTTCCACTTCAATGGTACAAGAATACATTGAGAGTATACTTGGCACAGGGGAACTTTATTGGCAGTTTCCTGCTGCCGCACAGGGCAGGCAGATTGAATATTCAACATACCATCTGCATATAGGATGGCCAGCCAGAGGGAGACTCAGAAGAGCATCTGCTTCAATGACTGTGCCTTTTACTTTTGAAATGAAATGATATTAGACTTTAACTCTATACCAGTGAACTGCTTTCTTACCGTTCAAAAAGTACTTTTTTAAAGCAGGATGAAACTGCAGAGATATCATGCTATGGACCCTTTCTTTTTAAGAGTGTTTTAACACAAAGATCCAAGGTTGAAAATATCAATGGCTTTGGTTTCCCGTTTTTCCTACCTAAATTTCATGGGTGTGAATCGACATTGCCGTTAATTTAAAAATTTGAAGCAGCTATATTTTTTATATTGTAAGAATTCAGTGACCATCAGACTAGTTAATATTCCCATTCCATCCTTTGTCCCACTTCTCCCCCTTTTCCACCAAATTCCCACCAGAAACTACCAGTTGTCCAGGAAAGAGCATAATCACCCAAGAAAATGAAAGAAGGAATAAAGTGGGAAAAACTGTTAAGTCATTTCAGGTCCTTCAAATCCAGAAATGCTCACATCTTTGACATGAACAGCTCACCTTTCAAAGGTCGGATAATGCTTTACTGCAGAGATACGAGCCACACAGGGTCACATAACAAAAAAAATCCAAATCAGAGTTTCTTTCAAATTTTTCATAATGACACAACTTTACAAGTGAACGTACCCTACTCACTGCTCATCATAGCTAAACAATCAAACAACAATCCTAGCCTCCCTGAATTCCTTTTTTTTTTCTCCTTTTTTTCTCTTTAATGTTTTTTACATCATCCTGATAATAAAAATCATAGTCTCTATCCAAATGTTTTCTTTCTATAGCTTTGATTAACAACATTTTTTTCCCGCGTGTTCTAGTACTTCATGTGCTGAAAACATTTCCTTCTTCGCTGGACATTCTTGAGGAATCCATCAGTTTCTCGTATGAAGAATTGCTTGTAACTCGTGACAAAAGAGAAGAATCTGAGGGAAACACAAAAGTTCAATTAGAACTTAATAAGTAGATGTCAAGATTTTTAAGTCAATAATTAGTGCACATACTAATGAAATTATAAACAGGGAAACCATACCTGTCGATGATGCATTGCTTAACTTCCCTTGTGAAGAATCACTTGTACATCTCAACAACCATGAAGATTCTGCTACCAAAACAAGCTAAGAATCATATTCCAAAGTAAACCCAAAGATTATGATTAGCTTAAAACAAAATTAATGACTATAATTATTACCTCTTGATGAATTGAAAGATCTCTTGCAATGCAAAATGGCGCTTTGGATCCCATCATGTTGCAGTAGCAACGAATCGTCTCTCCTACTAATTGGCGATGCTGCAGCCGAGGCTGATCTGCTCTTCCCCAAGTGCTTGCAAACCCCTCTAACCCCTGTTGAAAGATTCCCTTGCTTCTCCTTCAGGGAATATACCGTAGCCGGAGAAGCAGCTGGAGATGATATTGATAAGTCGGCCGAGGCTTTTGTCTTGTCACTTTGACTGTTCCTTTTGGAGACTTTTACGTACAATGGCTTGATTATATTCAAGTATTTTTGTATCAGATCTTTTGATAATCTCTTTGAGGAATCGTCTGATAACGAGTCCTCCGTTCTGCCTTTTGTCTTTCTCAAACTATTTTCTCTGGTGAAAATTGGGAGGTTCGGAGACTCTTCTATTTTGAATGTTACTTTCAAATGCTTGCTGCTGCCTTGGTTCTCACGCTTTGGGGTCTCCATAGAAATACCGATGAACTCAGTTTTCTCAGCTCTGTAAGTATTAGCATTTGCCATTGACTTTGACTTCTTGAGAGTAAAGACCCGGAATTTCGGAGCCGATTTTAACAGGGCTATGGGAGACTGAGGCTTAGAGCTTGGCTCAATGGGCATGATCTTTCTTTTGGAGAAGTGATCGTTAGGAGACAAGGAACGAGTTTGCTGCGGCAAGTCGAGGTCTTTATCACCAACATTCTTAGCCGATTCCTGGAGTACTCTATCTTCTTTGGGGTCATATCTTTTCTTGGCTCTGACACCGTTCTCTTCACTGTTGTTGTTGTGGAGATCTCCCTTGTTGTCAAACTCATGCAAAGGAAGCTCCAAGTCGATGAAAGAGTCCTCCCCTTCATCCAACTCATGATCTGAAACAACAAAAGACTTTGGAACCTCGGCGGTACCGCTGTTTCCATAACAAGGTTGGTTTTGGTTCTCTTTATGAGCGCCATAGCTAGGTTTCCAAAACCTGAGAAAATTGAGAGCATCCATGGTTCTGGAGAGAGAAAGAGAGAGACGAAGAAGAAGCAGAAAGAATCTTGAGAGACGAGTGTGACCTTTATGGTTTTGTTTCTTTTATAGGGGAGGAGTAGTTTAGCTCTCTCCTGAGATAAAACTAAAAAAGAGAGACCCTTTGCACTCGGTTTGATGGGTGTGTTGACAGAAATTGAAAATGGTGTTTCAGGGGGAGCACAGAGTGAGGTAAGCTTTTTATTTCACTTTTACGAGAGAGAGAGAGAGAGAGAGCTTTGCTTTTGAACAGTGTTTAGTTTGTAGCTTAGGTTGTTTTTATTTACAAAGGAATTGTTTGCGTGGATATACAGGTAGAGCACGTGACGGACCTTGCGAGAGAGAGAGAGAGAGAGAGAAATCTTGATTGAGAGCAATTGAGCATTAGAAATAGACTATTTCAAATGGCAATTACTCTGTAAAAAGTTTATAGTTTTAGACTACGATACAGAAATACAGATATTTTACTGTTACAAATTCAGACTTGCAGGCATTGGAGACAGCCTTTTTACCTCTTTCTGTAGACTTCACACAAAATTTTTGAATCCTGGGTTTACATTTGCCCCACGCGCTGTCCTCCACTCTGTCACGCTGAGGTTTAACTCTGCACGCTACATCTGCCTTTGGACATATTATTCCATTCCTATATAGATTGTGAAAATCACAAAAATTTCTCATCTCCATGAAATTATTTGCTGCTTCTTTTATTTCTTTCAAATTTTCTAGTATTATTTTAGGTACATATGAGCAAGCCCAGTAGCCATGGTCTCGTCTCTGCTTCTTTTAATAATTACATTAAGCACTAGCTATATTTATCTGACCCTTATTTTTTAAATACGTTTACGTCAAACGTGATGGGTAAAGGAATTCAAAGAAGGAAGGGATTATATTGTTTGCATTTTTGTAGGGTGGGCTTTCAAGTCAACTCAAGTTTTCTAAAATTTTGGAGCAGTGTCGGAAATTAAAACTAAGCTACCACTATTTTAATCAAAGTCTAAGTCAGCCAAAATTGTTTGAAATATGGTTGGTGCTTTGTTTGTCAAATTCCACCTTCCATGGCCCTATTCAAACAAGCAAACCATATGCTTCAAATATGTTGGACTATCTTCCACAAAGAATACTAAGACATCAGAATTGTAGATACTAATTCAACTCGTGAGTTTTGTTCGAAGAGTTTGAACTTCGTTTCCACTTTTAATCTGACAAAGATCAGCACATTTTAGGCAAAAGCAGTTAAAATGCATACACTAAAACATGCAAATGTCTGTTTCAACGTGGGCAGGAAAACGAGTGCACTTGACTCAAGGATTAAATTGAAGGCGGATAATTTAGTGCGAAATGGAAAGGCAGGATGGGCACGCCAGAGGGAGGCGCGTGAAAGCTGAAAAGAGTGAAAGCTCCGTCCTGGCAGAGGTAGTTTGACGGGGATTATGTTGCAGAAGACATTACGAGAGAGACGGGAAACTTCCAAAAAGAGGAGAAAAAGGAAAAAAAAAATGGAAGGGAAAAGGCCAAAGGGCCAAAAAGAAAAGACTCAAAAAAGAAGAGGGAAACGTAAGCTCTTTGCTAGAAACGAGAGAGTACTCTACTTTTCCACATGGTCTTAAAAGATCTGCTAGGTCAGACATTGGGTTATTTTACAAGGCAAAGGCAGGCTGTAGCTGTGGGCACGCATGTGTAGCAGTAATGCTTCGGGAGCCTAGGCACCTTTGAAGAGGTCCAACTCTACATTCTGGAGCCGGGGCAAAGGGTCCAAGTCTGACCACAAAAGGTTTGACTCGCTGAGGAGGGTTTTGGGGTCCCTTAGCCCTTGTTTACAGTGAAAGTCATAATGAAAGGAGAAGCTCCTAGCCCAAAAGAAACAAAAGTAACCTTAAGCATATAACTTTGGAGTAGCACTTCTTTTTCTTTTTAAGATGCAAATATAAAGTAGTAGCATATTTTATGCCAAACTAAAAGCACATTAGGCACATAATTTTCTAGCTCCCTTGGACAGTATCCTATGTACCGTTTCTGTTTTTTCAGTAAGCAAACAAAAAGAAAAAGTGGCATTATGATCCATCCACATAGTTACGGATTAAAATTGTGCTTCGATCAAGTTAAAAATTGAAACTTTGATAACATAAGCAATGTTCATTTCTCGGCTGCTTCCCATGAACTTTTTTTCCTTATATGACGGATAACTATCATGATCTATCACATTCATAAACTAGTTCTATGTTTTGTAATACTTCATTATTAGTCCTAAAAGTTCCATACCGTGTTTATGGCTTGCACGACGGCTATTTGAGACCTTGTCCTGCTTAAGCTTTAGCTGACCAACTAATTTTTTTGATAGAAAGCAAAAAGATTAGGCTGATTCTGTCTACATATGCATTGCATCATTGTATTATTATATATACATCCTCAAACTCATGTTTTCCATATGTACACATATTCTACAAGAATCACCATGCATATTTTGTTCATGCCATGGCATAATTGTCATGAGTTGCAAGATTCTGCGCCCTAAATCATGATGGTAACCTGCAAGTTGGGAATTTTTTTTTAATGCTTTCTTTGTCTTTTGGGTGGAGAAGTATTGTTCCCCACCATCATCATTGCCATTTACCCTTGTTGTCATCACAGTTAGATCATTCTATTCTAGTGTTCTCCATCTGAATTCCATTTTCCACGCAGTAGCCCACCATGGATTTTTGTACTTCTCTTTGGTTTGTGGGTTTGGTGTATAAAGCTCTCACGCCTCTTAAAAAATTCAGAAATGTTGGCTGCTCTTCTTGTTGCTTTAGGGAATTCTGTGAATTTTGTTGGCGACAACGTGGGGTCTTTATGTTTGCTGTCGATTAAGAGGTTTGCTTTTAAAAACTCTTCTGATATTGAAAGAAGATCATGTTGTCTTTGGACGGAGGATGAATTGGTTCTCAAGACTGCTGATGGGCGACATACGGAGTAGTTGCCTAATGGGTCATTAGCTAAAGGTGCCATTTCACTCTGGCTCGTCCCAACTCTTTTGGGCCTTGCAGATGCTCTCTGGAACGAGATTTTGAGTACTAAAAAATATTGTCGTCTAGGGTAAAGCACGAGTATTACTAACATTGCTTAATCTGCGGAGTTTTGGTTTGTGTTTAGTCGGTTCATCCATGGAGTTGCAAGCCATCATCACCTCATCACAAATATTTCCAACTTGGTATAGTTCGCACTACCTTGATCTGTTACCTCTCTTCTCTGTTTTCCCAACTAGGTCTTCAGGTGAAAATTCTCTTGAAATGTGAAGTTTATATTTGCTTATATGAGACTATTTGGAAAGTGAAAGCATTCTATCCATAAAGAAACAAGAAATAAAAGTAAAATAAAAAGATGTGGGTGCTTAACTCATTGCTAATATGCTTCATTAGTCAAAATGTTTTGTAGCAAGGAAAAGCATAAGAAAAAGCTCTAAATTTGGTGGATACCATCAGGAGATGCGGAAGCAGAGGCTTCAAAATGGTACAAGCTTGAAGCTAAATCATTTGGAAGACTGGCTCCACTTCTTAGATCGATGCACATATAATGAGCATCCTGTGACGCCCTAACTTGAAGCTCTGAGTCTTGGTAAAGATTTAGTGCCAGGGAATCCAATGCTTGATAATTGTTATATATAATTCTATACTTGTTGGGAAATTCTTCAACGTGCGTTTCGGTCGCATCGGAAGCATGGTATCTGTAGAAATGTTTGCCCAAAGCCAAGGACTGATACAAAGCACAGTCAATTGATACACTGCCGAGGCGTCTGATGTCTGTCGCTTGCTTCGAGGATTAGAATAGAACATCTGAGGCAGTGTTCAGGAATTGATGTGTTGCTGCGCACGATGCTGATTAGAGGATGATCATCTCCATTAGCAAACATTGGTTTCTGCTTTGAATTCTCTCGGTGCATTTTGATTGATTCTCTGGATGGTTGAAGAATGGTATTTTTAAGGAAGACTTCTGGGATGAAGATCAGAAATGTGAAGCAAATGGGCAGGCTACAGCTTGGAGAGGATGCCATCTTCGATAGCATAGACAACCTACAACCTAGGGCCCAAAATCCAGAATAATACAAAATTTTGAGGGAGAAGTTATGGCTCAGTAAGCAACTGAATGTGACAGATTGGTCTGTTTAATTAAGAAAAAAAAATTAGAAAACAGTTTAAATCAATCAAAATTAATCAGACTTCCTAAAGTTATGGGAGAAAGGAAGCATCCTTTCCCATGACAAACCATAAATACTAATACATGTTTCAAGCATATATCCTAAAATATATACGGGTTAATCAACTTATCTAGATGGAAAGGTTTTTATTGCATTTAACACTATAAATGTAGTTTTTTTCGAAGAACAGATTCGTAATTATCCTCTCACATTCTCCTTAGAAGAACCCAAAGGGAGTAAAATCGAAGTTTCTTTTTAGGAGTAAATTATGAAATCGGGGGTTTTTCCATTTTTGAACTTAGACTATTCATGCTTTTACTATTAGCTTTTGCATTGCACACACAGTACTACTACTAGTATTTTTTTATGTAAAATTTAAATTTGTAGTTTTATTTTTATTTTATTTTTAAACTATACTATAGCACAAAATTAAATTAAAGTTATTAATAAAATTTTACTTTTATTAATTGGAAAATTGAGTTTTTGAAATTTTCAACCAAAAAAAAACTGTGTCTATGAAATGTGGTATCAACATATATGTAATAGGATTTTACATAAAGAGCAGTTAAATACTAATTATATAAACTTATGATCTATATGTCTCAAATTTTAAACATATAATAAAAAAAAATAGAAATTGAGAGGTGGTGCTTTGACTCTGTCATTGCATATATGTATACATTACATACACAGACACAGGCTACCTAATGATCCAAACCAATATATATATATATATATATAAAAAAGTTAATTTGATTCTATAACTAATAATACTGTATTTATTGTTGTCAAGTCAATTTATAATCGATCATAGTTAAATTATGCAATTAGCCCTTATTCCATGCAACAAGTTTAAATTTAGTCCTTATATAATAATTTGTGTGAATTAAATACTTATACTTTATCAATTTGTTAATTTTAATTTCTAACCCTATTACTGTTAAATTTGGCAATTAAGTATATTGATGTGGCATTTTGACCTAGCTAACATAGTACTAATAGAGATAAAGTGGCATAATGCTAACATAATAAACATTTACTTGGTATAAGAATGTTCAATTAATTTACAATTTTAGATGGATATAGAAGTGATGTAATTTGTAAGAGTTATTTTTAAACAATAAAATGTATCTAGAATTTTGATTTCTTTTTTTAAAAAAACTGCTTTTAAATTTGAAATTGAAGATAAAAATAATAATAAGTTTTCTTTTTGAAGATTCAACTAGTTTTGAATTAGTAATTTTTCATTGAAAATTTAACTAGTTAATACAAAAGCCTTTGTTGCAATCTCATCTAATTTTTAATTGAGAGTTAGAGTTTTTTTTTTCTTAATTTCTCTATTAAACTCATGTGGAGAGTTAAGATTTTTTTACTAGATAAACATCTTGCCATGTCATCTCTATCTATACTATATTAGCTTAGTCAAAATATCAAGTCAACTTGATCAAAATGCCACGTCAGTATATTAACAATCAAATTTATGGATGTTAGTGATAAGAAATAAAATTAACAAATTAATAAAGTAAAAAATTAAATTTATATAAATTATTATACATGAATTAAATTTATACTTTTTACTTAATATAGAGACTAATTGTATAATCTAACTGTAAATTATTAGTAATTACCTTTAAAAATAAAAGGAATAAAATAAAAAGAGGGACGTTCAGCGTTGGGAGGGGACCCAACGCACGGAAAGTGCGGAAGGACGAGGAGGTTCGTTGGCCAACCGAACATCTGGCGCTATCAACGGGGAGCCTTCCTACTCCCACGTGTCGTCTCGTGAGAGATCTTCTTACTTGAGTCCGTGCAATCCTCAACTGCTCATAGTAGCACCCGCCATTCACAGAATGCCACGTTTTTACATCTCGGGGCGGAGAACTTTGGGTCGACGTAAAAATAAACGACAAATGACGGCGTCAACTTCCAGACTCCGGTTTTGTAACTAACCAACCAACCGGTAATTCACGAATTGATGAAGGGTAAATATGTTTACCCTCTTCAATGTTGTAAAGTGACAGCTTGATCCATTACGAGTTACTACTGTCGTATATAAAGTAATTTTCTTTAACATAAGATAAACAATTCAATTTCCCGAAAAAGAACATTCATAGGCTGTTGAGTATTGGCCCTGATATTTAGGAGTAAATCTTTCAAATTGTTAAAATTTTTTATAAAAAAATATAATAGTTTATTTATTGCAATCTTATATTTTAAATTTTAATTTTTAATGATAATGTGATCATTTTGTTTGATATTAGATCATTATTTACAAATTTACCATATGTTAAAAACTTAAAAACATTAAAATGGCAATCAAAATTAGGCAGGACAAAAAAAAATTGGCAGGCACGGCACAGTAATCACATTGGCTGTTATAGATAATAACTCAAAATAGTCTAAATACAGGAGCCTGCACTTTCCTCGTTTTGCGGTACAAGGCTCGTCCTCGTCCTAGTCCGAGCCTAAGCTTCGGATTCCCAGTTCCACTCCAACGCTACAAATTTAAACGCCTCGGATTGCGTCATCGACTGTTCTTTCGCACTGCAAAATCCGATACACCCTCGTTTCGCACGACCCAACTCATAGAGATCCAATGGCGGAGCACGAAGAGAAGCTGGTGGAGAAGGTCGCCGAGGAGATCCACGGTGACGCCTCCTCATCGTCCTCAGACTCCGACGACGACAAGCCCTTCCACGCTGACGCTCTCAAGTCCAAAGTTTATCGCCTCTTTGGCAGAGAGAAACCAATTCACCATGTCTTAGGCGCCGGAAAACGTATTCACAATATTTAAGTTTTAATCTATCTGTTTGGATTTACCATTTTAATCTACGTAGGTTGTGCGAAGCTATTTATCAATTGTTTATGCGATGTTTGGTCGTTTAAATGGATGTCATTTGGTTGCATTTAATGGCATGCTCTGTTTTATTAATTGATTTTACGTGACTTTTTTCGATCATGGAGTTGTTAATGTAATTTATTTCGATCAGATCCAATGCTAGTTGATTCATGTTCTGATTTTGAGTACGTGTTTGATTTAGTCCAGATGCGAAATCCTTCCAAGTGATGATTTCAGCGAAATTCTGTTTATTTTTAAGTATATAATTTTTTTCCCTGTTTATGAAATTTGTGAATCGTGAATGCATCATCAATAGTTTTGAATCTGTTCTTTATTTCACGGGAAGTTTTGTTGATTTGTTTATAGTATAATATTACAGATGAATCTTCTTTGAAAGTAAGATAAAGCTTTCATACATTATGATACATTAGTTTTCTATGTATTTTTCCATTCCTCAAGTCATTAATTCTTAGAAAAAGCTTTGGGCAGAAGAAGCTGTTTCCATTGTTTATTATCATCTTTTGTCTTAATTAGAACTTGTTTTGCAGCTGCTGATGTCTTTCTATGGAGGGACAAGAAAATTTCCACGGGTGTGCTTGGTGGTGCAACAGCATTGTGGATTCTCTTTGAAATGCTTGAATACCATTTAATCACTCTGTTTTGCCATATATTGATACTCTCTTTAGCAATACTTTTCCTATGGTCCAATGCCTCTACCTTTATCAACAAGTAAGGTTTTCAAACATTCTTCATTTTGTCCTTGCGATTGCCTGATCAAGCTTTATTGTAACTTAACCTTGCCTTGTATGAAGGTCTCCACCGAACATTCCAGAAGTTGTACTTCCCGAAAAGTGTGTCCTTGAAGTTGCATCTGCGCTAAGAATTGAAATTAACCGAGCTCTGGATGTTGTCCGGGATATTGCATCTGGAAATGATTTAAAGAAGTTTCTTGGTGTATGTTAAGATTTGCCTTGCTTTCTTCTAGCACTTCTTTGCTTCTTTGGTTATGGATATGGCTAGACTTGCTTTAACACAAAAGCAGTGAACCATTCTAGCCAATACATTTCCGCTTTTAGAAAAAAGCCACCACAAGTATAAAATGAACTAGTTATAGTCGCCGCGCCATGTTTGCTTACTTACTAGGCATTGCTTTTCTGTTATGTTCTCTAGGTTATTGTTGGATTATGGGCTGTGTCACTCGTGGGCAATTGTTGTAACTTCTTGACACTGTTCTACATAGGTAAGGAATTTGATTATGTTCTCATGCAATTAGATAGAAGATGCTTTTATCTTTTTTTGGCTTTTATAACTGACCAAATTAAATTTTTTACAGTATTTGTTTTGCTACACACTGTGCCGGTGTTTTATGAGATATATGAGGACCAGGTCGATTCATTTTCTGAGAAGGCAATAATTGAGATCAAGAAGCAGTATGCTGTATTTGATGAGAAGGTTCTGAGTAAGATTCCTAAAGGGCCATTGAAAGAGAAGAAGAAAGATTAGAAGACATGAAGCCATTAGGTTTTTCTATATATCCTCGAGTCCCAGTTTCTTCTTTATAATATAGATGCACACATCCTTAGCTTTAGATCACATGCTTTTGCTTCTTTTTTTCTAAAATCTAGTGTAGTTGAATTTAATTTAATAATTACAAGAACCTTTTGCGGATAATTTATATGGAATTATAATTACAATTATAAGAATGCTTTTGGAGTTGTTATTATAGTAATTATTATTATTATTATTATTAGAATTATTATTGGTGTTTGACTTTGATAATTTTCCTAATGATGGGAAATTGTTGGCCAGCTTAGTGCAAATTCATTGCAACCTTTTGACATCAGTTCCAATTTGAAGTGTGGTTTCCTTCATGAGTTTTGAAGTTGGATTGCTTGTTTACAATATGGTAACTTATGTGTAATATTTCGATAATTTATGTTACTAAAATCAATTAAAAAGTTATTGAAAAAATATTTTAAAGGTTAAAAAAATTTACATCAAATTTCAGTGACAGTGTATGCAATATTTCAGAAATTTAAGTTATTAAAATCGGCGTTGAAAAACATTTAAAAAATATTTAAAAATTTTCAATAATATGTATGTATATTGCAGTAACTTTAAATTACTAGAACTACATAGCAAGTTATTGGAAAGTACTTTAAAAACTATAAAACTATTCATGTAATGTTTCAGTAGAAGTATTTAAAATTTCGACAACCTGGTTGGTAATAGTTCAGTAGTTTAAGTTACTGGAGTGAGATAAAAGTTTATTAAAAAGGTATTCCGAAAGGCTAAATAATTACTAAAAATTTCAGTAATATGTATGTAAAGTTTAAGTAATTCAAGTCATTAAAATCTCATTTAGAGTTACTGAAAAAGTATTTAAGGGGTATCTGAAATTTCAGTAACTTAGATTATTTCAACAACTTAAATTACTTATACCAATAGTAAATTATGTTGTTTTGATTAAAAAAAAAATTTCAAAGGCTGAAGAAATATGTAGAATTTCAGTATCATGTATGTAATATTTCATTAATTTAAGTTATTAAAATCACATATAACGTTATTGAAAAAATATTTAAAAGATATATAAAATTACAGTAACTTATATATATTAGTAATTTTATATTACTAAAATTATGTAGAAAAATTACTGAAAAAGTATTCAGAAGGTTTGAGAAAAATCTAAAATTTTAATAATTTGTATGTAATATTTTAATAACTTAAAGTTACAAAAATGACAGAAAAGGCTATTGATAAAGTATTTAAAAATCTATAATATATATATAAAATTCATATATAAACTTCATTGTCATTTTCAACCAAACAAAGATGATAAAATTTGCCCCGAATTTAATATAAATTGCCAGTGACACGGCCTAATAGAAATTTGACCCAATTCAAAAAGTTAGTGACTTGATCTGATATAACTTGAACATGATTTGTCTCAAAATCAAAAACAAAGTAAACCCATAATAATCCAAACCTAAAGTGATGAAGTCTTATCAGTTGTTCCTCTGATTCAGATGTTGAGCGGTAACCTAGTGTTTGGACTCTCACTGACGTGATGATGCCCATTTGCTCATCCCTCAAAATAAGCCACCAACCGGTAAGAAGCAACGAATGAGATTGAGTAGGATCACTGCCTTGATCCTAGTACAGACACAAGCAAATACTATATTGAGATAAACGAAGCACATAAATGTTTTGATCTATTTATCTCCTCGAAATCCTAGGTTTATGTTCTCAGCAACAAAACGTCTGACCAATCTAAGCTGAAGATCTTCGGTTTCCATCTTAAGCTGATCAATCTAAACAGTGCATTACAACCATCAATCAAAATCACACAGATAGAAACACAATATTCACAACCTTTTCTCTTAAATTAAATTTACTGTATGTAAGTCCATTCTCAACAAAATGACATTTACAGATAGTTACGTTCTTCTGTCCTGTAGAAACTGCAAGTATATGGGGGTCTACTGCAAGGATCAAGGAAGCAGCCCATCTCTATAGGCTGTCCTCCATTACAAAAGATCCCACAAAAATACTTCTAAAGGATACGCTTTTTCTCATATCTACTTATGTTCCTAGGATACGCCCATAATCTGGAAACGGGACCTTCATCTGATTCGCTATCACTATCTGAAGATGACATCACTGATATATAACCATCCGTTAAGTATTCAGCAACCTGCAACATGTGGAATGTTTAGTGGACATGAAATGGAAACTGAAAAGCAGTAACTGGAATTACAAATACCTGGTGCGGTGAAATAGGCTTGATCTGCTGGCTTTCAAATTTCAATTCGCACTGTCTATCAGAGCATTTCAAGTTCTTTAGCCAAACAATTGTGTTGCAATGCCCACAATATCCCCTATTGGACATTAATGTCTTTGCAAAAGAGCCTGATATTTAGAATAATTTTTAAACAGCAGTTAGATGGAAAGATGATTTGCAAGTGAAATATTCAAAAGTGTGCACCAGCAAGCTAGAGAGAGATTCTGATAGGTCTATCTATGAGAACCTAAGTAAGAAGTTTACAAACGTTGCCTATAGCAACATGCACAATGCATATGGTTCATTAACAAAGTTATTACACATCAAATAAGAGCCCACATTTCGCATACCTGTACATACTCTTTTAAAGGACTCTTTCCAATGAATATGGGTCTCAGTATCCCCATTCCCCTCCAAAAACATATAATCCTCTTTTACCAATCTGCTACTCTGCTGCATCTTAGTCCTTGAACAAGTTTTAGATCTGCCAAATACTGTGGTATATTGCAATTCCCATAGATGGCTATCATTTGCCGCCAAACTCCATGACCTTCCAATAGAGCAACCAAAATGCACAAAACTAAGCAACAAATATTTTTAAGTAAATCGGTGCCAACTGCTATCTATTACACCTCTAATTGGAAGCCAGCATCAAAAGGGAGGAAAAGTTACCGGCAGACTAGTGTTACAGAGATTAAAGATTGCAAATCCAGTAAACTGAATATGTGCACAAGAACATCTTGAGGCAATTGGGTAGACCCTGAAATATATAGGGACGTAAAACATGAGTAGTTTATTCAGGTTTCTACTGTGGTATTGGGCTTATCCAAGACATATTGTAGTGAACCTATCACAAAGTTTACCTGTTTCTTCCCTGTGTGCTCTACTGCATCTTATATAAGCAACCTTTGCCTGCTTAAACTCTGTAACAACCAAACTCTTCTTCTGTTTTGGCAAGGCAGATTCTGCACTCTTGAGAAGGAGTTGAGCTGCTGCATTGGCACTGCTTGTCTGCATTCTAAAATTACAATAAGCTTCCTAAATAAAAGCAAAATTAACAAAAAAAGAAAAGATAAATTATGAACTACATGTGCCTGTATAATTGTGTGATGTAATAATCAACCCAACTCACAAAGTTCTGATACAATTAATGATGTTTTGAAGCAGTCTCATTTATCATCCTTACTCCACCCCTAAGCAACAAATACTAGTTCTTAATTGTGCATGCATAGTATGAAGAAGTAATAATGTAATTGGGAATCGTTTAAAAGGATTTAAAGCTATTCATCCCAGTTCCTGAATACAATAGAGTATAATTCAATAAACCAAATGTTCCAACTTTGTTTAAAGCATGACCAGAGACTGAATCTCGTGCTGAAATCTTTCTTTGTTAATGCTGAGATGTTAATCTCCTAATATAACGATACTGATGAAGCATGCATATCGTGCTTGACAGATATTGGGTGTGCCATGCGATCATCCCACATTAATCAAGTTCAGCAGAACCATTTTGAAAGCATTCCGCCCCCCCCCCCCCAAAAGACCTTCAAAATACGGTCTATTATTGATTAATAAGTGCTCAATTTAATTCAAAATACATGTAAATTTTTGAAAGTTGGACTTATTTAGCTACACCTGAGCCAATTTCGAAAGAAATTTTATATTGCTATAATTCAAGCTTCCAAATTTTTTCTTTCGGTGCATCTTCAAGCTTCCAAGTTAACCAAAATTCATCCAAAAACCTATAAGAAACTTATGGCCACAAATTGAACCCAAAATTAACTGGAAATGGAATGATCATACAAGGATAGAGATGAACTAAATTATTGAAATTCATCAAAAAGAGAAAAACGAGCTGGGTAGAGACAAAATTCAGAAATTAACAAGGGGGCTTACTCAGGAAGGAGACGAAAGGCGGTGAGGGTATCTTGAAAGATGAGAGATTGAAGATTCTTGGGGAGTTTGCCATAAGCGCCTCTGAGAATGGAGCTGAGCTCTTTACATGCAATTGGGTATTGATAGATTCTTGTCAGTGATTCTCTGAGAGCTAGCTTTTGGTATCTCTCTGTCGAACTTGACATTTTGGGAATTTTTCCAGAAATTACAACATTCTGACACAGGGAATTTTGGGAGACAAGACAAAGTACTTATCGCTTTAAATTACTACAGTAGGAGAACAAAAATTTGATGATGAGGACCGGACATCTGGCAGTTAAGGTTTGGTCTCATAGGCTCTTCGGTTAAATTACAAAAATGGGTCCCTGAAATTTTATCCCTTTACATATATCTGAACTCAAACCTACACCATGTTTAAGTTTTTAATTTTCCTTAAAATAACAAAAAAAAAAATAAAAGAAAAGGGAGAAAAAGACAGAAATTTGTTGAATTAGATCGAAACCATACTTTTAAATAAACTTAAAAGATGAGAGTTTTTTTGAATGAAAAATGAACATTTTAAAAGTGAATTGGATTTGATTTGATAATTAGTAGTATTATAAATAATCTACATGTGAGTAAAATTATTTTGAGATAAGAGAAGCGCGATCAGTATCAGTCTTTTTTAATTTTGTGATTGTTTTTCATATTTCATAAAAAAGAAGAAGACGAAGACGAAACTTCTTCAAGCTTAACTTCCAACTCCGAGTCCATAATTTGTCTAACACTTGCGTCGCATCCGATGCATGCTTGCAGTGCAGGGTTCAGCTACGCGAAGAGCCTGTCTTATTGCATTCTTTCCTATTTGCATAGATTAAAGTCCAGGACCATTGTACAAATGCTACTGTAGAGAATATAATTATAAACTAAACTAGAGAATCTCAAACAATCCAATATAAACTCCTCCCAGGTTTTGAAAGTCGAAATACTTCGGCATTTCCAAATGGCACACATTCACAGAACACAACTAAAATACCCAAAGCTTGGTGGCAAATGGTTCATGGAGCGGAATACATTTGCCAAATAACCCCTTTTCTAAGCATGATGTACAAATGCCAGATATATACTTTAAAAAGGTCTTTCACACAAACCCTACAAGAGCTCTGAGGTATTGGTCAGCATTTCTTTGTACAAGGATGCCGTGCCAGAGCTTTCCATCTTGGATGCCATACCCCATGTATGCCTGGAAGTGGAACGATTTGCATTTTTGTTGAAGGGGCTTTCGGCAGTAAGAAATTTTCACATCTCTTCATAGAGAACTCTGTTGATGAGTACATGAGATGCCTGCTTTCTATAATCTAAAGGAAGTAAGTTAACTGTTGCTTCTTCCTTGAACCTCCTTCTCCATACAAATCGTTCCATTGCTTCAGCTCGCCCATTATTGATCCTTCAGAAGCAAAGCTAGCAGCAACCTACAGTGTAGCATCCAAAATAAGCATTTGGCTCTAAACGTTCAATGTATGACCAATAGTTCGAAGTTTATCAGCCCGAAGATTATACTAACAGTTTTAGTTAGACTAGTAAGAGGATCATTATTTTCCAGCATCACTAAGTTTAGCATCTAACCTGTAAAGACAGGTGAAAACTTAAGAAAGAATTATGGTCTGAAGAACTTGTGGGTGCATAGTAATTCTAGATTGTGTAGCAGAGTCCAGTAACCACAAGAAGAAGTAGGGTCAACAAAAATTTTCCAAAAATTTTGGGAGAGGTTAGAGATAATTGCAAATTTAATAGCAGAAACATGTCCTCAATTGAGCAAAAGTTCAAAGCACTCTCCCAGGAAAGCCTTTGAACTACCAATATTGCTCTAAATAACTTAAGCAACCAGCGTGGCAGTTTTCCCATTAAAATCTAGATGGACTAAGATCTGACTAATCGAAGACAGTTTTCAAACACCAATTTTGTGATTAGCGGCAGTAACATACAAATTTGCCAAAGGGGCACACTAAGCATTTGAGGGAAAAAGAAATTATGACTGGAAATTACCTGATTCTTTGCCCGCCTCATATCTTCCATGTTTAAAGGCCTCAAAGTTATTACTCGTTCCTCCTTGTCCCCTTCTTTTGTTTCTGAGGCATCTTCTGAGCTCTTGCCTGCTTCTTCTCTCTTCTTCTTTTCCTATAGAAAGTTATTGAAAACAATATTCATAAGTAAATTGTCCAAAACTACTAGGAACAGGAAGATATGGCAAAAATCGACTATGGTTGAATTGGAAAGAGGTTTAGTAGTCACCAGATCTTTCAACCTCTCCTGCTGTATCAACTCCCTAACAGGTCGATAAGCTGCTGTCACGCACAAGTTCTGTTCCCAGTAGTTAATGCCATCAGTTGATAACAGTTAAATATAATATAATGGATGTTATGAGTTAAAATAACAAACCTTGAGATCACTTCCACTATATCCTTCTGTCATGGTTGCAAGCTCCTTAAAGTCTAGTTCTTCAACTTTCTCTTTTGCCAGTAGAGTTTTCAAAATCAGTTCCCTGCTCTCAATGGATGGAAGGCCAACCATAATTCTGGTCAAAATGGAAATTAAAAGAGTAAGAACAGATGCTCAGTCATATTTTAAGCTGTCAGCATGACGGTAAATTATAATTATAGTTCTTGGTATCAAGGCAGAGACACAATAGAAAGGGATAGTACCAATCAAGTGCCAGAAAATCCTTGACAAGAAACAAACACAGAAGGTCTAGAATAAGTCTGACAAGATGGTATATAAAATATGAACTCTCTATGAATAATAATTCAATGAAGTAAGCATTAAGAATGATGGAGGAGACTGTTCCAAACAATATTTCAGAAACCTTGATTAAATGTAATAGATACTGAAAGCCATGAGCTCAAACTCTAATCAAGTGAGTGTATGATACCGAGGTACAAGGATAATGAATGCCAAAATGATCAGAAAACTAACCAGTCACACTGTTAGACAATACAAGGATAATAGCAACAGTGAGATGACTATGAAAATATACCTGCGCTCAAAACGCCTAATTATTGCTTCATCAAGGTCAAATGGCCTGTTGGTTGCAGCAAGAACAAGAATTCGCTCGCTGCCTTTGGTCAATAGACCATCCCAATGAGTCATGAACTCATTCTTAATTTTCCGCATAGCCTCATGCTCCCCAACCCTAGTCCTCTGCCCCAGCATGCTATCAACCTCATCCACAAAAATAATAGTTGGTGCAACCTTTGCTGCTAGCGTAAATAAAGCTCTTACGTTCTTTTCATCTTCTCCAAACCATTTTGATGTGATGGTGGACATTGAGACATTAATGAAACTTGCTCCAGCTTCATTCGCAATGGCCTTTGCCAGCATTGTTTTCCCGGTTCCAGGAGGCCCAAAGAGTAATATACCTCTACAAGGTTTGAGAAGCCCACCTTTGAAGAGATCTGGTCTTCGCAGAGGGAGCATGACCAGCTCTTGAAGTGATTCTTTCGTCTCATCCATAGCACCAATATCTGCAAATGTCACCCCTATCTCATTCGCAGGAATAACCTCTGGCCTTATTCTTTTCTCAAATTCATTATCAGGAGGAACTTCCTGCAAGGGCATTATATCTGTAGTAAGATAAAACTGAGACCACTAAAGGAACAAGACACCAGAAAGAGGTAATGGACATTTGAGCTTTCAAGATTTTATCGTAATGACACAAATGCATTTATAGTTACTGACCCTTGAAATCTGCTAACCTGTTCAGCATGTATCATGGAAAAATTAGAAAATAAGAATAAACTTGATATAATCACTATAGTAATCTTCCTGTGTTTGTTTCTTTTCTTTCCAGCTATGTTGTTTTTGAACTATAGCGGTAATTACTTATATCCTCGAAGTACATAAGCTGCATAGCAACATGTATCTCAAACATATTCATCTCAATTGTCAATTAACCGTTGAAGGACATTAACTTACAGGTGCTTTAGGTGCTGGTGGATTCTCTCCATCCTTCTTCGCAGCAGGAATGGACTTCTCAGTCTCACCTTTGCTTTCAGAGCCAGGGGTTTCGGATTTGGATTCAGTCTTCGCACCCACAGCCTCTTCACCTTCATTTTCCTAAGGTTAACAAAGAAGGGTGAACGATTAAACAATAAGCATAAAGTGACCCACATCCAAAATGCTTGAATTCTTCTAAAGCAAAACTAGTATTAGAGCACAACCTTGGCAGAGTCAGCATTTGTCTCTAATTTTAATGTACCCTTCCCACAACTTTTTCCTTCCTGGAATATATTTAGTCCGTGGGACAAGCTGCTCCAGAGCCAGAACACTAATGTTAAGCTACTGATAGATTTTCAGAAAAGGGAAGAAGAAAAATGCGGTGAAAGAAGCTCATATCAAGATCAAATAATAATTAATGTCTACCTCTGGGATGATATAACAAGCTTGCCATTTCGGTATTCTGGATCCTTATTGTTCATCAAGTGATAAGAGATTGCTGATACCACAATTTCTTCAATGTAATTACTTAGGATCATTGTGTCTGCTTGACAGATCGAACCCAAATCATCACATTCAAGGTCATTTGCTGCAAGTACCTCAGCAATGTGGTTTCTGTTATCTTGAATTTGGAGCACCTTCATGTCCTCTTCCAATTGGGCTTTCCAGCTATCAAGACGGGTTTCATCTTCCGGTGGTTTTATCTCAATATTGTATGGGAATAATACCGAGAGCCTCTGATCCACCTCCCTGCAGTCATCTTCTGGGTCCAACATCCTGGAACCAAGTACCAACACTGAACCCGAAAGTTTGTTCAACAATTTTTGAAACAGATTATATAAGCGTTGTGATCGGAGGAGGAGCTTCTCGACATCCCTCAGGTATAAGATGATGGAACCAGTTTCTGATACCGAAACCAGTACCTGCAAGAGAATGACAATGGCCTTCAATACCATTTAAGTAAAATGGGAAGTTGAGGAATCAGCTACTGTCTGCTTAATCAAACTTTGTGCTCAAAGAAAGAATTTAATGGAAAGCATACCAGCACATATGTAGCATGGTTTTGACACAACTTATATGATACATATAAGGCATGTGTGCCTGTGCACACACGAGCATATGCATGTTCATACATTAAAAGGAAGAATCATCGAGAAAGACATTGAATGACCTCCAAACTGACTACTTTGTATTATGGCATACCTTGTAAAGTGACTGTAGGAAAAGTTTCTCATCGAAACACCAACTGCTAGTGCGCTTGTGGGATGCTAAAAGAACCAAAAAAAAAAAAAAAACCGCCAAATAATATAAGTATTTTTTGTACATCTTCTTATGTCAAGAAATTAAAGTAACAGATATTTTTTCCAACAGCCAGAAGTTACTGCATGAAGTCTCTAATAATTACACTGACCTTATTGAGAATTCATAGCACAGAGTCTATAATAATGTGCAATCCCGAGTCAATTTCACATTTGGCAAAATACAATTTGAGAAGAAAACTCCAATAAAACCAAACTATCAGCTATTAATCCAACCAGTAGGCAAGAGGAGTTCACTAATCATAATTGAATGAAAAAAGATTTATTTGAAGGTACGAGGCTCAGTACATTTAAGAATAGGTTGAGGCCAGGATATGCTGCTATCACTAGAAAGAGAGATACAAGCAGAGAATAATTCAACTATTTGAAAGTAATGTCTATGAAAGGAATGATCACAAGAAGCAAAGTTGGAATGCAGTCAACAAGTTTGATTAGGTTTCAAATACAGATCTTTTTAAAGATCATTATAGGTTAATGCAACTTGAGGTTGTATACCTAAAAGGTGGCAATTGACTTAAGGTTTCTTTCTAACCTTTGTATCCTTCTTAGGACAACTATGGCTCAATTTGAAACCGGAATTAGCACCTCAGTGTTGTGTGTATTCTGTTATGACTCATAGGAAAGTAATTCAGTCACAGGCTCACCGCCAATGTTAAGATTATCATTTTTCGACTTTTTGACTGTAATGAATCGAAAACATTATACATATCTTAAGGCTTCTCAGACAGAAGTTCAAAAAGATAAATGAAGTATAACCTGGATTTGTGGGAGTACAATTTGAAGAGATGCTACTCATATCAGATGCAGTTGAGGCATTTCTACGGAGTTTTGGAAGATTGCTTGAACCTTCCACGGCCCTACAAATGTATGAAGGAGAAGGTTATAGGGGATACCTCATCTCTGACCCAGCCGTAACAACCAGACCATAAGCACAACAACCACCGCATAACTTCTACCATGCAAATGGAAAAAGTTATAGGATAAAGGCGAATTACCTGGACTTAATGTCAATACCACTGCCCTGTCGACGTAATGTGCCTGTAGGAAAAATCTTGATTAAAACCATAGTGAAAGAAATGGTTAAAAAATGAAGAATCAAAAAGATGTGTAAAGATTGGAATGGCAATTGAATATTAAATCCAAGCAGGTTTTTTCACATAAGCAATGATGACCTAAGCAAAAATAAAATCACAAGCACAAGCACTGCACAGAATCAGAATGCAGGAAAATGAAACCTAAGGAAGCAATATGATTCTGTTAACAAATACGTATAACATGTTGAAAGATTACCACTTGTTTCTTCTCTTGGTGAAAGGAGTGAAAAGGAACCAAACAAGCTGTTCATTCGCTCTAATGTCATTTCTGAGATGGACCTCTTGAATGACTGCCCAAGATGCAACTAAATCAGGTTATTATAATTACCACATAAAAAAAAATTCTTAGAGCTGATCAGTTTCTTTAGAAGATGTGATACACGATGGCAGATGTTATCTTGAGTAGAAATTAATTAGATTGAATTAACACAAGACAGGCACAAGTAAGGGTATAAATATTTTAACCTTCATCCACCACACTCAATTTTACAATCAACTCAAACCCAACCATGCTTAATGCATGAATGCAGTAACTTTTAAAACAAAAACCCGAAAAAGTATAACTTACAGGTTCTTTCTTGGAACAACCATATTTGCTCTGCATCTGTGGCAAGATAATTGTAAAAAGAATAAGTAGGACTCTAGGAAAGTTGAAACTTAAAGACAAAAGAAGTTGTACCTATTTACCTTAAGAGAAAAATCAGTGATGTCCAAAAGCAGTAGCTTTGATTCAAAGTTATGTGCCAAAGCCTTGGCAAGCATTTGCTGGTAAAGTTCTTCACAAGATTAAAATGCAGCCCATTAGGTTAAAAATGAACTCTGAAAGATATATATCTTAATGTAGAACTAGAGAAACAATTCCAGAAACATACCGGCAGGTCCTGAAAGCAAAATAGCTCTGCTGACAGGGGAAAGATTCCTTGTGTGCTTAGAAACATCACTGTGTTTTAATTGGACATAAGCAGCACTTGTCAATAACACCTGAGTTCTCTCACTGCATTAAACACCATCAGAAGGAGGAATAAATTTGTGAAACTACTAGATAAGTTTGCCTTAAAATTAATACTTCATATATTATGGAAACCAGGTACCTCATACAATTATTATACGGGACGTGGAATGAATTCCTGAAACTTTAGTAATATGTGTTTTAACATAGAGTAATTAATGAGATTGCTTGAAAGCTATAAAATGTAAATTTTCCAACTTTAGCCCATTGATAGACTTAATTGACGTGCAAATAGAACTAAAAATCCTGACAGCAGTCATCAAAAGAGCGGAAATCCCTCAAAATAAAAAAAAAAAAAGAAGAATATTTAAAGCCAGAGCAAAACCTGCAGCTTTCATGGAGTTCAAGATCTAAGACTGCCCAAAAATAGTCTATCCTAGCCTGAAATCATTAAATAAATATTGGCATGTTCAAACACCGGACATTATCATATTGAAGAATTGATATAGTATCTCAGTCTGCTAAACTTTCATGGTATCATAGAAAACAATATTCTAAACCCTCCAGAAGCGAAAGAAATGAAAAGCAGATTTCATAGGCCAAGTTCTGGGAACTTTAACCCAGGAAAAGAAGAAATCAAATGAATCCTCTTCATTAAACCCAGCTCGGAAAAAGGATAAATCAATTAATCAAAATACAAGGAGAAAGGTTTAAACCCCACCAGCCGCCAAAAAAAAAAGAATATGATAATAAATGATCACGGGTGTTTATGGCTGCAAGAAGCATGTGCAAAGAATATCTCTAAACCAGACCATGCACATGGACATGGTGATTAATACATGCCAAAACCAACAACTTTTTCTTCTTTTCCTTCTATAATTGACTGAGGTCTGGGGACCAATATCAAACACAAGAACCAAATAATGGCAGTATGGCACAAATCCTTTACGGTCATTTTAACAAAGAAAAAGAAAACAAATCTTCATTTCTCAAGACCTTCTAAACACCCACATCAATGTGAATCTAATGCCAAATCATCTAATGAAAAGACCATCTAAACAAAGGAAAAAAAAAGAAAGAAAAGAACCAGCAACAAGGACCCATTATAGGCTTACCTAAGGTAATAAGGGAAGTCATCAAAGGTGACCTTGCTAAGCTTTCCATCCACAACCTGTCTCATAAGTTCCTGCTCAATCTGCTCCCCTGTAATACCATCATCTGCAGGACTTTTTCCAGCCCATTTGCTCACAGTTTGCCCTGAAGCCAATCCAAGACCTACCCCAACACCAACCCCAACACTTAAAGCTGACAACAACATCCGCTTTTGTTCCATCTCTCTATCCAACCAAACAGAAGAAGCCTTCTTTCTCCTTCTCAACCAAACCAAAAAAAAGGAAAAACTTCACCTTGACTTCTCTTCTTCCCTTGTTCTTAATCTCAACGCATGAGACTTTGCTATCTTGACAGATAAAAGGTTTGTTTTTTTTTTAATGACTCCTTTGAAATATGTATTAGAAAGAAAAACTATATGAAGATTCAAAAAGAAAAGAAAACGGATGGGAGAAAAGATTCAAAGAAAGAAGAAAAAAAAAAAGGAAATGGGGTTGTTGGAAATGGTAGTATTGAAGGACAAAGAAGAGAATGAATGTGAAAGAGCTATATATAATAAGCCGAATACAACGTTGGCCTAAGGGGTTTTGACAGGCAAAGGACTAAGCTATTAGCCATGTGGTCTGGCCCTCCTCGACTATTTATAGCATGCTATACTAATGGACGTCAAAAGCTTTCCCGGGAAAAAGAAACAAGAAAAATTTTACTTTGCTTTTGCTTTTTGACCTACCGGTGACCGTCTAATCTAGGTTTCTCTCCTTTTTTATGTCTTTTTGGTCGGTTTTCTTTCTTCCCTCCTTTTCTTTATATTGCTTTTTTAATTTTTTTTTTCTCTTTGGGCTAACCATAGTTTTAGAATTTTTTTTTTTTTACTTTTAGATAATGGTTCTGAATTTTATATATATCTTTTCAGAGAATTCATGAAATAGAAAAGAAAAAGGATTAAGTCACGAGCCATTATATTTTTGCCAATTAGCAACGTCTTATTGTTGCTTTACCATTTTTTAAATGCTACATAATGTTTTAAATTATATCCATAAATGGGTGGTCTACAATTAATTTTGAACCGTGGATTTCTAAAATATTATTTCCAAAAAAAAAAATGTACAATATGTGCCTTCACAAGTTAATCACATATTAACTGATAAAATAATTATATTAATGATCTAACTTGATTTATAATATAATACTATTAGTTAGTTAAGTTATAATATCTAATTAGAGTTCTATTATAATATTATTAGTTAATTATAATTAGATTATGAATACGATTACTATAACTTTAATTAGATAATTGATACAATTATCTTAACATTAACAAAGTAAGATTCTTACATTTAATATACTTGTACTTATAATGTTTGATTACTTTATATATAATATGGTTGTCAATGTACACATTACTAGAAAAATCCTTCTTAAATTTGTAATAATGTAACGAATTATTAACAATAGAAGACCTAATTGAGTTGTAAAGCCAAGTTAAGTAATTAGTACTTAAGTGTATTGAACAGCGACGTTTATACTAGACTAAATGAAATCTTGTTTCAAATAAAACTATGTTGCATGTATTATTAAAAGAATTATGTTAATTGAAATTAACCCTCAATTAATTAATCTTTAACGTCAGGAATGTGTCATGCCAAAACCCCGCATTTGATCATTGAGAAAATTAATTATTACGCTCTTTGTTAGTTCAGTAAGCTATTATTTACTTACCACGAGTTAGTATTAATTATTTATAGTATGAATCACTGTAGTATAGATGCAACTTACATGTGCAAAATTGGAAGCTCTAATTTCCCTGGGGAAAATGGTTAATTTTGTTTTTATTTTAGATTTATTAACAGTTTCTAATTGAAATAGAATAAGCCAAAATTTAGCCAATATATATGTACCTAAACCTACTATTACCAGAATTAAAATAAAAAAGAAAACTGTTTATCTTATATATATGCATCCCTATTATTAGTGTTACCTTCTTTTTCATTTTATATGTGTGATTAAAAATTCATCGACCAAAGCTTAGTTAGTTATAGCCAGAGAAAGAGTGAACATGAAACCGTGCATGTCTTTTTATCAGTATTGAATAATTAATGTTCTTTTTAATATTTTTGATTAATAAATTAAAAAAATTTAAATTTATACTCTTTAAATAGAGAAATTATACACTAATCTATAAACTAGATATTAGGATGTATTTCTGATTAATAATTAATAACATCAAGTAGTAAGTTAATGCATTGTTGACTTTCAAAAAAGGAAAAGTTAATGCATTGTTAAGTATTATAATTTCTTTTCGTCATTTGCTTTACAGTGCAGCAGATGGACTCTCCATCCAAAGTGTTGCATTAGAAATCGCACGTTAGAATTTACTTTTTAGAAATCTGATCCCTTTGTGCTCTCTCCTGTGCTGCCTTTCGTTTCTACACTCTATTAAGATATCGGCAGACCACTGCACGATTAAATTGAGGCGGCTACGTTCGAAAAACTCCCATTTTATTTGACCCAAAACCCACAATTTTTTATGAGATTGATCATAGTAGTCAGCCAACTGTTTATGTTATGGCTATTATTTCTTTGAGGGTTATTTTCTCTTATCAATGGAAATGACCTTTTTTTTTCTTTGGCAACCAATAATTATCAACTTGGCTTCCACTTTTTATGCAAAAGTGGTTGTCATAATGCAATTATGCAAACCCTTACCAATTTCTCATCTATTTTTGAAAATTTTCAATTAGCACAAATTATATTAATGTGATATTCAATATTCCACGTCTGATATGAATGCGATTGTTAAGATTTATATAACAATCTAAGTTTACTACTACTAGTAATTTGAGCTTAAGTTTTTGAGGACCACCTAGTTTATGCACAAAAAGTTATTGGACTAGTTGTTAGATTTGGATCATTACAAATGATCTTGGTCCTATAGATGTAATGTGTGGTCAGTTCGATGTGAGCTTTCACATTGCTCTGGTGAGATCTTAGTCCGATGGATGTGATGTGTAGCTTTGATGAGGACATCAAGGATTTGAATGGGTGGGATTGTGATACCCAACATCTCACATCAAAGCTCTGTTGAGATCTTGATCCTATGAATGTGATGTGTAACCTTAATGAGAACATCAAATATTTGAGTGGATGAAATTGTGATACCCAACATCTCACATCTGATGTGATGTGAACTTTCACATTACTCTAATGAGATCTTGGTCCTATGGATGTAATGTGTGGCCTTGATGAGGACATTAAGGATTTGAGTGGGTGTGATTGTGATACCTAACATCCCACATCTGATGTGAATGTGATTGTTAAGACTTATATAACAATCCAAGTTTACTACTACTAGTAACTTGAGCTTAAACTTTTGAGAATCACGTGGTTTAGGTTCAAAAAATTGTTAGACTGGTGGTTGGACTTAGGTCGTTACAAATGGTATTAGAACCTGCGTCAGTCTGACGTGAGCTTTCATGTTGCTCTAATGAGATCTTGGTCATGTAGATGTGATGAGATCTTGGTCGCTCTAATGAGATCTTGGTCCTGTAGATGTGATGTATGGCCTGTGGATGTGATGTGTGGCCTTGATGAGGACATCAAGGATTTGGGTGAGATTGTGATATCCAATATCCTACATCTGATGTGAATGTGATTGTTAAGACCTATAGAACAATCCAAGTCTACTACAATTAGAAACTTGAGCTTAAACTTTTGAGGACAACGTGGTTTAAGCCCAAAAAATTACTAGGTCAGTGGTTGGATTTGGGTCGTTCACGTTGCTCTAGTGAGATCTTGGTCGCTCTAATGAGATCTTGATCCTGTGGATGTGATGTGTGACCTTGATGAGAACATCAAGGATTTGGATGTGATGTATGGCCTGTGGATGTGATGTGTGGCCTTGATGAGGACATCAAGGATTTGGGTGAGATTGTGATATCCAATATCCCACATTTGATGTGAATGTGATTGTTAAGACCTATAGAACAATCCAAGTCTACTACAATTAGAAACTTGAACTTAAACTTTTGAGGGCAACGTGGTTTAAACCCAAAAAATTGCTAGGTCAGTGGTTGGATTTGGATCGTTACAATTAGTCAATTAATCTAAGTTATATTAAGTTAAGTATCAACTTAAGCTCAAAAAATTACTAGGCCAGTGGTTGGATTTGGATCGTTACAATTAGTCAATTAATCTAACTTATATTAAGTTAAGTATCAACTTAAGTGGTAAGAGGAGAAGGGAATTTTGGATAAATATGGTAAAACCTGGTTATTTTCATCCTCGGAAAACAAAAATGGGCTTTGACTCTATGTGGTGTGGATAGGTTTTCGACTTTGTACTAATTAGCTTCCAAAATAATAATACCAAATTCTCTTAATATATGCTTGACTGAAGGACAGCTGAAGGCATTGTCATTGTGGATGTATATCTGATTTATAGTACAAGGAAACAAAAGGTGCGGATTCAAAGTTTTATATCATAATAATTCAGTCATAGTTGGGAATGGGACCAAAGGAAATGAACAAAAATGCTGGTTTAGTAGCTTTCAAGTTGATTGTCTTGGTATTGCAATGATTTTATATGGGGTTTTATTGTCTACACCAATGATTAACTATTACATACATAGTATCTTCTGTGATAACAAAAAATCTAGACCCACCAACATTATAAATATTGATTAATTAACCATCTAAGATATGGTTAATGGCAACAAGGTGTGTGGCTTCCCCAACAAGATTGTTTTTAGTAACTGTAAATCTCACAAGTGTAAATCATTGTCTCAAATCTTAGTGGTTAATTTTCATTTTTATTTTTTGCATATAAAGAGCCTTGGGGAATTTAATATTTCATGCTTAGAAACGCCCAGGGCAGGATGGCGTACAGAGGGTGGAGTTGATTCGGGGCATATCAAGGAAAAAGCATCCACTGACAATTGCTTGCCCAAATGTAGGAAAATATAGCAGTTGGCCTGGTGACACATTGTAGAAAAATCCTTCTTTCATTTCATTGGATTCTTTTCTTTCTTTCCACCTGTCTTCTTTTCAAATTAATTGAAGTTTCTCCCCTGTTTTCTCCGTTGGCTGAGTGGGGTAACAATTGGGTATTTGTTTTGTTTTGTTTCTTGGGGAAAACTTTTTTTTCTTTTGGACCCATGAAATTTTCACAGGCAAATTGCCTGTAGGCCTTTAAACCCTTTAGCCTTTTTTACTTACAAATTGGCAAAAGCAAGGGAAGGTTCTTGAAGGATGTTGGGTGAGGGGGGGTGGGTGAGAGCCCTTATCAATCCAGTTATCAAAAGGTTGGGGTGGGATAATAAGAGAATCTTGTTGGACAAGGTTTTTGGGTTTGGGGTAGAAAGAAGAAGAAAAAAGTGAGATTCCAATGGGCGTCTACACATCTACCTTTGGTTTTTCCACCTCAGCGTCACATGCTTAAGGCTTAAAATCTTGTTGCAGCATTTCCATTGGTGGGTTACACGCCATGCCACTATACTTTTCACTACTTTATTACTAAGTCTCAGTCACTGCATAAAAAAAAAAAGCTACCCTTCCCCAAGGGCAAAACAAATAAACTAAATAAAATAAAACAGATACAAAAAGCCAAAAAAGAAGTGGTCCTAGTCAAGATGGCCGATGACCTTTTACTGCTTCAACTTTTGATTTCATGAGTAATCTTCATATTGGGTGTATTAGCTTTGTCCGAATCTTTATTTTATTTTCTTTTTGGGTGAATCAATGAATGCCTTCTTTATTATTTCTGCTTCAGGATCAGCATATTCTTTTTAAATCCCAACCCCATTATTCACATTTCCTGCATTCTGCTTGAGGGGCAGTCCACCATATCTCAAGCTTTCATTGCATCTCCCTCGATAATGAATTCGGCATTCTACTTTTTCATGATTATCCATTGCATGAGCCTGCCAAGAAATGGCCGGAATTGATTTTCGACACAGGGAATGTTTCATGTATTTTGCTTGCATTCTCTTGCCTTTGAACTATGCGACAAATGCATTCTTACTCAATGATTCATAAGTAAAACCAACTGTTTAATTGCAATGCAGGCAAGTCTTTTGCATTTTATTTGGACGGGATATGATTCTTTACTTTTTCTGACTTCCAATGCTTCGTTTGAAAGGAAGCTATAGAATCCAACTGTTTCAAGATCAAGCCTTGAGGCTATAAATTATTCGGCCCCCACTCTATTCCAACAGTAATTTGCCACTATGATGGATTATTATGATTGGGGCCATTTTTTGGCAAACCTCTCATGGAAAATGCGAAACAAGCCGACATTCGGAAACCAAGTGCATTGGTTTCTGTTATGATTGATTAATGGTCTCTGTTGTTAGATAGCAAGTTGGCTTGTCAAAGACAATTTGCAATGCATTATTACATGCTATAGAAATCAGAGGTGGGGTTGGGTAAGGGGTAGAGATGGAAAAAAAAATCTGATGAACGTGTATGTTAAGGCAATCTACACACCAAACTCAATGGTGAGGGAAGAAATTTTCTATACAGATACATTTTATTATCACTACATTGTTGAAATGTATATGGATTCTCATTGTGACAGCCTGACTTTTTATTTTTCCCAACTACTTCTATTTTCCTCCTTTCTTTTTTTTAGCTTTATGAATTGTCAATTTTGATGTGTGAAAGTTTTGGCAATTGGGAACTATGTTTTCTTAGAATAAGTTCCATTCATGAACACAAAGGGAAAAGGGGGGGGGGAGAGCCGCTGATAAAGGGGTTGATGCTGCAAGCAGCTGATCTCATCCTTGAATTTACCAACAGTCCTGGTGTTGTTTTGTGTTCATTTCCTTTTGAATTTTGGAATGCAGAAATGGAACTTTATGAACCTTTACAGCATTCTTGATCTGAAAGGCATACAATTACATGCATCCACTTGACACCAATGAAATTTTAAATATGCATTTACTTTCTTTTGGACTGCTGCCTTTGCTGATTAGCTAGCTAACTGTTTTGCAAGCGGACCACAATATAGAAAAAGCAGAGAATTGAAAAACTTGGAAAGCTAAGACTTTCTTAAAGGCTTTGGTACAAATTACCTACGAGTCTTATTTGACAAATTAATCCTTTCTGTTTGCAGAGAGTCTAGATCTTGAAAGATGTGGACATTAATAAATTAGATCCTCCACCATAAACCAATAAAAACTGTGTAACTATTAGCTTGTATGTGTGCCATTAATGAACCCATCAAATTCTGGCCGTTCATTGTGACCTGTTATTGCTGCAAACTATGTAGAAAAACCGAAAAAGAAGGAATTAATGAAAAGGACATGGATTTAACAGAAGACAATACCATAAAAGCTTAAAAAGATGATGGATTGATTGGGGGTGCTTTCTTTTAAATGAAAAGCTTGCCTTAATATTGGTGGTAAAGTGGAACATGCTGACAGTTTTATGAATATTAAAGAAGCCGATGTTCCTGAAATGAACTCATGCTATAGTGTGAGCTAAGTGGCAATTGACCAAGTTTGTATTTGACGTGGTAGCTTCCAGAGCTTGACACCAAGTAAAATCCAAGAGGTACCTAATTACCATGTCCATGGCGACATGCTTCAAAAGGACTACTCAAACATAAAATATACTCATTTGTTTATACCTTCGGGCAACAAAGGTCAAAAGGGTTTGGATGTATTGAAATAGTATTGAATTTAGAATTTCATAGGATTAAAATTTATTATTGTTTCAAATAGGTGAAGAAAAGGTGTAAAGAGACAAACTAAAGAATGGACTTCGTGCAACTTTCGAATTATTGACTCTCTTTTCCTCTTTTACCCATTTCAATGAGAATCTGAAGCTCATAAAACCCATTCCTTTATATAATTCCTGCTGTCTTCGTTCCCTTCTTCACGAAATTCATGCAATCTCTTGGATGGGATCTCAAGCATGTGCTAAAATGCCAAAAGTTTTTACATATATATCAGAATTCAGAGCCGACCATCACGCTGCAAAACCTTACCCCTGAGTCCTGCTTGGCTAAAATCCAAACCAATTCGGCCAGGTTGGCCCAGCCAGGAGCTGCCGACTGGCTTTTCTTGTTGCTAGTGGTGCTCTATGACGCATCACACTTATATAAAAGAGGTTCATTCCAAGTAGGCCAAGAACTAGGAGGAGGCAAACCATAATATGACAAGTCTCTCACTTTATAAAAACAATGCACCTCCTAAGCAATTTCATATTCTCAGCCCCAAAAGTTGTAAGAGGCACATGAAACCCACCTGTCTCGATCAGGTCTTTTGTTTTTCATTTCTCTTATTCCAATAAGATGCCAACTTTTGTTCTGACATTTATAAATTTGACCCATTTGTTTGCTTCATGAGAGGTGTTTCTTCTTCTACCTCAAGTATGAGTTAACACCACCCCATTTCTCACACCTTTTGTTTTTTGTTCATCTTTCTCTTTTTCTGCTAAAGATGCGATCTGCATCAAATGGTCCATGCTAAGATCAGGTAAATCCGTCAAGCAAAAGGCACATTTTGTGTGCAATGAACCCAATATCAAAGTCCTTGTCACCAGAACTAAGATGGTGATAGCTCTTATTAGGACTTACAAGAGAAATTATAAATTGACTTAGCCCCATCCACACTATTTATGCCATGGGGACACCATTGCTTTTCTTAAAAGGTTAATTGATTGGATGGATTTGCCCGGTTTTCCTTGTTCATTTGCGCTACTATTCTCGAAATGGGATTGGTTTGTCCTATTTATGTCTGATTCTTTTCTGCTTTTGTTTTGCCTTTTTTTTTCGTTAGTGTACAACATTTCAAAGTCAAATGCAACCCAATCTCCATCAGTAATCTTTCACAGTTTGCATAGAAAGTTTTATACTACTAACTCGTACATTTCTTTAGGCTCATTCTGTACTTCAAGTAGTATTTTTGATGTATGTCCTTTAGGTTGACAATCGATATTCCTGTTGTTTGCTAGAAGGATTGGAACAATTCACTGTAAATCAATCTGTCATTCCAGATATCCGTGTTGTTTGCTATGAGGATTGCTATAAGAATTGGAACAATACACTGAGAACTTTTGTCAAATTCCATTTTTTAAGAGAAGTTTGACTGCTTCAGATTTTGCATTGATAAGTCGAAGGGGAACCCATTAGTTAGCGAAACGCTAAAACCCAACATGGTAAACACTATATGGAGCTGCAATCAGCTATTAATAAGCCCAAATATGAAGAACCCTAATATCTACCTTGGGCTTTTGTATGTAATCAACCCACTATCTTTGGTGGGTCAGACCTAAATGCTTTGATCATGAAGAAAGAGAGCTTGGTCCTTATGGAGTGCTTAGTTTGTCTTCTTTCCATCAAGATGGATGGGTCCCGTCGACAGAAATCAAGGGCTCAAAGTGAACCGTGCCAGCATCCTGTAAAAGGTTTAATAAACACCATCCCGTGTATGATGCATTCCATAACGCAAGAATCAGCATCAGCAATGAAAAACAATCCCTAGCCAGCTCAAACCCACAAGAGAGAAAAAAACAGGACACCTAATTGAATGTCTAGTTTATTTGGACACAGTTACAGAAAGGGTCTGTGTTCTCTCGTGCAGTGAAAAGTGAAACTTGAGTCGTTGAAAAGATATTATCTTCCAAGTCCAAATTTAATTTCTCCATTTCGTGGCGACCAAACTGAGCACGGTACTAGTTAGCTGGATTCCTAATCAGCAATGCGGAGGATCAACTTTTCAGTGTTTCCCATTGTAATCATCTAAAGTCAAATAAGAATCACGGCGTAATTTAAGTAAGCGACGGATGGAGACCAGTATAGAAGAATAAAACTTAAAAGTTCATCAATTAGTTCATCAAACAGATGGAAAGCTTGTCTCCTTAATCCCCATATATATATATATATATATTTTTGGAGGTGGGAAAATTCAACATGGAGCTTGTCTCTCCAATTCTTACACCTTCTTTAATTGGTTACGTGCATTTGCTCATACGAATTTGAAAACGCAACAGGTCCTGATTGCTAAAAGACTTTTAATGGCGTAAAAAATGGCCTGCGCAAAATCTGAGTGGTACAGGTACAAAAGTATTATACGTCTTCATAAATCTAATGAAGGTACTGTTACAAAAGTCTATGCTGAAAACAAAATGCTTTGAGTTAGGACCCTTTCTAGGTTTTGTGCACCTTTTTGTCTTTGGCCTCACATTTCCTATACTATTGGAGTCCATATCCGGGCAAGAAAAGTTGAAAACCCATGTCTATTCGACATATTCCAAATTCTCCCCCTTTTCGTTAGTGTCGTACAATGTTACGTAATTCCCTCAAATAATTCCACCAATGCTTTCTGCTAAACATCACTGTTGAATTTATTTTCCTTCTATGAAGCTAAGCCTTTAATCATTTTATGTCATTACATTACACACAGATTGTGGAGATGAAAAAGGGAAATCTTATCGATTAAAGAGGAGTAAAGTTCAATATATTTCAACCATGAGCTCAGGAGGGTTAAAGAATTAATTATTTTCCTTTAAATGTTAAGAAATAAATGTCTTGATGGCAATTATTATTGACCAACATCTATTCTCTTTGTTTTTTCTTTAAAAAGAAATTTAAATTTCATGTTCACATATTTAGATTTCAAAAGGTCTATGTGGAGGATGTTGCTTCCAGCATGATTCCACATCTCTCTTTCTACAGTTTTCATCTAGCTGTCTAGCCGTAGACCTTCGAGTGTTCATGCGCCTTATTTGCTGCAAACAAGTAGATTTATAATTGATCTCAAAGCAAAGTAGTCATTAATTTCACCAATATCAATCCTTAATCGCATTGGATCTCGATCGTTAGGTATATAGAATAAAACCATATAAAATTGGGCTGCAATTATTTAAAATATTGATTTATATATCCAGGAACAACCACCCTGGAAACTCATATGATAACCAGACATGATTATCGGTCACGAAAGAGGAGCCGTGGTGGACCATCACTCTGGCAAGTATGACCAAAAACCTTTTTTGCATAATTTATTGCTAAATTAAATTTTTCTTCAACATGTTATAGCTGTATGTGGGGGCTAGTAGTTGTTTGAGAGATCTTAATCAAACCCAACGACCAATCTCTTCCACTTACATTTCCTGTTTTGTCATTTCCGGACACCCCATACTTCAGCTTGTTTGAAATTGACGGTGCAAAATGCATTTGCCACTATAAATTATACGAAACGTAATTAAAATATGTGTTCATCGATCAAGGTCATCACCCCTATTAATTATTTCTCTCGTTTTCAATTATGAGTGCTGCCAATGTTCTCTCCTTCACGTAGTTTTCAACTTGGATTGACAAGCTATTTCTTTTAATCCTGCGAATTTAAAGATAAGTTGTTTTTTAATATACCTGCAAAGCAACGTGTTTGTTGCTGATAACTACTAACATCCTTGTTTCTAGTCCTTGACTTTGGAAATTAAACTATAAATATCCTTTTTGTCTTCAACCTGTAGTTTACAACTCCATAATTGAAATAAATTTTGTATTGATACTTACCAATAATTAACATATAATCCTTACACTGTACACGATGTGATCACTTGTTGATCTTGACTCCTTAATAACATAATCATTACATGACTTTCACTCATTTGTTGCAAAATCGTTGCAAGATTTTTGATAAATCAGTGTACCAAAAAATATTATCACAAACTGAAATTGACTCGTATTATTTTAATACATTTTTAGATAAGTTTCTGGTTAGATTTATCTACTAGTTTCTTCGGTCTGTTTCACAAATGGCGGCCATTGTTATCATTTCAAATCTGGACCATATCGTTGGATTTAATTGGTTGTACTTTCTTCCAGTTTTAGTCGACAGGCTTGAATTTTATTTTTTTTCAGATTTTCGGCCCCAGTTCTACTTACTGCATAGATGTACTGTTTTGTTCTGTCACGCTCAATTTTGTCAAACCCAATTTTTGATAGCGATTAAGAAAACATAAAAGTACAGGTAATGATGAAGATGACAAAAATCAATCAACACTGTAAGCTGATCACCTAACGTCTCCCAAATCTAAGTACAAGCTGGAAGTGTTTATTACTGCTGCTTTCGTCTTTTTCCATGAGAATGACCTCAAAATAAAGTTGCGGGAGTGATTTTAAGGTACTAATGCCCAATGGTTGCTACAACATATGGCCCCCTTGAGACTTACATATTCTGCGTCCGATATCTCGAAAACGTGTGTTAGCTGTGCTTCTTAACTTGTTTTCTTGGACCACATATTTTCTTCCCTATATATGGTTATGGTCTGAGTTTCTTCGCAACTCACCTGCTCCATAGAACTCTCTTTGGAGCTTCCTGCAAGGCATTTACTTTCTCTCCGTTCTGCCCATTCGTGGAGATCTCCAGGAGTCATTTGATCACTGCCGCGTTCTTGTTCCCTGCATTATCCGAGTGGAACAGCTGGTTTTGAGGTTAGAATTTGTTTTATCTTCTGTTTCAGCATTGGGTGCTAATTTCATGCACCTTTTTTGCAAAACATGCTTGTTTTTCTGACATTTAATTGTAAGCTTGAGGAAACTGTCTTGGAACTCAATCATACTAAAACGTTCAAGTAAAGGAATCGAACTGTCAGAACCTTCAACTTCCTGCATAATAATTTGTATAACTTGATTTCTCATCTTTCTCACTCTTTGAAATATTAGACTTGAGACGGGGCCATTGTTGCATAGTCCATCAAACAGATTGGTGTAGAGAAAGATATCAACAATGTCTTAATATTGATTGTTTTACTTCTGTTCATATGGGTAATTATCAATGGAAGGAAGTGTAGCAGTGTAGCTTCCACAAAGAACATTACTTAAACAGGATTTAGATCAAATCACTATCTTGTTCGTCAAAAAAAAAAAAAAAACAGAGACTGGCATCTTTAGATGGAATAAGGACTGGCATAAAGATATATTGGAGTGAATTGTGCGGCTTGTATCATGTGCTGCTTTCATTCAAATCTACTGCCCTGTTTTTATTCTTCCCACAAGACAAAAAGAAAATTTTCCCATTTTTTGGCTGCGAAGTCCTATAATCTATGTCTAGCTCCAAGAACATTAACTTTGAAATGGAAACTTGTTGGGATCATTGTTCTGGAAACGATTTGGAAGATGAGATATCTATGTTATTCGCAATTAGCTAATTAATACTGCTCTTTTCTGCTTATTTAATGATGTCAAAAACTTAAAGCATACTTGCATCCATTATATCAAATTATATATATATATATATATATATATTATATATATATTTGTTACTTGTTTGTAAATGTCGTCAAAGCTTAACATAGCTGACCTGTCTCAACCCTTCAGGTGCAGGCATTTCAGAATGGATCACGGTGAGCATCTGGTTGCTGTAGAGTTGCAGGAATCCCACGAACCAGTTCCCTCGCTCTTTAAAGTTATATCATCAAATGAAGTGGCTGGATTCGATAGCATCATAGTAAGTTACACGTTCTAATATGTGCTTCTCGGGGTTAAAAATGAATAGATCTTGCTAAATATGGCCTGTCTTGATCGTGGATGATCTATGCATAATTTAAATGACTTAATTTTTATTCTCTTTATAATCAAAGGCTATAACTAGATTAAAATGAGAAGTAATTTTTCTCTGAGCTCATTACTCACTCCACCTTGTTGCATAGACTCAAATCCTCTTTAATCTTCACGACAACAGGGGTACCATGAGGCTGCAAGGTCATTGGTGCCTAAATGTTTAAATAAGCAACCATGTTGTATTTGTTATCGTTGTAATTGTTATTTATTTATATTATTATTTGTAGAATTTAGTCATGTTTAGTGTGGTTCTTCTTGCAACTTTTACTGATTCACTGATTGGCATTACCAGAATCATTGTTAAAATTACTATTACTATCGTTCTCAGATCCTTGAATGACTTCCAGATGCTTCTGCAGAATTTGTCTTGTTGGTGGGTAGTGTTATATCTTTAGTTTGCTCACCCAGGGAAATTTGAATTATGGATTCTAATACTTTTGTTTTTTTGGTTTTTTGCATTTGCAGCAGGAAAGTGAAACACCTTTCGCGAACCCATGCAATATTTCTCAGCCCACCGGTCATCAGCGGAAGCTTTCTATTTCCATCAGCATGCCCTCTTCTCCTACTGCGGCTAGCTCAGCAAGCACCAAAAGTGTCTTTTTTCTTGATGACAATGCAAAAGATTTCAGAAATGGAGTTCCGGATTCTTCTCAGACATCAGAGACTCCTGGTAACACACAGCCAAAACGAGTCAAATTTCTCTCTCAGCCAATGCCAAAAGGATCAGTCTTCGGGGAGGCAGCTAACATTGGAAACATCAATCACCATCCTAGTATTAAAAAGCTGAAGGACAAGAGATTTGACTCTTTCAAAACATGGTCCGGGAGACTTGAAAGGCAACTATCAAATTTACGTGGAAAGCGCGGGGAAGTGAATCAGAAGAAGACTCTGTGAGAAGGAAACCAGAGAATGAAGCATTGCCTGTGGACCGATACTTTGATGCACTGGAAGGACCAGAGTTGGAAACCCTGAGGGTATGTTCTTATCTTCCCCCAGTCATTCATCTCAAATTCCATTGTAAATTTGTAAAACCTATTCACTATATGTGTCTCAAAATGAAAAATACTGTAAATGGTTCTGTTCTTCAAGCCAAATACTTTTCTTGTTTGAAGAATCTGACATAAGTTATTTTGACAGGCTTCGGAGGAGATTGTGCTTCCAGATGACAAGACTTGGCCTTTCCTTCTTCGCTATCCCATCTCTTCATTTGGTATCTGTCTCGGAGTTAGCAGCCAAGCCGTTTTGTGGAAAACCTTGGCCACTGCTACCTCTACAAAATTTCTTCACATAAGCCTGATTGTAAATCTCATCCTCTGGTGGATATCTGTTGCTCTAGTAGTCATTGTTTCTTCCATCTACCTTCTGAAAGTGATTCTCTATTTTGAAGCAGTTCGTCGAGAGTATTACCATCCAATCCGTGTCAACTTCTTCTTTGCCCCTTGGATAACTCTTCTGTTCTTAGCTATTGGAGGGCCACCTTCGGTTGCCTCAAGCCTGCCTGTAGTTCTGTGGTACTTTCTTATGACTCCAATCTTCTGTCTCGAGCTTAAAATCTACGGACAGTGGATGTCCGGTGGTCAACGAAGGCTTTCAAAGGTGGCCAATCCTTCAAACCATCTCTCAATCGTTGGGAACTTTGTGGGAGCACTATTGGGTGCATCAATGGGACTTAAAGAAGGGCCTATCTTCTTCTTTGCTGTTGGGTTGGCTCACTATACAGTCCTTTTTGTAACTCTTTACCAGAGACTTCCAACAAATGAAACACTCCCAAAAGAGCTCCATCCTGTATTCTTTCTGTTTGTTGCAGCACCAAGTGTTGCTTCAATGGCATGGGCCACGATCCAAGGCTCCTTTGATTATGGATCACGGATTGCTTACTTCATTGCCTTGTTCCTTTATTTCTCACTGGTTAGCCTCTTTGCATCTTAAATACATAACAGCATTATTCTTTAGACCATTTAAGACAGTTCTATGTGATAATATTCTCATTGGCACTTGGCATTATTTTTGTTGATTTAACTTGATGAAGTGCACGCATAGTAAATCTAAACTGTGTTATTTGTACTTTGTTTGCAGGCAGTTCGAGTTAACTTTTTCCGAGGATTCAAGTATGTGAATCACTGTGACTATTTCCTTGTAGCTAGTTCAGCTCTGTTAGGTAGTCTGATTCTAATTTCTCTTCTATTTACAGGTTCTCATTGGCTTGGTGGGCATATACTTTCCCAATGACTGGTGCTGCCGTTGCTACCATGAGATATTCAAGTGCAGTGACGAATATAGTAACTCAAACTCTTTCTATCTTACTCTCTGTTGTTGCTACACTCACAGTAACAGCTCTGCTCATAACGACTGTATTGCATGCCTTTGTCCTACGAGACCTCTTCCCTAATGACATTGCCATTGCCATTAGCGACAGAAAACCAAAATCTCATAAGAAGTGGTTCAATGTAAGACACGGAAGCTCAGATCATAGTAAAGACATTGAAACTTTCTTGAAATTTGCAAATGCTGACAGCAAAGATATAGAAGCTGCCTTAAAGATTCCTACTGCGGAAGCCAAATGAGTATAAAGCTTCATGCATGGGCATGGGCCACTGTGATCAGCCTTGGTTTCAATCATTAGAAGGTTTTTGCCAACATTTTTTTAAATCTTAAGCACTTAGACATGTGAGGAACATCCACCTTAGAGTTTTCATGTTTCCAGTGACCATGTGTGCAGAGAGAAATGAAGGTTTCTGGCACTTTGTGCGGCAAGAAAGGAGGAATGTGTAAAATCTTAATGAGTTGTAAATTGCAGCATGTATGAGACAGATGTTGATATAAGGTTTTGCAGACATGATTTCTTGTTATTGCTTAAAAGAAGGACTACAAATTCTGCAAGATCATTTTAAGCGTTTATGCAGACTAGGAAATATCTTTGCTCATGCTAAGCCAGTATAACCTTGAGATAATGCCCTGGCTCGGCAGCTGGACTGCTGGGTGACTAAATGCCCTCTCTGCACAAATGGGAGTGGTAGGAACTAACAACTGGTAACTAAATGGATTGAATCATATTGATAGATGTTTAAAACTGCATCTACTATGGCAAACGATGTTAAGTTTCCATTTGACAAAAAATGGAGTCCAATCTTTTTTAAAGAACAGAACCTGATTATGTAATCTTCGTGCACCAAACTAAGCAATGAAATAGCAAGATCCTGCAGGAGCAATCTACGTTTTACTAGAACACATAACCTGACCTAAGGACATGCAAATTGCAATTGGTTGTCTGAATGTGAAACCCCACAAGAACTTCCTCTTTCAACTGTTGGAGGCAGATTCTTCAAAATATGAAATTATCTAAGGAAAACAAGTGTCAACCTGAATTTCCAGTAGTGCAATACATGGAGTTTAATGTCATACGTCAGGCCTCAATCAGGTATTATATACAAGTCAAGCTAGGAACAGAAACTGTACTTAATTGTAGCTTTGCAAAGTTGCAAATCTTAAATCAAGGTAGTAAGTTCTTAATTTTTCCTATTTGTATGGCAGCTTACATTTCCAAGGAAGCCTTGGTGATTATATTGATCTAAAGTTACCAAATTATCAAGCTGAGAATCTTTTACTTTGTGTTCATTAACCACCACAAATTGCAAGGGCCTTATCCAACTTCAAGCTTTAGCTCCACAGCATGTGATATCCATGGTGACAATGATGCATGGAAGACAAGTACATGATGGAAAGGAAAATGCCCTGGTTCCTCTCATCAACTTGAATTGTTAACTAGCTGGAAAGCAGCCGGCATCCGGCATCTAAAACTAAAATGAAAGTTATTCCATTCACACTTGATAGCAAACTCCTGCTATATCTACTATTGCAAGGCTCCAATAACTCTATGTCTTGCTGTCTAAACTTTTATGTCCTTAAACAAGGCCAAACAGCTAGTTGATAAAGACCCTGCCCTAATGCAATGAATATCCAATGCTGTACAACATCTGAATTGGGAGAAGTATACATGCATTATTCATTTTTCTGGAAGTTACAATGGCCCGAGGCTGAACAATCCCCGGCACATAGCATGTAACAGGGCCTTGGTCCCTTGGCTATTCGTTTATATTCTCGTACAGGTAATTAATTCCTGAGAAGACTTCTGCATCTTGGCAATGAAGTTACCACTTTACATTGGTCACGGTGGCACACACTCGATTTTATGCTTGTTGATGCGTTTTCCTAAGATAATAAATTCCATGAAACGGGGATTGATAGCAGCAAAGATCGTTAACGTCGTTGTCGCACAAAATTTAATAACATATGTAATGTTTATTTGTCGATTTTTCTCCTGTTGCATCATTACGTCGGGACTTTAGCTGCAGCTAGTAGTATAACCCTTTCATGGAGTGAATTACGGACATTGCCTCCAGATCCAGAAAAGGAACACTTCCATCAGAAGTAAATTTTTGTCCCGTGATCTTTTCAGATGATCTTTGAGTCCTTTAACAATTTTATATTGAGAACATTATTGCAAAAGCCTATATCCTCATCTTGGAGATGCATCATCTACGTCATATTTGGAGACAAACACTGTTCTGACAAGGTTAATGTCTTGTTAGCAGCTACGGTGACTGAAAATCAGTGGCGGCGACCAGTAGCATGTATGAGTTTTCGGTCCCCACAACCTAGGCTGATGTAGCAAGTAGCAAGGAGAAAAACAAGGTCATAAAGCTAGTCTTGGTTATGCTTCTTTTGTTGAGAAGCAGATAATCCAACGTGGAAGACAAAATTGAGTAGATAGATCCAGAAAATCAACGTTATCAAACCTTGGCATTTCTCCTAGCACAATTTGTCCATGTCTCCCTATCCTGCTGGTTGGCATGTGCAGACCTTCTCATTTCATGCCCTTTTTTCCTCCGCCACTTCATTGGCTGAAAACAGTCCACCTAAACTTTTGAGTTGTGTTACATGCGGATGGCAGGACAACTAGAGTGGAATGGGCATGTTTATAGGGCAAGATCCATCTCATATTGGACCCCATTGCCTAGGGGACCAGAAGTTTCTTGATTCCTTTTTCTAACTATATTGAATAAAATGACCCCAGGAATTTGCTTTAATTCAAAAACTTTCTTTGTCAATTTCTCCCAGTCAGCACTTTTCAGATTAACACATTAACCTATAATTTGAAGAAACCCCAAGCTTTTTGTGATTCCATAACCTCATTATCAATAGGTTGACCCCAAAACCTTGTACAATTTTGAAATTAAGGAATGCTGTAAAGCTTGAAAGAGATTTCTTGTATGCAGAATGATGAGGCTGCAATTCTTGCCTTCCTTTTGGGGTGAGTAGAAATATAGAATTCTCCGCTTCATGATGATTTCCAACATAAATTTAATTATCAATTCAAGCATCTAGATAACTAACTTGGTCTATCAAGGCTGTGCCACCTAACAATCTTATGATACATGAAAATTGTATGCTAGAATACTGCCGCAAGTATATGGGCACAGAAATAGCCTCGACATGATTGCGTTTGAAATCAAGTTGAAGCTCGGTGCAACGGATGGTCCAGGAGAGGGGTCTACAATACAGCAAATTACTATGGACGAGTCCAAAATCCATGCAACATGTTTCTAAAGTAACATCAGGGAATCAAAAGTTTACCTCAGAACGAAGCATGTTTTAACTTGCTTTTGAGTTATTTACTTCAATAACACGTTTTTTTTCTCATTTTCAAGCTGCACCAGACATAACACAGAAGAAGACTGATATTCTTTTGATAATACCAAAGCCCTGGAGGTTCAACTGGCAATAAAAGGGTCTGATCCTGTTTAAATCAAAGTGACAAGGAAGACTGTAGACTGAGACTTAAAGGAGAAAGTGGCTACTCTGTTTGATAAGTTATGTGTCATCCACATAAAGTTTTGGATAATGGAAGAGTGATTTTCTTCACATATATGCAATCTTTCTTTCTCATTATGTACGTGGGTTGGGAGATAGCAGGCTTGTAAGGCAAATTTGTTCCTTTCACGTAATCAAAAACTGTCTCTCATTTGGTGGGGAATTAAACAAACTATAGAAATCAACAATTATGAACATGGCAATCAACCAGCTGTCATGATTATGGCATCTTATATAATTCCCGAGTTCCTTCTAATTGATTTTTCTTTTGATGGAAAAGTTCTCTTCTCATTGATTGTGATCGAAACTTAGAAAGCATGTGAAAGAGAATTTTAGCTTAGATGTTTAAAAGATATGCTGGCTTTTGGCATGTGAAGACAGTGATATATTTAAAGGAGGGAGAATAAAAACGCCTGTGTAATAATGATGACATTAGAGTGAGCTTGTTTGTTTGTTTTTTTTTTAATTATTATTAAATACAGTTCCTCAGCATAAGAAATAAAAAGTAACCTGATTGCAGGCAGCTAAATCAAAGCATGGTTCTATTATTATACTTGCAAAAACATGCTTGTTTCATTATTCACACAAATTTATTAATTTTTTCTCCAACTAAAGGGATATTGTGCCCTCAATGAAATAATCCTTATTTTCATTAAATCAGAACTTTACAGAATAAAGGAGAGGATTCCTTTAAGTTGTTAGTCCTACTCTTTCGAAGAAAAAGACAAAAACAAAATTTCGAAATAGGGCAAAGGTCTTTTCCCCCCCATCAGGCCAGAATTCCATGGCCAACCAACCATTTACATAGCTTTACCTTCCTTACAGGACAAATGTACATTGTCACCCCAAAAAGAAGAGAGAAGAAAGAGGACAAATAACAAGTGGCAGATAACCTCCCATTTCCTCTCTCCCATGTGCATTTGAAACGGATCTGCCTCCATTCATTTTCCTGAGAACGAAATAGGAAAGAATATCAGAATCAGAATTTTGATTCCAAATGCTCAAATGGAACAATAGTTAAGCAAAAGAAGATTTAACATACCGATTGATCTTTTGCAATGCAAAACTGCCTCATAAATTGAGCTTTCAGAATCGCAAGACTTTCTCCACTCATCAGCAGAGTAGGCAACACTTACTCGAGGAGATGTTTCTGCCGAATATACCCACTTCTTCATTACCTGAACTCTTGCATCAACACTTTCAGCTCTACCACTTGACTTGCGTCCTCGTATTCTTCTGTATAATGGCCTGAGAAAATCCAAATATTTCAAAAATATTCGTTTGGACAATCTTCGACACCTTCTCAAAGAAGGACGGCTTGTTTTACAAGCTGGAACCACAAGGTTTGGTGCATGTGAAGAGGTAGGCAGGGTTGAAGTTGAATTAGAGACTTCATATGCCTCCATCTTCAAAGGGTTAACAAAGAAAGGCATGACATAACCATTGGAAAAGAGCTCATCTGCATGAACAAGGGTGAGAGGAGTTTGTGAGATGGGAAAGTCAAACTTAAAATCTTGAGAATTTCTGAAGAATCTCCTGGAGGGTGGCATTCTCGGGTCCATCTCAATGAAGGAAGCTTCATCACATGCATCAAATGAGGCCCTCAGGGAGCTGTCAAGACTTTCTAAAGAAGGCTTTAGGTTTACTAACCAACTGTATGAAAAGCTTTCAATGGAGAGGGGCTGGGAAGTTTCCATGGCTTCCACTCTATTAAGGGATGCAGGAAAACAGAGGAGAAGGGATTGAATTTGTACTGTAAGGGAAAGGGACTACAATGTGGGCAATAGCAAAGGCCCGCCTCTTCTGTAACATATCTCAAATATATTTATATACCTTAATATCCTCCCCCTACCAGTTTTATATATATGTGAATTTTAATAATTGAAAAGGGAAAAGGAGAAAAGAAACAGAAATGTGAGCCCCCACTAGCACTCATAGTGTACTGTTGCATCAACCCTTTACCCCACACTTCCTTTTAACTTTGCAAAATAGATGACCTCTCATTGCAAATTTGTTTAATCTACAATCAGAAGAAAGTAAATATACAAAGAAATTAGGTTCCTGTATATACTTCATCTTCATCTCAAGCAGCACTTCCAGAAACTAAAGCAAGCACAGAATAATCTACTCTTTCTATCATTTCTCATATATTTATCTATTCTATAAAAAGTGAAACAACAACAATGAAAAGGCAATTGGGGTTTAGGAGGAGCAGGTTCATGCACAAGCATAATTTATCCAAGATGCTACTTAAACCACAATAAAAGAATAACTACTGTCTTCTTACTTTACAAAGTTCCTCCTTCTACAAACCTAGATGACTTATTCCTATGTTCTAGTCAGAATTGTTGATTTCACTTTCCTCAAAGTTCCTCCTTAAACAAACCTAAACGACCTATTCCTATGTTCAAGTCAGAATTGTTGATTTCACTTTGCTCCTAGTTTCATCATCCACTCGTCACATTCTAATGTCTTAGCATTAATTTGGTGGGATGGTACCACCAATTTGAAAAGGTGAGTTCACCATTCTGATGCTTACATCCTACCTGCTAAGACTTAAGGCTCAACTTAAAAGGATAAAATGCTTTTTTTATACCACAATAAATGCCAGTGGTACATTAAATAATGAAACTATGAATGTGACAAAATGTGCGTACGAAGCTGCTGTGCATTTTTCTTAATTTAATATGTTATGTAAACAGTTTATCTTCATACCCATACCCCAATGTCTCAAAAGAGTTATCAAAATCAACATTAAAAACAAAAATTACAGGGAAGTATATAAAGAAACTATAAAGAGTACACCTTCCCACTCCGACTAAAATTGCATAACCATGGCAAACAAACTTCTGCTAATTTCTTAAACTCCTATCAAGTGTACATTATCAAATTGTAATACTTCCAAAACCTGCAGATAAGTTTATATTCACAGCATTGAATATACCTTATGCTACAAGGAGAATTGAAAGAGAAGCAAAAGCATGTCGGTTAAGAAAAGTGGGTCAAAACACAAAAACAATGCTCAGCCAGAATTACAAAATTTTGACACAGACAATAACATGAAGTCCTCCAATTCATTACTAACAATTATAAAAGAAGACAATGAACAAAAATAATAGTGCTGGGTATAGAAAATAAAATAAAATAAAATGATGCTCATTGTCACACGTTTCTGCAGTTTGGTCCTTGAATCAGTTAAGGAGATACATTAGAAATCTCAACAAGAAGAAAAAGGGAAAACCAAATATCACCAAGTTCTATTGGTAAGGGAATTTCAGGCTTTTGCATCCACTAATTCTCTTAGTGGTGGTGAGTTTGATCTCCTCAATACTTGAAAGCTTGAGAAAGTGATGTCCTTTCATTAAAACTAGAAGTAATTATAATTTACCGACAATCTACAAAAACAAAAATAGCAGACAAGGGTCCCTACAGTTGTCGGAGAATGAAATAGACATTGACCTAGGTTTCTGGGCCAAAAGCCAAAAATAGAAAGTGACTTGAAACCAACTGGTCCCTACATTGTAGCCTCCTTCAAGACAACAAGCAATAGATAGAGAATCTAAGCATTCATAAAGCAGTTAAGTTCTGAAAAGAATGTTTTTGATTGCACAAAATATCACTATGGATTGAGGAAAAACCATCCATTCAGTTCATCTAACATCTTAACATATAAAAATTTAAATATATATAATATCCATTATTGGTATGATAACCTTTATAACTGAGCAGTACGTATAAAAAGTAGTAAATAAACACCATAAAACAACTTTGTATGCATAGCTAGCAAATGGAAGGGAAACTTCAACTATTAGAAGATTCACAAAGTGCTTGGACCTGCTTCTTGAATTATGCACCTTTAACTCTGAATTGGCAGGCATGAAGACCTGGCAAATTTAGATGCAGAAAAAAAAAGTGAATCTAACTATTTTTTCTATAACAGCCCCGAAGAAAGGAACTTTAACAAAGTTCCAAGTGGACTTACTCTTGGCATATTATCTGTCAACAGCTTCAGTGGATCATAGCAGCTCAAAAGGATGCTGCAGTCAATTCAAATAACAGCTAAAACAGGAATTTACCTTCAACTAAACCCAAAATTCTATCAAAACTTTAAAGGAACATCCTTTTTATTTTGACGTGGTATTATGTTTTAGATGACAGAAGAAAATCAGAAATGTTTATATCAGCAAGAATGTTTAGTATAAAATAATACTAAGCTATTGCACCCCTTGAAGCCGAGCCACACAGGAAATATCTATCATAATATATGCAGGTGACATACTAAAAAAAACACAATTATTGAAGACAGTTGGAAAGACAACGGCAACCAATACCTAATTAAGAAGAATAAAGTACAGAACAAAATTTATTACTAGTATTTCATATAATATTTATGAACCCCAAAGCATCAATGCCAACAGGTTCCTTGATTGTGAAAAAAACATCAACCATCAACACACCAAGGAATTGCAAGTGGTAGCATCCTCTACATTTTAAAATGGACCAAGGAAAAAGCTAATAAACTAACCAAAATTAAACACCATCCAGGCATGCACTTGGGCCAAAAGAGGGAGAGTAATAACCCTTGAGAAAACAATCTCCACCAAGATTGAGGCACAAATTGAAACAACCACAGCATAAAGGGCAATTGCAACTAGGTGTCTTGCCACAATGGATTGCTCTAAACTTGAGATAGTGACTGTAGCAAAAGGAAGACTAGGGTCTAGGCAACAAGCTAAGGTTGACCTGTAAGAGCAGTATACCAGTGGAAACATGAGCAGCCCAAACTGATGTCAAATTCCTACTTTCCGCAAAAACTAAACCTGTACCCGTCAGATGGCAGGGGATGAAAGTTTGAAAGACAAAAGTGGAGGATAGCCATCCCAGAGAGACCTTCATCTGCATCTGTCGTGAAGCTATAAAATTAAAAGGCATGTCCTCTATCTCAAGAACTCCTTTCTAACCCCACCACTGTACGAGCTAGGAATAAAGTGTCCAAAATCCTACCAGCCAGAATGAAGTGATCCAGAGGACATAACCTACAAGACCAAAAAATCTTACTTCAACACATTTCTTTTCATTTTCCTGGTTGATTCCCTCTTCACATGTACTCCAACTCCCTCTTCCGCACTCTCTTCACACATTCCAAAATCTAAGACTAAGAGTATAATGAATTTACAACATATTTTTTAGAGGCGGCGACTGTTAAAAGTTATTTCCTAAAAATTTACGTTCAATCTTATAATTTGATTTCCAGCTAAAATTTTATTAAAAAATTAGAGGCATAATTAAATGTACATCTTATGCAAGTTTATCATACATCATGAAGCACGAAATTTTCGATGATAATCTTTAGTTTTTCAGCAGCTGATCATATTACACTCTACAAACACTATTTGCTCTCAATAAACAATCAATGCCATTGACAGTACATCTCAGCAACCTCAAGATCTCATTAAATCCACTAATCCTCTACGTTAGCTATATATTAAACTTTACGAATTTACCATAAAATGTTGGCTTGAAATTCAGATTCTCATTAGAAACTCTAAAAATTTGAAATTTAAGTTCATAATCGATACGGTTAGCTTCCTCCAGTTTTATCAGGAACCCCAAAAAATTACTGCATGTATGAAGGAGACTGAGAACTTACTTAGAGACTCGAAGGGTTCATCGGCGACACGTAAGCAGTGGTTGAGTATAACGGGGCTCTTGAGAATTCAAAACCCTAACCCTAGAATTTGGAGGGAAAAGAAGAATGGGGAATCCAGAGAGAGCGTAGGAGCCAGCGGTTGAGATCGAGGCAACAGCGGATTGAATAGAATCGGCGGATCGAAATTGTTTACATTATGCATTAGATGTAGAATGCCCGGGCTCTCAATAAACAAGGATATTATTACGACGTCGTTTTTGGAGATAGAGAGAGAGATGCTAAGCTGTGACTGGCCACTTGCCAGGTGGTTCCCCGGGCGAGCTCAAAGATTAATGGAAGAAGGAAGAAGATTAAAGTGACGACGCATCCCCACGTACGAAACGGTGCGCTTTGTTTCGATGTCCAAACTCCGATGTGCAATTCTCGTATGGACGACCTACCAACACTGCCTCAATAAAATTTCATTTCTTATTTTAATTTTTAGTAAATATCATCTTACTAAGCTAAAATTTTCAAATTATGACTCACTAATCAATAACTTATCTATAAATTAACACCTAAATGTAAATATGTATTCAAAGTTATTTATAAGGTAAATTAGTAAATATTCTGAAAATATGCATAGAGAGTATAATTCCACCTTAATATTTTAAAAATATTCCTTTTTTTCTACATTTTCCCATTTTCCAATATCTGCTCCTCTTATTACTCTCACTTATGGTAGAGTTGGAGTAGCATAATATGGTGGGAAAAGTTAAGAATTCAACCAAATAATAACATACTCGTTACATTAAAAAAGCCAAATAACAATATGAAATTATTGTTGACAAGCTTTCGTTGTTAAATATTAAAATTTGGGAAGGAAAATATAGGTGAGGATTGAGGGATAATGTCAACTGAGTGATGTCAATGCATAAGAAATTTGTGAAGGAGCCTCAAAATGTATACATATAACAATAATTTCAGATAATTCAAGATCCTTCAAACACAAGCCACAATCAAAGATTATTTGCGTCTATTTTCAACAGATGGTTACTTTTGCTGGTCCATATGATATGACAATGCACCATTTGCAGCAAATGGATGTTGGAAAATGCTCATTTTTCAATTTTGATCGGGACTGCCAATTTTTGAAGGCTTTGAAACTGGGATCAGAAATTAAACACACCGACGACTTATTGTGTAACAAATTTTCAGCCGATTCATAATCTTTAGACGCAATTTTCCATCGATCCAACCAGCAAAAAGTCAAAGAATAGATTTTAAGATGCAATCATTCATCTCCATGAAAGCAAAGTACTGATATGTACAGATCCAGATAATGCAACTGTGTGGAAATTAGAGGAACTCTTCATGTATGTATTAGCTTTCAGTTGCGTGTCAATGGGCTTCGGCCTCTCGTTTGGTCACAGCCTCATCGAAAGGCCACGAATGTTTTAACACGTAACAATGTCCAATTTTATCACTAGACGCCGTGGCCGACCAATTTTGGTGTACAAGTTTTTCAAAGTTTTAGCTCACCCACCTCTGTACACGTGTTATGATCTTCAACGTTTCTGCCCCCACAATAGGCTCTTTTCTTCTTCTGTTACTCATGCACCACTAGTTTAAAAGATGGTCATTCCATTTTGAGCAAGGTCTTGATTCTTGAACGATATTTCACTTGCCACTGGAGCTCCCCATGGCTAATTCTTGTTTGTGTAGCACTTGGGTCTTTTTTTTCTCGGTTATGGTTTGGTTCTCGGGCTGCATTGCTGGCCAAATTGGTTTGGGTTCAAGTCTGTTGGCTAGTGATCAAGGACGACCCTGGGTTTCGGATAATGGAACCTTTGCTTTTGGTTTCACTCCATCAGACACTCGTGATCGCTTTCTGCTTGGAATCTGGTTTGCTGAGCTTCCTGGAGATAGAACCGTAGTTTGGTCAGCTAACAGGTAAGTTCTGCTTTAGTTACAATAATAAATCTTTGATTATGCAAATCGCATTGTTTGCTATGTTCTAGTTCTTTCGCTTTCAAATTAATAGCGTAGTTTTGAATTTGAACTATTACAATATGCTTGGAAGTTTTGGCGTAAGTTGCTGGATGGTCGCTGGTTTTACTTTAAAAAAGATCACAAACCATTTCTCCATCTGTAGTCTTTACCAAAGCTCTCGCAGGTTATATTATGACGACTTTAAGCCAAAACTTTTTCTCTCAATGATGCCCTGAATAGAAATTCTCCTGTCACCAAAGATGCAATCCTGGAGCTGGACACAACTGGAAATCTCGTGCTCATGGATGGGGACGCCACTGTTTGGACGTCAAACACATCAGGAACCCATGTTGAATTTGCAGTCATGTCCGAATCAGGCAATTTCATCCTATATACCAACAACAACCGCCCTGCATGGCAAAGCTTTGAACACCCATCCGATACACTTCTTCCAAACCAGCCCTTGACAGTTTCACTAGAACTAACATCATCAAAGTCACCTTCACATGGTGGCTATTTTGCTCTCAAAATGCTTCAACAGCCTACTTCACTAACCCTTGCCTTAACATACAACTTGCCTGATTCATATGATGCTTCCCCTGAGGCTTATACTAACTACTCCTATTGGGCGGCACCTGATATTTCCAATGTCACTGGGGATGTTGTTGCAGTACTAGATGAAGCAGGAAGCTTCGGAATTGTCTATGGCGAGTCATCAAACGGAGCAGTTTATGTGTATCAGAATGATGGAGATTATAACGGATTAGCTTCCGCAACAAATCAATCAAATGTACGATTGTCAGTCCTTCGGAGATTGATAATTGAGACTAATGGCAATTTACGTATGTATAGATGGGATAATAATGTGAATGGGTCACGCCAATGGGTGCCTGAATGGGCTGCAGTGTCAAACCCTTGTGATGTTGCTGGAATATGTGGTAATGGAATATGTAATTTGGACAGAAGCAAAACAAATGCTTCTTGTACATGCTTACCTGGTACTTATAAGGTAGGCAGTGCCGCTGAAAGCTATTGCTCGCAGAATTCATCTTTGACCGGCAACTGTGATTCTAGGAATAAAAATCACACCTCTCAGTTTAAGATGGCAACAGTACAACAAACCAATTACTATTTCTCTTATTCTTCTGTGATAGCAAATTACAGTGACATTGCGACGGTCTCAAAGTGTGGAGATGCCTGTTTATCAGATTGTGATTGTGTTGCTTCTGTTTATGGGTTAGATGATGAGAAGCCTTACTGCTGGATTCTGAAGAGCCTGGACTACGGGGGGTTTGAGGATCCTGGTTCCACCTTGTTTGTGAAGGTCAGGTCTGATCTCTCATTGGAACCAGGTGATCACACAAGAGGGTCCGGTGATTCTTCAGAAGGTTCTGGCAATGGCCGTGCGAAGATTTTGGTACTTCCTATTGTACTAAGCATGAGTTTCCTTATTGGGTTACTTTGCCTATTATTATATTACAATGTTCATAGAAGAAAATATTTAAAGAAAGCAATTGAAAGCTCTTTGATTTTGGAAGGAGCTCCCCTGAATTTCAGCTATCGTGATTTGCAACTTCGTACCTGCAATTTTTCTCAGCTGCTCGGAACAGGTAAAACAGAGTACAAAAAATGCAGAGTTGCATTCATTAGATTATTTTAGTTACACATTTGCAACTTGTGTGCTCTTTCGCAGGAGGATTTGGAAGTGTATACAAGGGAATCCTTACTGATGGAACATTGGTGGCCGTGAAGAAACTTGACCGTGTTTTGCCTCACGGAGAGAAGGAGTTTATAACTGAAGTAAATACAATTGGCTCAATGCATCACATGAACTTAGTTCGCCTATGCGGGTACTGCTCTGAGGGTTCACAGCGGTAAGGAATTATTTTCGTTCTGTTCAATTTCTTACTCCGATAACTTCTTCAAATGTAATTTGGCATAACTGCTGCCGCTTAAGAATTATTGTTTTGATACAACTTACGGCTAGGGACCAACATCTCATAATTGAGATGTAAATGAGCAGAATATTCCATAAAATAAAAAACAAAGAGCAGAATATTCACTTTTAATGTCCATCTGTTTTTGTTGGCAGTCTTCTGGTTTACGAGTTTATGAAAAATGGATCCCTGGACAAGTGGATCTTTCCCTCCTATCAGAGCCGGGACAGGTTGCTGGATTGGCCAACTCGCTTCAATATTGCTGTGGCTACCGCACAAGGAATTGCATACTTTCATGAGCAATGTAGAAATCGAATAATACACTGTGACATCAAACCAGAAAACATCTTGTTAGATGAGAACTTCTGCCCCAAATTATCAGATTTTGGCCTAGCTAAGTTGATGGGAAGAGAGCACTCGCACGTTGTAACTATGGTCAGAGGAACTAGAGGGTATTTGGCACCTGAATGGGTTAGCAATCGTCCAATAACTGTCAAGGCTGATGTTTACAGTTATGGAATGCTCCTTTTGGAGATTCTTGGTGGCCGAAGAAACCTTGACATGTCTTTTGATGCTGAGGACTTTTTTTACCCTGGATGGGCGTATAAGGTATTCAAGAATTCTTTTTCAATTAAATAATTTTGGCCGGCATGGCATATTGGGTTTTCTCCATTAGGGATTTTGAGGGAAAAACGAAAACGGGTCAATTGAAAAGCCCTTTCAAGAGGCTGGACCTGCTCCAAGAATTCATAAGTAATAGAAACTAGCATCTCAAAAATAAATAAATAAATAACTAAATAGGAACAAACAAATTTACAGAATAGCCTCTCCCAGGGTGACTTGATCAATTAGCTCTATACTTTTAGCAGCCTGTTGCTGTCCACGATCTTATCTTGTTTGGCTCTGGACTAGCTTAACATTAAGAGTTATCCTCCATACTCATACAATGTTCAATCAATCAAAAAACCAATCAGTTATAAATCATCTTGTACTTACTAATCATATTGTACTTACTAATCATATTGGCAATGATTTCTGCAGGAGCTCACAAATGGCGCACCTATTAACGTTGCAGATAGGCGACTAAGAGGGGCAGTAGATAAAGAAGAGCTCACGAGAGCATTGAAAGTTGCCTTTTGGTGCATTCAAGATGAGGTCTTCATGAGGCCTTCAATGGGAGAAGTGGTGAAAATGCTAGAAGGATCTATGGATATTAACGAACCACCAATACCTCAAACAGTTTTGGAATTGGTTGAGGAAGGCTTGGAAGAGGTATACAAAGCAATGAAAAGAGATTTCAATCAGTCCAGCTCCTTCACCATCACCACCCGTCCGTCATCTCAGGCTACCTGCAGTTATTCCACAATGTCACCAAGATGATCTTTGTAAAACCATAACAAAATTTTGTGCGGATCATGTGATCACAACCTTTGGATGCTTCAGGCAGCTGTCAAAAGGTTGGTCAATATAGTAATTGTCTTAGCTGTCACCACCCAATTCATTGCTGCTTACACAGCAAGGAAAAAAAAAACAGAGAAAGAAATTCGTTGTTTCCATTATTCTTTTTCACAATTATTTTTGTTATTTAAAATTGAGGATCCTATAAAGCCTGCACAGTTCTACAATGCATAGACACTATGTTTAGAGGAATTGCGACCTTTTGATGAACTTGTTAATGGGGAAATTCAAAATAGTTGCTTCAGCCAAAGCATGACACCTCAATATGTACCTAAAGCAGGACTGTGGTTCTACAGAAATCATTTCTTTCGCTGCCTTCAAATGACTTTATTGACAAGAACTATAAACTATAAGCATCTGGATATCGAAATTTTTGGATTATTGAACCCTTCATTTTATCGTTGAATCTCCTCGTTTTACTGCTAAAACGGGATGATGGAATTTGAATTATAATAATTATAAATTTTATTTTTTTATAATTAAAAAAATTAAATTTTATTTTTTAAAAAAATAAAAAATTATAAATTAATTAATAAATCAAATATTTAGATGTAAAATATTTTATTATTATTTTCTCTCTAACAATCACATTTCCCTTATTGTATGCAATTCCGACTGGCTTATGAAAGTTGTCAAGGAAAATCAAAAGGGTTGCTAATAGTATTTCCAATCGTCACTTTCTGTTAGTCTTCGCCTCTTTGCCTGGAACTTTTTGGGTGGTTTCATGGATTAGAAATCCTCTGTCCCATAATGTCCCGGAAAGAACTCGTGGAAAACATAACTAAAGAAGCATCGACCTTTATAGTCTAACAGTATACGTTGAACAGATGTCAATAAAACTCACGCGGCTTCCTCCTTAAACGACAAAAAGCATGACGAAATAATACTGACGACAATTAAAAGATTTCATAAATTCTGGTCATGCCTGCAAAGTCAAAAGGAGTGGCTTGCGTAATCTGGACGAATGCTGCATTACGTAGCATTTTTATTTTGTTGATGGACTACAACTAACGCCAAGGGTCACTGGTTCCTCACAACAATGTTCCAGGAATTGCACCTGAAAGAACAAGGAAATTGAAAAAACGCGCAAAACCACAGTTCACACGATCCATCCAAGTTTCTTTTTTAGTTGGTTTTGGCACTTCTGCAGTCTATATAAGTTGCAGTGCATTACTATGATTAGCGTGTACTGCTATTCATTATGGCCAAGCTTGAGGAGCTTAACAGAAACTTCGAGGAATTAGGCCTTACAGCTGAAAAACAACAGAAAGGAATGCAGTTGTATGAGCAGAAAGCAAAGCTTCTAACCATTGCCTTCCTCATTTTCCAAGGCATAGTTTTGATCCCAATCACCATTCAAGCTTCATCCAGCCAATGCCAGAATTGGTGGGTACCCTTCACTCTCTCCCTGTTATCATCTTTAATCTACATTTTGGCTTTCTTGAATACCATGGCAAACTTTTTCCGGGCTCAGTATCAGCTAGACTTGAATTTCATAGAGCAGGGAACTGTGAAAAAGCAAATACATGGAGCTGAAAGCCATAAACACAGATTGGAGAACAGTGCTGCGAGCCCCGAGCAGAGGCCTGCCTGTAAAATATTGAAGCCTGATGAGGTTTAACTATTAAAGTCCAAAATTTTTATAACCATGGTAATAGCAGCTTTGAATTCTTTTGCAGTTATGATGTTATTCGCTTGTATTGTAACTTGGAACTCTTTTTTGGGCAACCAAAGCTTGAGTTTGGTTGAATCGATTGGACCACCGTTTACCTCAGTTAAGCCAGACTGTAAGGGGTCGCGTTGATTCCACCAGGCTACTTGATCTTGTAAAAATTATCCGGATTAAGTATCATCACAAATTAGAAATTTGATTATAATAAATATTATTAGTTATAAATATTTGAGCATTTTAACTCATTAATTAATGTATTATTTTTTATTTAAAAAATAAAATTTTAATATCTCTTTTTTAATGAAAAAAATGTTATTAATTATAAAAACTACTAATATCAATGAAAAGTATATATGAAAAATACTTAAGTGTCTAATAGTAATAAAAAAATGAAATTAATGTTTACAGACAAATGCACAGGACGCCATTAATTATTTACTCAAAGAGAAAAATAAGTTTCTAACTCTCAAGGAGGGAACTCTAAAGGAAAACCGACACAGAAATAGAAATTCCAGTGACGTGGCACAGTGTAAGGGGTGAATTAATGAAAATTCGGTAGCTAATTGGGTTCGTATCTATTTGCTAGCATAACCTTCCAGGCTTCCAGCATACGTTAGTGATGAGGCCAATAAACCAACAAAATAGGGTAAAAAACAAAAGGTATTTAGAAAAGCGCATAGAAAATTTAAGCGCGAAGCTCATTGTAGCTGTCACCCAAAACCCCATCAGAATCCATCGAAGAATTGAAAGATCCTTTTCTTCAACCATAATTCAAAATTCAAGGTCCATTCCTTACACCCTGCTCGCTTCGACTTCTCCGCAATTCCATAAAGGTACGAAATTCCATCAAGGATCCCCAATTTATGCATCTCTAGAATGATAAGCCCTAGATAATTTAATTGGAATCCTTCATATTCATACTTTAGATGAAACTTTCTTTTCTTAGTTTTTTATGATAATTTGGTTGGCATTGGTTGATCCATGGATTGAATAAGTTACTGATGCTGAAGATTATCTTTATTTCTGTAGATAATATTAGATGGAGAATATGCAATATGCTGAAGAGCTTGTGAGGGAATATTTGGTCTTCCGGGGATTTACAAATACATTACAAGCTTTTGAGACGGAATTGTGCACGGATATTGGTAAAGGGTTTCAAGTTAATAAGATATTAGACTTAATTTTTGCGGTATATATTCCTAAATTCCAGGCCGAAAAACTAGTTGGTCTGTTCAGTTTCTTTAAGCAGTGCTTTTCGTCATGGTCCGAGACTGTGATGCTTGATACCTTGTCAAAATTGGAGGGTTCCATTCTTCAGTGTTACATTGTTCATGCATTGCAATCTGGGAGGAAAGATAAGGTTGTGGAGTTTTTTGGAATGAATGGAAATGATCTGCTTCTAAAGAGTTATGATTGGACTCCTTGGTTTGGTGGGTTCATTTGTTTTAGCTTCTGTTTTTTTGTTTGTTTTTTTTTGTCTTGTTTTCTTGTTGTCTGATTTTATCGAGTATGCATTGCAGCCATTCCTTATTTAAAGAACCCAAGCTTGGATCCTGAGTTTCGTGTTTATTTCTCCAAGGAATGGTATGAAGCTCTCCGTCTTTCTGTGAGGAATTTTTTTAGCGAGATCTTCAATGGTACTCATATCCTTTGCAATTGATGCTTCCCTTCTGAAGGTGCTTTACATAAATTGTGTAGGATATCATGTGTAGATTTATAGAGAGCCCTTAGGCATTCCTTATTAGGGAACTTATCTGCATTTCAAAATGAAACTGGTCTTCAAAGGTTATGCATCTAAAGATATCCATTATGATCTCACAAAATCTTACCTAATTTATCACAAGAGGAGGTACAGTGGGAATTTTAGTTAAGCATGAGGTGGTATATGTGTAGATTGTATCTTGCAGTACTTAACCTGTCTTCCGTGCTTGGTGAACTACCACCATTCTTGCCTAGGCATATGAGGAGAATTTTATTTTCAATTATTGCAAGATCACAGCATTGCATATAATATTCTTTTTTCCTTGACATTAGAGTGATTCAATTAATGAGGGATTTTGAAGAATGTCCTTAACCAAACCACGCCTTCCTGCCCTACTGAAGATCAGTTCAGAAAAAAATACAATTAGCCGTCTTAAGAAAGACAACAAGCATCTTAATCTCAAGTTGTCGCAACTTCGGGCCTTACTGGAGGAGAAGGAGGGTCAATCAGGTCAATCAAAAAGGTAAGAATTTTTGTATTTTGCTGGACAATGGTGGGACTTTCTGCATCTTATGATTAAATTGATGTTATTTGAACACATGATGATACCAGTATTGCTGCATGAAAATTGAATAGGAGCATGGGAGCAACTAACAGTTCGACTACATCGAGTGGTGTAGATGATGAAAATCTACATCTATCCACAAGTAGTGAGGAACAATGTGCTCCTGCAACCTCACATTTGAGTAAAAGAGAGCTGAGTGAGGAATGTTCTGCCACTGAACCTGCCAAAATCATATCAAGCGATGCCAAGTCCTCATCTGGGCATGATTTATATTCTGCTTCAATTCTTCATGCTTCATATAGTGGAGTTGATGATACTGCTCCAAGGTTCTATGGTAGCCATTTTGTTGGTAAGTGACATTTCTGCTTAGCTTCCCTTCTTAGATTTGAGGCTAATGTGGTATCTCCATGACCTTAACAGTAAGCAAGCATACTGTCAATAAGTATGTTTTTGAATAACTTTGAGCTCAAAATATAGAGGGGAACCATTTATTTGTCATTTTTTTGTCAATGTGGTTGGAAACCAGGCAGTAGATTTGTTTAAATGTCATTTTCTGTTGCTTTAATGGGTTAGGTAATTACTGAATGTGTTTTGACAGAGAATGGCAGAGAAGTGCTTAGAGAAGAAGAATTTCCTGAAGTGAGTGCAGAGTTCCAGGTAAGTTCTCTATTAGGATATATTCAAACATCATCTTTGTGTGATTTCTTTTTTATTTTATTATATTTGTTCAACTGCTTGAACACCTTGGTTTCCAGGAGACATTTCTGGGCCACACAAGTTCAATTACTCGTTGCCGGTTTTCTGCATCTGGGAACAATATAGCTAGTGCTTCTGTGGATGGCACTGTCAGGTATGCACATAAACTTGATGTACGTACAGTAGAGCATGTTGCTGCCTTGGGCTGCTTCATGGATTCCTTATGTGCAGATCTTTGATCATCTCTGGGCTGCTCCATAGTGAATGTACATTAAATTTCAAGAAAGGAAAAAAGGAGGAATAAAAAAAAAACGAAGAGAAAAACAGTCAGTGATCCTTATAATCTGACTACTGACTGATACAGTTTAGATGGGTTACTGCTGACTATGGTTCTTAATGAAATTTACTGTCAGATACCTTGGTTAGAAAATGCACTTGAGAAGACAGTAGGATGGCATTTGTACTCACAATTGTTTTTAAGTCAGTGTCTGCTAACTTTTGGTTTACTTTCTTATTTTTTATGGTCGTTATTTTTGAAGGATATGGACATATGACTCATCAATTCCAGCATCTAGAAATGCGACCATATATTGTGGAGCTGAGATTATGTCGCTTGACTGGGAATGCAAATCTGACCGATTGGTATCTATTTACATTATTCTTCAATGTCCGTGCATATAGTTTGATTAGGGATTTTTTTATGGTTGTTGCAGTTCAAAGATTCCTGCTTTTAAATTTTGTTGTTCCTAAAGCTTCTCATAGGCACTGCTGATGGAGGCATTAAAGCATGGAATGTCGATGCTAAGAGAGTTGTCTGTGATCTGAATACAACCGAAGCCTTTCCAAGGTACCAACTCAGAATACCATGTTTAGCAATTTTTAATAATTAGTTTGTGCTTGCTCTTCATCTCTTTTTTTCTGTTCCACAGTGTCTTGGATTTAAAGTGCAGCCCTGTGGAACCTATATTTGTTTCTGCAGCTTCATCAAGGAGGTATCTTCTATATTTATAATTTCAAGTTAAACTGCCTATGTGCTAGATTATGTTCTTTAGTGAAGATTGTCCTGTGTTTTAAGGGTCTTACTTGACTTAAATGTGTGAAGTTACATTATCAATATGCTAGCTGATGAGTTTCGAGTTGTTAGTGAAATGTTGCTCATAATGATAGGGTTAGGGTTAATTTAGGTACAGTGTTAGGTTGTTAATTCTCTTGGATTAAGTTTGGCTGATATTTTTAATTTATTTACTAATGGTCAACTATCTGCGTCTTTGTTTTCTCATTGAACATGTGATAATCTTATTTTGACTTGTTCTTTTGCTATTGTGCATTTTCAACCCTTAAGAAATCTGTTGTACTAGAATTAGTTGAACTCAAACTTCTGGTGGAAATGTATTGTACCACAATCTGCAGTAACCAGTTCCTGCATGCAGTCTATGCAGTTCAGAATGGTTGCATAACTGAGATGTGAAACATAGGCTTAAATATTCTGGAGTATACTTAAAATGAATTTGTCTAGGGCATTGATATAAATGGAGTCATATTACGCATCAGAAGAGCTCAAGTATGGACTGTATAGATCATAATTGTGGAGCCTCTTGTTTTGAAAAATATGCATTACTAACATGGTTCATTTTTCTTATCTATAAACTCTGTAATTCACACACACTTGTGGTGTTTTTGAGCAGTTATGGTAGGTTGTTAAGTAATTTCTTAAATCTTTATTTTGTGGTGGGTAGCCACTATTTAGAATGCATCGGAAGGTTGATTGCTCATTGGCATAGTAGTTTTATGCTCTCCTTTTTTAGTAAAAACTTAGGTGGCATGAGATAAGTAGGATGTCATTCTGCTTGCAGGCTTGGTTCAAACTCTATGGACTCTCTCGGGTATGCTTCATTGACTGTATGGAACATGAAAACATGGAAAGCTATGGTATGTGGTTGTATATACAGACATTTATTATTTAATGATTATTCGCTTGTCTTGAAAATCATCTGTGCCTTAATGGACTTCAACTTTAATGAAGACAGTCCTTCCTCTTGGTGAAGATCCACCTGCAATTACTTCCCTATGCTTCAATCACAATGGGAAGATTTTAGCTGCCTCTGCAACTGATGGAATGATTCATATGTTTGGTATCCTTTGTAATTTTATGGCCTTAAATTTTGTGCATGTTTGTATTGTGTCATTTCTGTTTCCTGATGGACTGGTTAGCCCTTTAGCTGAAGGGCCTACAAATCAGTAACAAAGGAGAAGAATGCCACATTTTTTTGAGTTTTTCAATTGTGCTGAACTAAGGATGTAATATGCATGCACCTTGACTGATCAAAGACATGTCTGCTGGTCTACAAATCACTGGGTGGCCTGCACATGATACTGCAATAAGCTCACTTCTCTTTGGGCCAGATGAGACAAGTATTTTTAGCTTGGGTTCAGATGGAAAGGTATATTTTAATCCTCTGTATGGATTTTGGCATGTGCATCTATTGTTTTCTATCTAGCTAGAATCTCTGAGCAATCTATGGTCTTTTGTTTAAGCTAGATTTGCAGACTCTCACAGATTGATTTTGCAATGTCAGATATTTGAATGGAGCTTGCAAAACCAAGGTCACGTCCTCTGGTCAAGAACTTGTAGCAGGTAATTTGCATTTCTTGTCCTTTGAACCACCTTAAGAGATCATGTGCCCCTCCTACAGTGGGCACCTAAGGCAATGTCCATTCTCCTTGGCCATTTGTTCAGGCTTCTATTTATGTTGCTTCCTCAGTAGTTAGAGACCCCTATAGTCATGCAATGGGAGGCTCCTTTTGCTTGTGCATTTAACATTTTTATTGCCTTGAAAAACCTGTTATCTTCATTGAATGCATTGGTTATGGTTCCATCTTCTATGTGTTTGCATGAGTTAATGGAGCAGACTTTAGTAACATGGGTTATTACACTTTGTAGGTTTTCAGACCACGGGACATCAAAATATTGTAGACATGAAATGGCATTGGATGCTAATGGGAGGCAGCTATTAGTGACATCTGGTTCTGTAAGAGCACCCATATATCAGGTAAATCTTTGGCATGTGTGGGCTAACATAATTACACTTGTATACTAATCCCCTCAGGCAAGCATGCGTGCACAAAGCTGCAATTAGTCCTTGCTTTATGTCCTTGGTTAATTGTGGTTTACTTGTGGAGATATTGGTCCTGTGTGATGGACCAAATCATTAGCTAGTGCCAAAATAACCATTCCAGTGATTCTGACATGCCCCACTTTGTTAGTTCCTTAACGCTGGCAGTGCTTCAACAATTTATTTTTCTCATATTTAATGATGGATCAGGTACGAGGCCATTCAAATGGGTTGAGAACTCTTCTTCACAGTGCAGCTATAACAACTGTGGATTGGCACCCAACCTTGCCCATTTTCTTGACTGGATCAGCTGATAACTCAGTTCGAGTAACTTCCATATTGTGAGGACGGTTCATTTCTGATATCTCTTTCTCCATGGGTTGCCGGCTTCACGTAAATGAAGTGATGGCTATTGCTATAGGATTAGAGTTGAGGAAATGTCAAAAATGTTTTCCATAATTGCATAGTTGTTTGAGCATGTGTGCCGAAGAGGTGATATCATGAGTCATGATATGTAATTCATTGAATTGTTTGTACCATAATGTATTTGTCATTCGTTGTTGTAGAGTTTGCTCTCTCTCTCTCTCTCACACACACGCAGGTATGTTAACAGTCAAATACCAAGGCCATCACTCGAAATTTAGCCACGTTACTCTTGAAGAAACTTTATTCATGTACCGTGTGGAAAATGGCACTACCTAGTTCGAAGATTTTACGATGATTTACGAAAAGCCAAAGAGATGAAGACTTCAAGAGTATGATGCAACTGCGATCTTGACTCTCTTCATTCCTTCAGGTTTTTTCTTCTTCTTTCTTTCATCTATGGAAAAGGCTGGAAAATAAGATTATCCATCAAGTGATTGGCGACCGTATACATGGTTACATGAATATAAATAAAGATTTGATATTAGATAATAGTAAAAGAAAACCTTATTCATTTGATATTAAATAAGGTTAACGGACGCATTTAACACCGGACAACAGAAGAGTTTTCGTAAGAGGAGGAAAAAACAGAAAAGAACACAAACGAGAAGGGACTTTCATAAACATTTTCACCTTGCTGACATTATTGGAAGAGCGTTTAGGTAGCTGCTAGCTTTGTATTTTCCTCTTTGATCTTGGCTTTTGCGCTCCAAGTCTAACGTTAAGCCAGTCCATCAAGTTGTCCAATAAATGGAAATACGCAAGTCTCCACGAATGCTTTAACAGTAAAGCACTGCAGAGTCCCCCAAAACTTACTACAAATCCAACTCCCATGCCAGCCAAAAACCATTTTCCTAACTCATCTTCATCTTCTTGATTAATGTTTCTTGGTAGAAGTTGTTGTGTTTCAGCTGCTGGGCAACTCGACGAAACTGGAGGTCCACATAGTGCAAGATTATTGGCAAATGCTGAGGCATCAAAGTTTTGTAATTGAGTGCTCAATGGAATTTTCCCTGACAAATTATTGTGAGACAGGTCCAAGTGACTCAGAAATGTCAACTCTGCCATGGTAGTTGGAATTTCACCTGAAAGTCGGTTTCTAGACAAATCTAGGACTTCTAACTCTCTCAACTGACCAATCTTTTGAGGGATCTCACCTGTCAAGATGTTCCATGATAAGTTCAATGCGACCAAACCTGAAAGACTTGCTATTTCTCCTGGAATCTGTCCGGAGAGTTTATTACTAGAGAGATCAATGACTATTAACAATCCAAGATTTTTTGTGTACTCGTACTCCTTTCCTTTCCACACAAGCAATGCTTTGTCAATATAGGGTCCTATATCTCCAAACTGAGGATCACCATATACATAATTTTGCTGAATCGTGGTACTTAAATTTCCCTTATGAGCCATGGAAGTAAAACTATTGATGCATTCTGGAATAGTACCGGAGAGTTTGTTTCGAGAGAGGTCCAGGATTTGAATACTTGCCAATTGACAAAGATGGTAGGGGATGCTTCCATTGAATTTATTGGCCTGGAGGCTTAGAAAAACCAATGACGTTAGGCTCTGTCCCATCCATGCTGGTATTTCTCCAGATAATCTGTTACCACTTAGATCCATGAATTTCAACTCTGTACAATTATTTAACGAGGAAGGCAATTCCCCAGAGAAGCTGTTGTTATGCAAATTGAACATTACAAGTGAAACTAGAGATCCAATGGAGCTTGGAAGTCGGCCTGAAAAGTTGTTGTTAGCCAAGTTCAAGACCTGTAGATTCGGCCATTGCTGAAAACAATTGGGTATCGTTCCAGATAATAGGTTTTCTGAGAGGTCCAGAAATTGCAAAGCCTCACCTGTAATTCTGCAGAGAGAGGAAATTGATCCCGAGAACCTATTTTTGGAAAGATTCAAGGACGTTAATTTAGAAGGGCATAGTGGCAATGGACCCTCTAAAAGATTAGACCTTAAATCTAGCCCTGGGAAACCAACAAACTTTAATGACAAATCTGGAAGAACACCACTGATCTGGTTGTAAGAGAGATTCAAGTAACGTAACGAAGGTGATAGGTCCCAGAACCAGAGGGGAATGGTATCTGAAATTTGGGCAGCCGAAATGTCCAGCTCAGCAAAATTATTTTGAGACTGAATCCATTTTGGGAAACGACGCCCTGACTTGCAAGAACCAAGACGAATGAAACTCAGTCGGAAAAGAGGAACCCAATTGTTGCTGAATTCCAAAGAAAAAGAGTTGTAAGATAAGTCCAAGGTCTGCAAGCTAGAGAGATTTGAGAAATGGGTTTCCAAGATCACACCTTTGAGAGAATTCCCATGAAGGTCCAAAATCTCAAGCTCAGAAAGGTGACCAATGCCTTCACTTATGGTCCCATTTAAACGGTTGTTTCCAAGTGATAAGTCTGTTAATGATGAGAATCTTGCCATTTGATCAGGTATTGACCCTGTGATTTGATTATTATCTAAAACCAAAATCTTCAGTGAATGCTCTGTGCATCCAGATAGGTTTTGTGTATATTCAGTGAAGTCTCCGCTAAGACTGTTATGATGGAGAAGTAGTGATTCTAAACTACACATATCCCAGAAAGATTTAGGAATCCCGCCTTCAAGCTGATTGCTGAAGAGGCTGAGTTGTTTGAGAGCATTCATGTTTCCAAAAGCTTCTGGAATTGAACCTTTCAACTGGTTCAATGAGAGATCAAGATGAACAAGGTTGCTACTAACATTGAACAACCATGGGTATATTACGGGAGAAGTGAGATTGTTACCAAAAGGTTCGAGACTGGTGAGAGCTGTAGAGGAATTGACAAGAGAAAGTGATGGGGAAATGATATTTGGAAGATTACAAGATTGCAAACTCCAGCTTTCAAGGAAAGGAAGTTTGTTGACTACCTGAACCCAATCATTGGCCTTACTAAGGTTACTGAAACTGAGGTCAAGGTTTTTCAAAGAAGACAGATGAGAAAGCCAGTCAAGATTTCTGCTACTGTACAAATCATTTCCACTGAGGTCAAGTGATAGCAGCCTGGAAAGGTTTCCAAGCTGATAAGGAAGTGGTCCTCTGAAACCAGCATGAGAAAGACCAAGGTATCTCAAGTTTCTGAGAGAACCAATGAACTCAGGAATGTTGCTTCCATTAAAATTATTGAAACTAAGATCCAGGTAATTCAAATGGGACAAGTCAAGCAATGAAGGACTAATCGTACCTCCTAGATATCCATCTGTAGGTTGAAGATTCAGCATGAGAACATGACCAGTTCGGTTGCTGCAAACAACCCCTTTCCATTTGCAGCAATCTTTCCTGTCATCTCCATTTCCCCATGAAGAGAGAATACCGGAGTCATCCACCAGGCGTCGTCTGAAGATTAGGAGCGCATGTCTCTCATTCTCTCTGCACCTTGTAACGTCAACTTCCCCTACCAATAAACTGGACCCGAGTGTGAGATGCTCTTCGAGCAGAAACCCAATAAACAGAGTTGAAAGGAGAAGGGACCAGACAAGTGACATTCTCACGATGATAAAGTGCGAGAATTGTGTAGTTTTCAGAAATTAGAGCTCAGGGGCTCAGGCAAGGTCGGTTTTAATCAAGCTGCAATCAAGCTTGCTTTGCAATTTCCTAGGAAGAAAACAATACATTTTATAGCAACACCAATCACAAGGTTACACAAGTGAATGTCAAGAACATATTTTAAATTTAGCCAGTCAGTTGGATGATACTTTTGTCGTTTCATGGTGTAGCATTCTCAAGATTTTGTAATATTCCGGATAGCCTGTAAGTCAACCTTGTTACGGGTGTGATTGATAATTATTATTAACAACGACGTAAGACAGTTGCGTGTTGACCATTTGATGTTCTAAAACTTAAAAAACAAACGAAAACTTATATATATATATATATATATATATTGATTACAAGAAAACTATAATAGTTAATTAACATATATCATTCGGTCAGTAGCAACGCATAATGACGTGCATTATAATTTGATGGCCATCTGGAACATTTTGGTCATATGCTTGAAGAAACTAGTCGTAGTCATTGCTTGCTCTTATTCAAGAGTATCCTGTAAGCAAATTGCTTTTACTTTTCTTTTTGATTCTTTGATAGTTATCTCAAATCAATCTTTTAGCTTATAGTAAGCAGCAGCCCATAGCATGCAATAGCATATGATGGAAGCTTCGACCAAGTCGCCTCCGCATCCATGATCCACCTCGGAGTGAGCCCGGGTCCCAGGGGACGTTAATATTTACTCTTCCTTTTCTTTCTTTCCCAAGTTTTTAATTACAAAAACAATTAGGATTTACTCACTATAATGCATAGATGGTTTACTCTGATCCTAAACCAAGAACTAATATAAAACCAGACATCCTTGGGCTTTTTCTCTTGATTTTGGTCTTAATCGTCACTTAATAAGCAATTTCTTCTTCTTTTTTCCATTGGCATAAAAAGAAAGGGGTCACTTGAGTTTTGTCCATGCATGATAAATCTCAAAACCTACTGAAAACTCTTAACTTTCAGTTAATTTTCATAAGGTCCTAATCAAGTTGCCAGTCAGGTCCAAAGGGTGTAGTTGAAAAACTTGTTTTAAGCTTTAGAAAGTAGAAACTATCAAATGACACTGCCAAGGCAACGGTGGACCAGCATCATTGAGAAGGAGACATTCAGAATGCCTTTCCTATATACAAAAATGCCTTCCAAAAAATAATCAAGTTCTATACATCAGCCATCCCCCGCTTAGTACATGCAGCCGTTAGAGAGTACCCAATCCTCCCAATTATAAGCCACAGAAATATTTCGTACATCTTAAACACTAGGCTAGGCTTTAGAGCACCTAACATGTTCCAATTTACCAGCCAAAAGAATGGCCATGTACAACGGCAGATGTTGAGCAGCCCCTAGCAACATAGGTAAAACACAAAGATCAGTAAAGGGCGTAAAAGAAAGAAGGGAAAAAAAGAAACAAGTGGAGTATATCTGACTTGTTAACAGCCACCACACATGTTTTAAGTAAAAACAAAAGATCAGAAATATCATAGCATGAAGAAGTTGCACCAGAATAGGCATATAAACATTTTTTAGAATTTAAGGAGCTTCCTAAGATTGAAGGAGCAAAAGTCCAGGTATCCTAAAGATGAGAAAGCTATTACAGATCAAGCGTATTTCTATCATGTTCTACTAAACAAGCAGGAGAACTAAGATGTTATATTTGGACAAGGAGATCAACAAATCTGAATGTAAACATTAGTAGACAAGCCATGATAACCAGACTGCATTAGCAAACTCTCTGAGATCTTAAAGCTATAGATTTGAACAGGATTAATCTAATGATTATGACAACAAAGTAGAATGGCAAAACAATATAGAGAAAGGGAGACAAAACCTGAATATGCTTCAATCTAGTCATCATCTTCAGGATCAATTACCATCCTCAGTTTCCTTCTATTTATGGTACTTTCTACAAATGAACCAGACACTACATCATCCCCTGAGTCAGCCAACTCATCTTCTGCTTGCTGATGTGCCAACTCACCCTCAATGTTCTCAGGTGAAACACGTGATAGATTTACAGTGTCCCTGCTCTCTTGGTGAGATATGACATCAATCTCACTGAACTGGTTGCTTCCATCGCTAAGTGTAAAAAGAAGAAATATTAAACTCTACTTTAGATCAGTTCATGCAACACAGATGAAGCTGCCCAAATAGGGACATCAACAAAAGCAGAGCCCTATTAATATTTCTTCCGTATTTGCACACATGTTAAGTAGCAAGAAAAGGTTTTCACTTATGGAAAACCCTATAATAATACAGGAGAGTAAGTTGCAATTTTAAGGATGCATTCTCAATAAGCTGAATGGCTTACTTTTCGGTCAAATCATTTGTGACTACAACTTCTGATATTTTGTCTATCCTCTTCCTTGTAGTTATTGTTGCAAGCTTCTCATTCTTTGACTTCAAAGGTAGCTTCCTAGTTTTCCTATGATTAAAAGATAAAATTATTGAGAAAACAAGAGTAAGGATCTTGAAATCTATAGCGTTTCTTAGTAAGTAATGAACATGCTTATGTGCAATTCATGAGAAAACATACATTGACTTGAAAATGCAAGAGAGAGCAAACAACATGAGTATTTGCTTCTTTTCCATGCCTATTACATTTTGTACAGAATGGTCATATGCTTACTTTAGAAGCACTGTTTGCATGAAAACAAGTTTCATTGATAAGCAATGTTAGCAAGAGAGAAACCCAAAGTTCCAAATTATTACATAATCAAGGTCTAGAATTCTATATTACTTTCCTTTTAACTTCTGTCTCTGCCTGAACATGCCTGTATGCATGAATGAGTGCGAGTGTGCATGTGTGAGAGTTTGTGAGAGACTGAGGAAGAGTTACTTGAGAACAGAGCTTAAGGTTTCATCATCAGTATCATCTGATATTCTTCCTTCCACATTCTGTGCTGGAAACTCTTGACTGAACAATCTATCCTTATCCTTGTTTCTGCTCCCCAGAAGTTTGAAAGTGGAAATAAATGTTAATAACTGTCTTGTAACTGTTCTATGACTTCATAACATCAAACGGTTTCTTTCAATATAATACCAGGAGAGAAGTAATAATATTTAATCCCAAAGCATACACAATAAAAAAAAATTCATATTCACTTTTGAAATCCGTTTTCAGTTTGATGGAATTGCCCTGGTTAAGTTTTCATATAAAAGAATCTTTGGCATAAAGACAGCTATTATGTACTAGCGGTAGCAGCAACCAAAAAATCCGTCTAAGTGTCTAACAGCACCAGAAATAATATTAAACTGGAAATGTTGTATCCAACCCAAATTTTTGTATGAACAGGTAATGCTGAGTTTATAATGCAGAAGATAAACCATTGCTAACAAACAAATAATGTCCCGTTCAACTCTTGGTAGCTCCAAACCACAACATTGGGGAGAGAACATTGAAAGCATAATAATAGGAATTTGAAAGATTGTCATAACACAATGGAACCATGGAAATTTAACAAATTAATGCTCAAGAAATCCAGATAACTAATAAATAGATAAGTGCATAGCTACCTGTTCCTAAATGACAGCAATGTCTCATTGTCGGAATCACATGTTTCATCTGCAGATAAGTCATTTAGTTCCTCATCCCTCAAATGCATGTTATCTTCAGACCTTTTCTGCCGAGGAACATGTAAACCAAGTTGCTTGAGTTTGCGTGAAACTTGGGCAGCAGTAAACATATTATCAGCATCCAGGGCATTTGCAATCATGTAACTACACCTCCTATGGTCTTTATACCTGCATAGAAGACCAAATTACTATTTCCTTATGATGAATGTAATACAGACAATCAATAGTATTAAATGTTAGTCCTTCTTAAGAAGCCCATAAATTCTCTTTCTTTTTGCAACATTAAAATCAATTCTAGGGGTTGGAAATTAAAATCAATACCATACCATAACAAATTAATTTACTCAACTGAAAACAAGAAAGGAGGAAGAATACTAGAAATTGACACTCACTGCTCAAACAAATCTTTAATCATTGCCTCCTGATCCTTGCTAAAGGCACGCACTCTTTTTCTGGTGTTCCTGTTGAGAATAATAGCACATTAATTCGCACATCAATACAGCAACTTGTTTAAGTAAGATTCATGCCATAAGGAAATGCTTTCTGTCATGCCTTGCATGGTCAAAGCTACAACTTCAAGAGTGCAATGCCTGTTGCATTAAAAGTTGTTCCATTGAAACTCTTAAAAGAGTATGTTAGCTACAACAAGGAGTATAGATAACAGATAACAGACAAATACTTACAAAGGTTGCCTTTGTGAACTTCCCTCTAAATCATTTGAATCGTGAAGAGTGCTTTTATCCCCCTGTTGATCAGAACCCCATATCCTTTTCTTTGGTGCAACTTTAAGTCCTAGCTGTTTAAGCTTGTTAGAAACTTGAGCAGGCAAAATTCCACCATCAGGACCTAGGGATTCCGCAATAAGACGGATACAGTTCGGATGATCTTTGAACCTGCAACAGCGTATTTCCAAATCAGATAAAGTGCAAATTAATTCCAGAAACTTCCGAAGCAATACAATAACTCATACTAAGATAGCCAAGAGCAAACATTAATCATTCACCATGGTGAGTACCACTGATCATCCAAGATCACATGCTGTTGTTTTTAACGTTTGGCAACTAGATGTATCATAGTTTTGAAAAGAAAGAAAGATCTAAGTGAAAAATGCTTGTGAGACAGACCACTGGATAAAAACAAACTTACTTCTCATAAAGTTCCTTGACTTTTGTCTCCATGTCATCATTGAGAACAAGCCTTCTCTTTCTTTCATTAATCTCTCCAGTTTTATTTTCCAAGGAATTTTCCCCACTGCACCAGCCAGATTCACTAATGAAGCAGTTTCAATCAACCATCTTAATTCAGAAAATATATCCAATGTTTTTACAAAGCTTGAAGGTTAATAACACTAATGTCAGACAAATCAGAATCTTACTGTTTGATGAGATGCCATACCCTTCATTTTCCAAAAATAATAGCATTTTGATGCACCATTTTTTAGGATAATTGAAATATCGTAGTATCCTTATAAAATAATAATTTTAAGAAAAAAATATGACAAAGCTATGTTAGATAGGGTCATACCACACAAAATAACCTAAAGCCTTAAAACAAGTTGATACCAAATCCTAGTGGAATGTGTGACTCTACCACTGGTAAGCTGAAATATGTAAATCAAATGCATTAAATTGCAAGCATCTCTTACTTCAGATGTCCTAGCTCATGAGAGATCATAACATCAGCTTCATCCTCACCCAGTGCATCTGCTATGCTTCTGCCAACCCATCCACCGGCCTCTGAGGACCCAATTTCACCATTTCCAAGAACACTCCCTTGAGTTTTACTTCCTTTCTTCCAATGGCCCAGCTCATGCAATAAATATTCAGCATTAATGTAATGACATTCTCTCCGTGTCTTCCAGAAGAGAATTTCAATAAAAAGAAGGGGCTGGTTCTTCAATTTTTTTAGCATGTTTCTAACCAAACCCGAAATAAAACCAACAATATCTGCATGCTCCTCACTTGGACATGACTTCTGCTCTTCCAGGATGTCATAAAATGTAGTGAGGAGTGACAACTGCAAAATTTTGTACAAAACGAAACATATGTTAGATTTTCATACTAAAATTCTCTGTATTCTCTATGAAAAATGCATTTCCAAGTTTTGACCTGATAAAGCATGGGAGCAAGCTCGAGGTCATCAGTGATCTTCCGCAAAATGCCTAAAATGTAGTGATTTGTATTAATGGAATTGCTCCTATAAAACTTTAGCAACCAGCACAAATTTTGAATAATGCTGCAGTTTGCAAAAGCTGAAGTGAGAGTAGACACTTTAAAATCAACTTCATTAACAGTGGCTGGCTGTTCATCACCAGAAGAACCATCAGTGGTGCAACAAAGATCATCATCAGCATGACCAGGTGTATTATTATCAACCTGTGGCAGATCTCCAGGACATTCCATCTTTGTCTCAGATTTTTCTAGCTCATCAACCAAGAAAGGGGTGCTAGTATCTTCTTTCCGATCAGATATTCCCTTGAATGGGCTCTCTTTTTCTGAGACAAATGCTGCTGACTGGTCACAAACTGAGGTCCCAACCCTATCTGGTGCAGCAGCATGGTCTTCAAACAGTTCACTTTCGGTAAGATTGTCACTAACTGCTTTCTTCTTCCTCCCCTTCCTTGATTTTTTAGAAACCTTAATAACGAAATTTACATTTCAGTATATATTACAGCAGAAAAGCAAGAAAATAATAAAAGCTCTTCAAGATGGATGCAAAGTAAAACTAGAAATCCATAGCCAGCAAAGCATGATGCAAGTGTATTGACCCTAAAAGTCAACAGAGCAGGATCTTACACAAAAAAAGGGGCATGCAGATAGGAAGAGAAGTGGAGGAAGATTCCATAATAAAATTAAAGGACTTCTTTTTTGCAGAATTTAACTGTAAAAGGAAAAAGAAAAATGAAACAACGGTTCCACAGAGACAAATTTCATACTAAAGATACAGTACTTTGTTAATAGAGTCTTAAAAGTAAGACTACTATTGAGTGAGACATATGATATAACCCACTAGCTCAGCACTCACAAAATAATTAAAGACCATTAATCCATAAGGTCATGTATAGCAGATAACCACTTTAAGCTACCAAAATTCAACTTATATAAAAGGAAGTTCACAGCATTTCCAATTTACACTTTTCTTCGTTGACAACTGAAGTCAATTTTAGCAAATTGGTTGACAATAATTGGATCTGTTACAATAGTGACTTTTCCATGTGCCCAAGCAGGTCATGGAACCAAGGCTTTCACACATCTGCTATGTTACAACTTACACAGTGTATTAATTTCCCCATCTAAAAATTAAAGCTTAACATACCCTTAATGAGCCACGTGCTTGAAGATTCTCCATGAGCTGGATAATTAAATGCATCATTTCTACCAAATCTGCAAGATCACTGATAAAAATAAAATAAAATAGCACCAGTAGCAAGACATTCAAGCAACCAAGTAAAACAATCATTTTTCTATATAGACAAAGCAACAAAATCATTTATGCAAATTAAAAAGGTTCCTTCATGCCTATATCAAAAGCTTTAGCTGGTGGTCACTGTTATTTCTTTTTTAAACTGTCCTCGAAAGATTATAAAAGCCTAATAAAGACTTATAGGTGAATAAAATGAAAAAGTAAAAGAATTAACAGATCATAGCAATGCACATGGATAGAACGTATAGTTGTCAACTAATCACTCTATGAATATGCAGGAGTACATAAATGCATATAAAATCTGTAAAATGAAAATAAGGGGTGAGGGGGAAAAACAATCCTTTTATGTAAGATGATTGTTGTCTTTCTCAAAAGCAAGTATACAAGCAAATAATTGGAAACACGTTTAAAAAATGAAAACCAAGGTTACTGGAAGTGATTTCAACACAGCTGTTAATATGATCAGTAGGATCTCTGAGATAGAGAGAAAACCTTTTGGGTTGCTTGCGAGAGTTGAACACTTTGATTAGACTTAGAAGGAACTGGGTCATCCCTTGGTCAGTCTGATCATAAAATAGCTTGTAAAGAAGGATACGAGCTGTCCGAGGCTCCTTAGAATCCTCTGGAAATAAGCTAAGCATTAAATCCAACATACGGATCTGCATTCAGGGAACAAAATAGAGAATAAGAGGGAAAAAACTCCATTTAATAGGGGTAGCATGTAAGCAGATCAGTGCACACAACCAAGTGGAAGCTTTTCAAAAGAGTAAGTTAGTATGCTTTCTCAATTTTGAATATTAACAGGTGACTTAACCTCATTCTCATAAAAAAATTGTCCGTAACTGAAAGTTTGTAGTGCCCATTTTTATTGATACATAAAAAGAAAGTTTCTTCTCAAGCAATATTATTATAAGTTAACATGTAAAGTGTTTTGGGCATAGTAGATAGCCAAAGCATTTATCTATGTATCTTAGCTTGCAAGTGCACAGGAGCAAGACATTAAGGCTAAGTTATGTAAACAACATCCGATGAAGATAATAAACAAACTTGGCAAAGCAAGTATATGAAAGTATAGATATAAAAGATATTATAGATATATCACCATATTTTTCATAAGAGAACTTGCTGCGGATAGAAACTTGTAATCATTAGTTTCCTTCAAGCCTTCAAATGCATTACGCCATCTTGAAATCACAAGTTGGAACATTGATTCATTCATTGATGCTGCAATCGGTCCACATATGTCACCTTTGAAAAATGTGCTATCAGCACATTTATCAGCAGAAACTTCAGGTGTAGGATTTTCAACAGTTGGCTGATAAAGGCACCAATAAGTGATGCAAACATTAATTAAACAAAAACTGATTATTCAAATAAAGCCATTAACTTTTAATAAGGAACATATCAAACTACCAATGAAGTAATGAAACTAAAAGAACAACGACTAAAAGGCTTTAGATCTGAACAACAGTATACAATTTCAACATTTGAATAAAAAGCTTCCAACCAGAACTTTACTTCTTTACACACAAAAAGCTACAACATAACCAATATTAAAGTTTCATAAGGAGACCACGCATAACATGTTCCAGGACGTTTAAGCAAGTTCAACACCAAGTATGGGCCAATACATATAAAACATAAACCATCAAAAGTGGTCATCAAGAACTGAATCTTTACATGTATATTTCAAGGGCAAGGTAGTCTTTTTTTGCACCATTTATTGATAGTTAGTTGTGTCCTTTTTGGACACAACCCCACTGACCAACCATTAACAAGAACTTAACATAACCTGAAAAGAGAATCAGTTTTCCTCTTTACGTGGGTCTCAAACTAAGGTCAAAATCTTGCAAACAAGAAGGACCTTTAAAGTCTAGTGAATCGTTTGCATCATTTTCTTTTTACTTTATCACACTTGAACCTTCTCTAACCATGAAAATGCACTTGAAAGCATCCAATTTAGCAAACTCCCTAGTCAGTAGTTTACCAAAAAAACAAAGAAAAAGAAACAAAAAAAACCATTATTCTCTAGCATTGCTGCTTATCTAAAACTCAAATCTTAAACAGTATGTTTGGAAATTGAAGGGAAAAGAAGGTAGGGTAAATGGGAGGGAAGGTGAGGATAGTAGAAGAAACAACTCTTGTTTACCTTGTTTGGAGTGGAGAATTAACAAGAGAGTTTATGTGCCATTTGCAACATACCTCAATTTGAAATCATCGCTAAATCAAATCTTAAGCGTGAATCCCAAGCTGAAAAGGCTAAACTATAATATTCTACTGTCAAATCCTTCCAATATGACACAATTTAAGAAGTATGGAAGGTGGTTTCTAGAGATTCCTACACATTCCAATACTTATAGATTTAAGTGCAACTTTTTAATAGATGCATGCAACAATACACAACTAAAAGTTTAGATAACGATGAGTTTAAAGCTCCAGGCATCGATAATATAATGACCATATGCAAAATAAACTTCACAGATAAGAACATGCTTCTAGCATTACAACAATTTTGTGTTTGTGAGTGTAGGGTGTCTACGAGAAAACAAGTAGGAATTAGAGTATAACTCACTTTAGAGGTCAAAAACTTGTGATATTGAAAAGAAGTAACAAACTCAGCAACCTTAAAGAAGACAATGATGTCACCCTTCTGAATAGCATGATGTTCCTTCTCAATATCCTCACGAATAGATTTCATCAATACTGACATGCATTCAGTTTGCATTTGAGTATTAGCAGAAAGACAGAGAATAAGGGAAAGAAAGAAAAAGAAAAGAGAAGGGTCGGGGTAGGATGACATAAAAACAAGCTGGCATTTACATTCCAAAGAGTATACCGTTGTAGCCTCCTGAAAGAAACTGGTTCACAAAATCATGAAGCAGTTCCAGAATATTATTCCTAGTTGAAGGTAATAGTCCATGACCCCTCACAATTTTTTGAGTTGAAATCCCATGGCCTTTATGAGATTTAAGCAGAGCATTTTGAGAAGCAGTATCAGGGTTTCCCTTGTACACTGCTGTAGAACCATCCTGACAGACAAAACATGATTAGTTATTAAAGTTCTTGATGCAACTCCTTAAGTATCAACAACATCAATGACATTGATACTACATACCATAGTAAGCCGTGTAAATGTTCCACTAAATTGTGAATGACGACCGGTACGGTGGAGTCTTGAAACCCTTCTTTTCTTTGCTTCCTCTTCCATGATGGACTTGAGATCATCAAAGCAAGCCTTGGCATCTCCACCCTCCTATCATATCAGAGTTCATCAGAAACAAAAAAGCATATGGATTGCATTAACAACTGAATAATTATAAGAAATTAGATGAGAATAAAGTGAAACAAACCTTAGAACCCTTCAAATGAGCTTTGGAAAGTAACTCTGGGTCTTGATTCATGAATATGTAATGGAAAGTTTCTAATAGAAGCAAGTTATCCTGACGAAGATAGCCACGAGAACCACCAATATGCTGAGTTATAACTATAATTAACTCCATTACATTCTCACGGAACAATAGTTCAAGAAATCTATCTCTCAACGATAAAAATTGGCCAGCATTTTGTAGCAATGAAAAATCTTGGATGGCAAGAATGTTGCGAAATAAGGTGACTACCAGCTGGACCAATTTCCAGTCATCCTCCGTGAATACTTCACTGCAATGGAAAGGTTAGCCATTAACACTGATATGGATACAACGAATAAGAGAGAATCTAATGGCACAAATGCTTTATGTGTACTGAAATGATGAACGTACTGTTTCACAGCATCTAACAAGCTTAGCTACATCTATATTTCTGAAGGTTCCAGTAAATAGTTAATTTATTTGGTTTAATTGATGTACATTTTAGGTTTGGCTTTCAAACAAACTTAAATTTCTTTTCCTTTTCCTGCACCTTAACCATGCGGATAAAGGGTGCATTAGTAAAAAAGAAGGGATTTTCTTGCTTACAATTCCAAATTTTCAAGTGGACCTTCAAGTAGAGAAACTATAACTCCAACAGCATCACTGCTCGTAAGAGAAAATTTTATGTCCCAAAGATACTCTATCTGTTGACGGATATCACTGGAAGAAGGCTCGATAGGCATTGAAAGAAAAACTAAAACTTTCACTGCAAATTTAAAAAAAAAAAAAGAAACAAAAACGACATCAAAACTCACCAATTTAGCATTTGCAACAACTTTTTTTTTTTAAATGAACAAAAAAGCCTAACATCAAATCTTTATCTACCTGCATTTAACACCAAATTCCGATCATGTTGCCAATGTTCTATAATTGGAATCAAGTTTTTTGAAACAATATTCCATCTGCAAACTTGGTTAAATACTTCTCGCGTTTCTGGATTGTCCCGTCTTAAAAACCTCAGCAAATCTTTCAAAGCGTCTGCCAGTAAGTTATTCGAAACAAGATTAGTCAAATCCAATTTTCATTCGCTGAATAAAAAAAGGAAATAAATTCAACAAAAAATCACTTCAATAACGGAAAATGACTACCGAGACAGTGCTCGCCCTTTGTGTATACGATCTGTTTCGTTGTCTGATCTTCTTCGAGGATGCCGAGACTGGCGCAGATCCCCGATAAACCCTCCATGTCCATTTTTTCTGCTCTTAACGAAGCTAGGGTTTTGACTTGGGGGATTGGGAAGAAACTGATAGAGGATTTTGGGCAATGGAGGAATCAGATCTGAGGAAAACTTGGGATAATGATGAGACCTAATAAGAACTTTGAGAGAGAGATGGGAAGATGAAGATAGTTGAAGTAAAGGGCAAATGTTACTGTTGGAGGATTGCCCAATTAGGGCTCTTGTGGCGCCAATTGGTATCCGAATTCTCCCGCGCTTTTGAAAGTGTGTTGAGATCGGATCAGGTGCAGCAGGGAATATAATGAGGCTAGCGCATACAGTGACGTGGAAGAATGCAATCGGTGGACGAACAACGACAGCCACTCGACAAAAAAGCCCAAGCTATCTCTGGTCATGAGCCATTAGGCCAATTAAATAGAGTAGATTACTTCGTTTAAATCATCTTTTTTTTTTGGGGGGTAAAATAAAGACTTCAATATTGAAATGCACAGATATGTAAAGTCGTAAATTTAAAATAGCTTAATATTTTTTAAAATTTTAATGATACATAATCCTCCAAATTCACCAAAATCACCATATTTTTATTGAATTATTTTAAATTATGAAATTCCACAAACAAGTTCAAATAATTAATACATATATACTAAATTGTAATTAACGACATTACTAAATTCACATAACTATTTACAATAATGCATATCAATTATTAAAATTTACTCATAGAATTTTAAAAAATTATCATCAAATAGAAATTTCTCCTATATTAATAAAATTGGATTTTGTAGAATCTATTTGGATTTGAATTTATTTTTATTTGGAAGACACAAATTCTTAATGAAGAATATTTTTGTAAGTAGTTATTGTTTTGACATGAATTGCATTGAATAAGCATTTCATATAGCATTTGCTAACAATTAAAAGGAGGTATTCTATCATTTGGCCATGCTTACAACCAGCAACAAAACCCTCTATTTTTTGTTACACCTACAATGTTTTGGACTCTTTTTTTTTTTTATTTTTTTGTTAGTTTTTCAACCATTGATTGTAAAACAACAAATCGGAATAGATGATTTTTTATTTATCTTATGTAAATAAATATAAAAGAAAATTATTTTATCTCGTGTGATATTTTATTTATTATCATTTTATGGTAAATTTTATAAATAATATATGTAATAAATTTAATATTTATGTTTAAAAACATACACAATAAAAAGTATGAGACATTAAGCTAGTAATATTTCAATACAATTTCACATACTTTCAAATTTGACAAAAATATGAAGGTTCACGAGTAGAGGTTCACATTAAAACTTAAGGGTGATATATAATTGCAATTACTTTTAACACTTTTTAGACATTTTAAACAATAAGAAGAAGAAGGAGAAGAAAGAGCTGAAGACATTGGAAGGAGAGCCTATCAGTAAACAAACAGTGGATGGGACGTGTTCTCTATCCAATATATAGATATGTATTGGACTGAATCATGAAATGAATAAGCCTAGCCAGATCAGATGACATACAACGCAGACTGAGCTCAAGTACCACACTTTGACCAGCAACGTTAGCCGACAGTCTTGACCACAACAAGTGGCCATTGCTTGAGTAACCAGCCCACCACGTCCTGCACCTCTTTATTGCACTTGTAATTTGCATTACGCACTCCCCTTTGCTCTTTTTTTATGGGTAAGCCAAACTTTTGCTTACGATTTCGTTCCTTAGATGCACATCATTGGACCCTATAAGAAGGCCTCCTCTTCGCAAACTCAGCACTCAACCGTTTAGTCCCTTTCCTTCCATTTCCATTCTACCAGAACAACCCAAGCATGGAGCTTGCTCTCTCGCGGTACCTCCCTTTTCCTTTCCTTCTCTTAATCCTGACCGTTCCTTATATCAAAATCACCTCAGCAGTCTGCCACGTGGATGATGAAAAGGGTCTCTTAGGCTTCAAATCGGGTATCACCCACGACCCGTCAGGCATGCTCAGCACATGGAAAGCGGGTACGGATTGTTGCACTTGGGCGGGTATAAATTGCCTTTTCAACGATCGGGTCACCAGCATTTCTCTTTTCGGGCAACTTGATAAACCCAACAGCTTCTTATCGGGTACAATCTCTCCGTCCCTGTTAAAAGTCCAAAATCTAGACGGTATCTACCTTCAAAATCTTAGAAACATTTCGGGTAAATTTCCGGATCTTATTTTCGGGTTACCCAAACTCAAATTTGTTTACATTGAGAACAACAAGCTTTCGGGTCAAATACCTATGAACATCGGTAAGCTAACCCAACTTGAGGCACTTAGTTTAGCTGGGAACCAGTTCACAGGAACACTACCAAGTTCAATCTCTGAGTTGACTCAGTTAACTCAGCTAAATCTTGGTAACAATCATCTCACTGGCCAGTTCCCTGCCGGAATCAAACAGCTTAAGAACCTTACCTTTCTGAGTTTGGAACGAAACAAGCTGTCAGGCACCATTCCAGATATGTTCAAATCATTCACCAATCTTAGAAGTCTTATACTTTCTCGTAACGCATTTTCCGGGAAAATCCCAGATTCAGTATCATCTCTAGCACCTAGATTGCTATATCTTGAGCTAGGCCACAATGCTCTCTCAGGGCAACTACCAAGTTTTCTTGGAAATTTCAAGGCTTTGGACACGCTAGATCTTTCATGGAATTTATTCTCGGGAGTAGTACCCAAAAGCTTCGTAAACTTAACTAAAATTTTCAATCTGGACCTCTCTCACAATGTTCTAACCGACCCATTTCCGGAGATGAATGTGAAAGGTATAGAGTCACTGGATTTATCGTACAATAAGTTCCATCTCAAAGAAATCCCGAAATGGGTCACTTCATCTCCAATAATTTATTCGCTCAAGCTAGCAAAGTGTGGGATTCAAATGAGCTTAGACAGTTGGAAGCCTGCAGAAACTTACTTTTACGACTTCATTGACTTGTCGGATAATGAAATATCAGGTAGCCCTGTTGATTTATTGAATCGGACGGATTACTTGGTGGAATTTAAGGCCTCGGAGAATAAGTTGCGGTTTGATTTGGAGAAATTGAGAATTGTTACGACACTGAAACAGTTGGATATATCGCGAAATTTGGTGTATGGCAAGGTTCCAGCGGCTATTACTGGTTTGGAAAAATTGAACGTGAGTTATAATCATTTGTGCGGCCAGCTTCCCCAGACGAAATTTCCTGCTTCTTCATTTGTGGGAAATGACTGTTTGTGTGGATCTCCTTTACCGCCATGCAAACTGTAGCAGGCTCGAAGTGTTTGTGGAAATGTCAGTGAAGCCAGTGATCAATAAAAGTTACTGCTACTTACCACTAAAATTTTCAGATGTACTCTTTTTTTTGGAAAAGAGAGAAGAATAATAAAAGTTTTATGTTTTTTATAATAATAATAACAATAATAATATGTTAAATAACAACGAAAAGTTTCTACTCACATAACAATAATAATTTTAGATTAGCATATCAAAGGCTGTGCACAGGCTTATGGCTGTAAGCCTGTGACAGCAAAGGCGTTAGATAGCCACGTTGACGAGCCTAAAGGACTGCGAGAGAGAGATGAACGGACAGCCAAACATTCACGCTTTTTAGCTCATGTACTAGGATCCTAACGTTGTTGCGACGTGTAGATTCCTCCTAAGTGGCAACGGGTTGGATCTTGTATAGAGGGAAGTCGTGAACCTCGTGTGGAATAGAGGGGAGTATTTCCCTGTTATGATATTTAGAAATGACCCTGCGTGATGTGAAATTTGTACAAGTTTTCACTTTTTTTTGTATATATTTTAATTTGAGAACAAATTTTGAATTATACTTTTTAAAATAAAAAAATTATGTCTGAGGCAGATACTTTGACTGTTAATACATGTTGATGTTGATATAAATAAATTTATCAATTATAATAATATGTTTGAGAAATAAAAATATTATAAATATAAGATTGAAAGTGTCTTTGGATAAATTAATGCATAACTCATGTTGATTAATATTTTAATTAATTTTAATAAAAGTCGAATTAATGTTAACATTTTCAAACTAAAAAAACATTTTCCATCCAAATATCTGGATGAAGTGAATAAGCCTATTTGGTTGGTGACCAAAGAGACCCGGCAGAAGTTCAAAGAGTGAAGCTACAGTCTACAAGCACACACTATAAGTCTACGACGGTTGATTGTTTTGGTAAAATCAGTTTATGTTATGGGCCCAAGTAAATGTTGGTTGTTTTTGTACAAATGGAAAAAATAAAGTAAAAATCCAATAAATTAAATTATTTTTTAAAAAATAGTATTTGTAGATCTTTATTACATGTCAATTATAAATTTGATAAATTAAACTTTAATATATTATTAAAAATTATTGTGTGAACGTGTATATATATATATATATACTATTAAACGATACTTACATGTAGAATGAATTTAAAAGAGGATGATAATGCTCATATTTAATTTAATTAAAAAGAAAAAAGGTCATAAGTTCATTGTCCTAAGCTGCCTTAATAGGTTTTAAAACAAAATAAAGTTGTTTTTATTAATTTTCTTATAGTAAAAATCCTCCATGAATTTATAGTTATGTTTTCATCATTTACCAGTTATGATTTATTATTATTAATTTTAAAACTTCTAACTTAATAATTTTCTACAAAGGAAAACAAAAGAGATCATCAATAAAATGGAATATTAAAATTCGATTTTTCGTCCAAATCATGTTTCAATCATTCTATGCGGAAATTCGGAACAGGATCTACAATGGCCAAGCGACAAGCGACCAGAAACCGACGTCGTATCAATGGGGTTCAATCCAACTCCAGCACGACGTCGCATGCTTCTTGACAATAACAAATTGTCAAATTCCCAACCGTTTTGAACGAAATAGTTAGCGCAAAAGGAGATGAATAAAAGCCTCCATCGTTCTCTTGTCGATACAAACTAAGCTGTCTTCAGTCTCCTGCCTCCTTTCAGCCTTTGTTTTCAGCTTGCGCCAAATTTAGCGGCGATTTCTCCAACCTCCATTTCTTTCTTAAAAATAAAAAAAATTCCCTCACCCTTGGTCACCTTCGTCTCCCGTTAGACGCTTCCATTTACTCTCTGTCTTTCTCTCATTTTAGCAATGGCTCAAGTGGTGGCCACCAGATCGATCCACGGTTCATTCTTGAGCCAGGGCTCCGGATCCGTTCAAGAGCGAGTGGAGAAGCTTAAACCTGCAAGCTTCGCTTCGAAAGTGCTGGCTCGTGACGAGAGCAAGAGCAAGAGAATTGTGCTTAGGAGGAACTCTCGGATTACCGCTAAGAGAGCCGCACGTGCCGAACCTGAAGTTATCCCCGTATCACCCGAGGATGTACCGAAGGTTTGAGCCACTTGGAAGCTTTTTGATTGTCCTTCTTAGGTGTTTGGTTGCTGACAAAGCATGCGAAAAGAAAATTATGAATCAACTTTTTTTTTTCTTAATCTTAGTTAATGTTTTTGGGTTTATTCAGGAGCTAAGAAAGCAATAGGCTGAAATTATGTAAGTGGAGTGATAATATGGACCTTAGTCAAGTTGAATATGATTTGTTGAAAATTCATTATCGAAGTATTGAAACTTGCGCCATCCATATATAGAAATGTTGGTTTTATTTTTTTTTTTGTTTTCCTAAAAAGGGAAAATCTGTTAGCGACCGTGTATAGATGGCTTTACTGACGCCATTGTATTTAGTAACAAGAAATCAAGTCGTGAGAAAAATTTAGGACTTAATTTCCTGTGAGATCTTGTTACGAGCCAGTGTTTGGTATTCTGTGGGTTGTCTTTGCGCTAAAGAAATTATCTAAAAATCATAACATTAAAGATGAATGATAGGGGCATGATATTTAACCGTTTCCCCTCTTTCAGTAAAAGAAAAGGAGCCTTGAAGTTTATAAAAACTTAATTTTTTGGTTAGAAAGATGAGGTCTGGATTTCACGTCTTAGTTTAACTGAAATTCAAGTTATGTGGTTATTTACTCTGGTATAGGATGAGGCCATTGCAGTCGCATGCCGTAGTCACCATATTTATGATTGCTATTATATCTATAATCAAAATAATTGCTGTGGACAGTTGCGGAGTGAAATTCGTTGGAAGTCTTTGTTTGTAACTTTTCTTACCATTTTTTTCTGCAGAGGGAGGAACAATATGAGCAGTTAAGGGGGATTCAGCAAGGTGGCGATACATCAGTGGGTATGTGGTCCAAGCCTATTGTTAGACGTAAAACGAAGATTGTTTGCACTATTGGTCCTTCAACCAACACACGAGAAATGATATGGAAATTGGCGGAGGCTGGAATGAATGTTGCTCGTTTGAATATGTCTCATGGAGACCATGCATCTCATCAGAAAGTTATTGATTTAGTTAAAGAATATAATGCACAATCCAAAGACAACACTATAGCAATCATGCTTGACACAAAGGCAAGTTTCCCTTAGTTTCATTTATTTTTCCCTGTGTAAAGCCATCATGACAGGGTGCTTGAGTCAATGAATTTGGTTTTGTGAGGGTTAGACATGGCATGAACGTTTTGCTTTCAAGATAATTGTCAGCTTTTTTGTCATAATGCACTTATTATAAACTTATATGAGCTATGACATCCTTCTGATCAGCACTTGCCAAGATTTTTCTTGGATTTTGATTACTGGGTCTGGTATGTACTAAGCCTATCAAGCATTTACAAGTGGCAGTATATTAGTCAGTTTCTGGTTTAGGTAGTTAAATGAGAGAGGCTGTGGTATAAATGCAGCTATCTACATGTATGTGTGTATTTTTTGTCTTATCCTTGTGAGGTTATGAACCACTAAATTGAGTATCTTATAATTTTACAAGGCAGTAAAATATATTGTTTCTATTATTGTGAACTCATCCAGATTTATAATTGGTTGGACGTAGTGTTATAGGCAAAAATAATATAACTAATATTGTGTAATTTTATTCTCATAGTTCTAATCATTTTCATTTTATTTTTTAATATTCATTTATTCTGTTCTTATGATAGATTTGTCTCTGTTTATTAGGGTCCTGAGGTTAGAAGTGGTGACTTGCCACAACCAATTACATTAACAACTGGGCAGGAATTTACTTTTACAATTCGGAGAGGGGTTGGGACAGCTGATTGTGTCAGTGTCAACTATGATGATTTTGTTAATGATGTAGAAGTGGGTGACATGCTTCTTGTTGATGGTATGCTACCTTGATATTTTCAACAGTTCATGGAAGTTTTAGTTTTTTGTGCATCCCCTCCCACCTCCGGTTTCTTAAAAGAAAATTGTTTATATGTCTCAATATGTATGCTTCCTTGTGTATTAGGCTTGACTAGCCCTTTTTATTTTCCCACTGAAACCAGCAGCATGCACGAATACAAACTCGTATGACAATTTTCAAGTAAAATGGAGCTCAGTTCTATACTTATACTCAACTTTGCCCTTGACTCTGAAATATATGATGTGCTCTTAGTCTAATGATTTAATTATCAAGAGTCTAAGACTGCAAAAGTAATCTGTTCTTCGAGAGCATTTGCTGAAGAAAGATATTAATGATCTAGAGATGAATTAAAAGGTTTGTTTCACCTCATCTGTCCTGCGTTGATAATTTAGCTAGGGGTGTGCTGATGCTGTTGTTAGGAGTATGTCTGCCTAAGGACAAACTCAAGAAGTGAAAGAGATCTTTTCAAAAAATAATGCAATTATTCCTATGTGAATGCACTTCATACTGTTTGGGCTGTGTCTAAGTCCAAATGAAATCATTAGCATTATACAGGAAGTTTGTGATTCAATTGACGTAAACTGGTTGGCTGAGTAAAAGTTCCTTGTAGGACATAATCATCTTTACATTTCTAGGCTAATGTGTTTCCTTTCATTATCAAACAAGAGTTTTGGTGTTCTAAATCAGTCTTAACTAGATTAAGAACACAAAATGCTGGAAAAATTGTCAGGGATATTTATTTCTTTGTTGATTATATGTTTCTCTGACTTTTGATACATGGTGTAGGTGGTATGATGTCATTGATGGTGAAGTCTAAGACAGATGATTCAGTTAAGTGTGAAGTAGTTGATGGTGGTGAGCTTAAGTCTAGGCGACATTTAAATGTCCGAGGAAAAAGTGCCACTCTGCCTTCTATCACTGGTTGGTCCTTTTAATTTTATTTTTTGTCATTTATAATGTTTTGTAGATTTTCCACTTTCTCCTCCTTTCTTTCTTTTTCTCTCACTCCCTCTCAAAGTATTGAGGGATCTTGATGAGCTAGAGATTAACTATTTCCATTGGTTTTCTGCAGAAAAGGACTGGGATGACATAAAATTTGGAGTAGACAATAAAGTTGACTTTTATGCTGTTTCCTTTGTTAAGGATGCGCAAGTGGTTCATGAGTTGAAAAATTATCTGCAGAGTAAGTTATGATTTGTATCTTATACTTTTTTAATGAAATAATAACTGTGGACTTGGTATACACCTTAAATTCTCCACTTTTGATGTTTCTTCCCTTTGCTTCTGGCAGGTTGCAATGCAGATATTCATGTTATTGTTAAAATTGAAAGTGCAGACTCTATTCCAAATTTGCATTCAATTATAACAGCATCTGACGGGGTGATTACTTAAATCTTTTCAATCGGATCTTTAATTTGCAGCTACATTTTTTGGCTTATTTATGCATATAAAGTCATAGTCAATTTTCCTTACTATTTCACACTTGAGTTCTATCTTTACTGAAGAAATAAATTCTTCAAATTTTTAGGAAATTTGGTGCCAAAATATTTAACGAGGCTTTTCATTTCATATATTAAGAACTATCTGGTGAATTTAGCGGTCACTTCTAATAACTATCTTCTCTGCCATGATGGGGAGGGTGGTGGAGATATTGTGATTTGAAAGTCTATCTAGTTATTGCTGCTTTAGCAACATATGTGCCGTTCAGAAAGTAATGTTTGTTCTTTTTATTTTAGGCAATGGTTGCAAGGGGAGATCTCGGTGCAGAGCTTCCTATCGAGGAGGTTCCTCTTTTGCAGGTTGGTTTAGTTTTTGATTAATTAGTGAGGATGGATTTAGATGAATTATCAAACATATTTTCTTACTAACTAAAGTAATGAAATTGTGTTTATTCAGCCACTCATAACTCTACTTGGTTTAAAATGTAGGAAGAGATAATTAGAGCATGTCGAAGCATGGGGAAAGCTGTTATTGTGGCAACCAATATGCTAGAAAGCATGATAGTTCATCCAACGCCAACAAGAGCAGAGGTGTCTGACATTGCCATTGCTGTTAGAGAGGGTGCTGATGCTGTCATGCTTTCTGGAGAAACAGCTCATGGAAAGTAAGTTAATAAGTTAATTACACGGCATTTTAGATTTTTGTTTCCAAGTTTTTCCTCTTCACACCCTTTTTTACTTATATGGCAAGCCACCTTTATTAATTTCTCACTTAAAATTAGATGAGGATTTCACAATTTGTCTTATGCTTATGAATAGTCATCTATATTGGAGTAATTGTTTAATTTAGAAACTTCCCTTGAGGTAATCTAGAAGGTTTATATGGATACTTGGATCCTTGTTGGTGAAATTAGAAGAAAACGGGTATGTCATCTACTTTAAAATCAACTTAGCAAATTTCTAGGGGATGCATAATTAGAAACAGTATCCGCTGGCTTGCTTTACCTTTAATATTGAGCGGTTGATTGCATGGATGCTTTATGTGCAAACGACTCTACTAAGTGCATTCTAGTAAATAGATTTCACTTTCTTGCAGGTTCCCATTGAAAGCTGTTAAAGTTATGCATACAGTTGCATTACGAACCGAAGCAACCATATCTGGTGGAGAAATGCCACCTAATCTTGGTCAAGCTTTTAAGGTCACTTAACATGCACATTCGCTTTCCATATGCTCTATGCTTTTTTCTTTGTGCCTTGGTCAACATTCTTAATGCATTCTTTTTGTTTGTCAACTATGACTGCTAACCGGAGTTACTTGTTCTCTGTAGAACCATATGAGTGAGATGTTTGCATATCATGCAACAATGATGTCAAACACTCTTGGAATTTCTACTGTTGTCTTTACTAGAACTGGTTTCATGGCTATATTACTTAGCCATTATCGGCCATCTGGCACCATTTTTGCCTTCACAAATGAGTGAGTTTCACAGGTTCCTGAATCTTAAATTTGTTACTGTACAGTTGATTTTGTTTACTCCATTTAAAGGTTCCTGCACTTGTTTTTTCTTTTATTTTTTTAGGTTGGGGTGGGGGGGTGAGGAGCCTAGTTTTAGCTTTCTGTCTGATTTGTCTTGTATTGTGGCATAATAATTGTCTGTCCTGCACAAGGTTTGACTTGATGAAGAAATATTAATCCCAAAAAGTAGCATGATAATGGAATCTATGAACTTGGAAGTGCTATATCTGGGCAGTTGTGTATGGCCAAAGAGGATCTATCATTATTGGGATTTGTGATCATGAAAGTTTGACTAACAATGACTTCAATGGTCATGCAGGAAAAGGATACAACAGAGATTGGCTTTGTACCAAGGAGTGTGTCCCATATACATGGAGTTTTCAGATGATGCTGAGGAAACCTTTAAGAATGCTTTGGCTTTGCTGCAGGTAAGGTTTCACCAGAGAATTCATAAAGAAAATTCTTTTAAATTTACTGGTAATCACAGATGTACTGTTCATGCATCAGTGGGTTCAAGGTTATTTTGCACCAGTGTTTGAGTGGTTCTCTAGAGGTATCAAGTTGAATTAATTAATATGTTGTAAATATTTCAAAACCTTCATGTATTACTTTTTATGGGGGTCCCCTGTTACTTGGGGATTTTAGGGTCAAAACTTCAACCAAGGTTAGATTCATTTTTAGGTTGCACTGAGATTGACCTTCAATAGAGTTTTGTGCTCATTTGATGTAATTGCTATTTTTCTTGCTTGCAATGTGTGTGTCAAAACCGGGGATTTTTCATGATAGTTGATGACATGAACTGTGAGGGGCATGACTTTGTAGAGCAACATATTTACTATTCTCATCAGTCATTTCATGGGCCCTAATATTCAGAATACTGGTAGCTACATTTGTGGAGTCTGGTTCATTGGATCATACTGCTAATTGATGCTGTTTTATTGTTTTTTCTTCCACTGTTTTCTTGTAAAAAGAAAATTGATTATTGATATGTTGTGTTTTGTTATATGGTTGCTGATGTGCAGAAGCAAGGAATGGTAAAGGAGGGAGAAGAGGTGGCACTTGTTCAGAGTGGCAGGCAGCCCATCTGGCGATTCCATTCCACTCACAATATTCAGGTCCGCAAAGCGTAGAGGCTGAAGAAAGATGGAGAGCCCATTTGCCCATTTGACTGAGTTATCTTCTTCGTGCCCTACTAGTTTCAAACAGTCGATGAGAAGAGTATTCCGGTTATGTTTGGGGGCTTCCCTCGCATGATTGATAGGATTTTTTTTTTGCCGTGCATCGTATCTATGTGTGTATGTCTTCTTATTCTCAGTTTTTTGTTTGCTTGAGATTTTCCAGTATATGTTTCTATGTGGCCCTTTGGATTTTTCCCCTTCAACAAGAAAGCATTTAAGTCTTGGTATGAGTGGGGATGGTTAGACGAATCTAATTTTATATTCAAGATTGTCTCAATATAAAATATGAGCTAGGCTGCTATATTGAGCTGGATCTTCTTCCTTGTCCAAAGAAAGATGATCACCTGCCAATATTTTCATGTTTTTGGTTCACCAGCAACAGAGTAGTTTGATGTAATATTCAAGCATCCATAGATCAATTTATGTGATTTTTCCAGAGAAATCAGACTATAACCAATGGTAAGGACCTTGGTAAATGGTATGTGATGATTTATTTATGTTTTCTCAAACTGGTTCGAGCTAGGAAAATGACCTTGGGCGGATTGCGAATTTGGGGATTACTTTGCGCCTGTCCTATTGAAATTAAAGGAAAGCCTCATATGGGCTCAAACATCATACGCCCAGTTTGATCCAGTCTTGAGCAGTCATTAGCTTGCCTGTTTCCATCTCCTTATCAGCATTTGGTTCAAGGTTCTCCTAACTCCAAAACCATACTTGTATAATTTTTTTCAGGATTTCCCATTTTTAAGAAGAAAAAGGACGAGTTGAGACGCTAGCTCTAGGCCGTTGTCTCCTATATTTGTTGTCACGGGCCTTATTTATTGCAGCTTTTTGTTTGCATTCTTACTTTCCTAGATCCTTTTCGGTACGTTCTTTCAGAATATTGAGAAGTCTTTAGGAGTATCTATTGCAACATGACTAAGGTAAATCGGAAAAGAGTCATGGAATGATAGTTAGGCAGATGACATCCAATTTATAAATACATTGTCTATTTTATTACCAGGTAGTCTGGACACAGCAAGACAAACGACAAAAGGGGACAAACGAAAAAAAGAAAAAGAGGAAGCAACTTATTCAATTCATCTACCATCTTTTGCCCCGACTTTTAGCAATGAGGCTTACGTTGCTAAGCCAGGCAATGTTGCATCCGAATCATAGTTTCTTGGTTCTATACGCTGTTCTTAATGACGGTGCTGTAACCACCGATCTTATCAAAGTACCTATTCCAAAGCATGACACCACCATACTTGGGTGATTTCTTGATCAGCGGAAGGATTTTAGACTTTAGCTCCCACGGTGGAATGTACCCAGTTCCTGTTGATGCTGCTGCCTTGGTTGCTGGTAACCCTAAAAATATCTTCCCTGCCTTAATGGATGTAGTCCACCGATACCATGAGTTTAAAAGGTTCCTTGTGTTACCTGGAGCATATTGACAGGCTGCGTTGTTATAGAACTGAACCCAAACGTAATCAAAAAGCCCCGTATTAAGGGCAGCCCCCAAGTATCTATCTGGGAACGGACATTGAGGAGCAGCCGACAGGTAAACCTTTCTTCCTGGCTTGGTGTACGCAGCTAGGTATCGGGCAAGATCGTCCCAATATTTTGTTGAGCCAAGCTCTATGTTGAAATCTATACCATCTAAAACAGCATTGCCTAGTGGCCTGGAAGGTGATGTTCCACCCAAGAAGTTGTTGTATAAGTAATCAGCTACCTTCTTGGCGTCGGCTTTAGAAGCCAGAGAGTACTGGCCTAGGCCGCCACCAATGGAGAGCATCACCTTGATCCCTTGCTTTTGGCAGTTTCTTATGGCTATACTAACAACTTTGCAACCTCCATTCTTTGGGTTGCAATGGCCAGCAAGGTTGAGTTCCGGAATCCGGCCACTGCCAAATTTGTTGAGGAAGGCTATGTTGACGTACTTGTATAGTCCAGTCTCACATGTTTTGTTTAAGGTGGTCTCAAAGCCGTTTTGACCCCAATACACGGAAATCCCACCGGCTTGAGAGACTTCAATCAGGGCAAGGACTAGTAGGGAAACGAGAACAGGGATGGCTGGTGTTTTAGCGGCCATTGTTGCAATTGTTTTGTGTTGTCTGCAGTGTGTGATTCCTCAATGCCAAGCAGAAAGTCCCTTATATAGAGTCCAGGAGGGCCCAGCTGAGAGCTTTTTTTCTTTTTTAATGACGGGGCCGAGAGTTAGTCACGTTAAATTTTAGTGGAAAGTCCGATGAGGGCAGTATACTGGCAATCTTTTCAAACTCACAGTACCATTCTTTATTGGTAAACTTTGAAGCTTTGGTTACCGTTTACTTTTAATTCAGCCCTGCAGAGAGGGAATGCATTCATTAATTAGAAAATTTCCGCAGGCATAAAACCAGACGGATCAAGGAAGTCCTAATTGACAGAGTAAAAAGCAATGAACTAAAGCAAAATCCACACACACCACGGAAATATAAGATGCCGAGCCAACAATATATACAAGAACAGGGTCTTGTTGAGGATAGTCCACACGTTTAAAAACCTAGCTGCCAACACAATTCAAAGAGTTTCATCTAATTAGATCATCCCTATCCATTACCGGAGGCACTATTGCCCACAGGCACTTCCGGTACCACCATATGGTAGTGAAATTCACTTCTGCCAAACTAAATGCAAAAAGTGACTGTATTCGGTAAAAGGTTTACATATTTACATAATACTTTATGTCATCTGGGAAGCTAGTCGATCCCATTTGTCAAATTTGTTAAAAAGCTTCAACAATATATAGACTAGTTCAATCTGAGATCCCGCCAGATTCATCCAAAACCCGCTGTATGCATGGTAACCCTTGAATAGGGAATCAGTGATTAATATTCACCAATTTGACAAAACAAACCTTAGTGAAAACAGACAAAAACTGTTTCTGGCGACAACTTAAACAGTATTAGACTCAACTACTCCGCCCTAAGCACATCCTCTCAAACACTCTCATTGCACCCGGTTTGCTTCTCCTAGGTCCGTCAACATATTGTATTTCAAAAAGAAACCAACTGCTGGATCCACCGACTTTGAATATGTCTATCAAGTTGAAATATGTTTATTGTTTCTGCATTTTAGTACTTTGTGAAAATCAAGCTTCTAAGGATATAGAATACAATAGTATGGTTGTAAACCTAGTCAGAATAATTTGATACGGCCAAAAAAACAAATGAAAAAGAAAAGAAAAACAGGATTGAAACTTCACTTTCGATTTTGCACAAAATTATCCCAATTTGTTTATATTAGATTTCTATTGGACTATATTAGTTTATTATCCCTAGCTATACTATATATGTAAAAATTTGTGCATTTTATTGGAAACTCTTTGCACTCCACCTAGATGTATAAAATAATAATTAATTATTGATATAATATTTTAAAAAAATTAAATAATTTTAAAAAATTAAATAAATTTTTATTATTTTATTATATTCAATCAAGTTTTATATTTTTTATTTTAAATCAAATAGATCCTATACAACTATTGTTAATTAATTACCATTATTTAAAATATTATTTATTATTTTATAATCATATGAAGCTTATGTGAAATTGACGTGAAGGGTGAAAATATTCACATAATCATGTTATTTTGCCATACAATATATACCACGTTAATATCATATGACAAAATAACACATGATATTTTCATTAATAATCGTTAGTTGACTATTAGTGATAAAAGTTTGTTTAACTCAAAATAAAAATATAAAGATTTGATTGAAAGTAATAAAAAATATTATTTAATTTTTTATAAATAATTTAAGAATTTTTTTAAAATATTATATCTTAATTATTTCATTTAATAATGTTAAAAACTTTTTATTCTTAATTTATTACTATTGTTTCACAGTTTATTACGATCTAGCGAATGTTGCCCTTAAATTGACTTGAATGGAAACAACTGAGGTGGTAGTTCTCAACATTTGTAGCTCAGCTCCACTCATCATCTCTTTAATATATTTTTCAGTCAATATGTTATGGATTAAAATTTAAATCCAACCTCGTACGACTCTAAATTGTGAAAATAAAATTTAAGCAAGTACATAAATCATAAGCTTATATTCATTATTTAAAAGACATGCTTGATAGATGATGAAAAACCCATGTCCATGTTTATATGTCAAAGATTTATTTCATTTGTTATTAATAAGGGATTCGTGACATTTTATCCACTTAATTATATAACATTTTCATTGCACTAGCTTTTTACTTCCTAGAAGAGAGGTTACATGAGGGCTCCACATCAGTGACGTAAGCAATTGTGCAACGCCCTTGTTGCATTGATGACTTAGACCCCACATTAGTGAAATGAAAATCTGGATTTACTTTGATACTTAATATAAATCTATAAATTACGAGTTCATATTTTTTATTTAAAAGACATACTTGATTGGTAATAAAAATTTTATATTTATATATTCAAAATTCATCATCTTGTACTGATATGAGATCCATAACACAATACATTAATCATATTTTATGTATACAAGATAAAAATAAATATGTGATAATGTCCCTTAACTGGGTAATATAATGCAACAGTACGGAGTGGAACTAAATGATTTTAATGGGGGAGAATTGAAGGAATAATTTAATTGATACGTCAACGGAGCATTCTGTCAAACTCGACATCGTGCATAACTTGTTGAACAACAATGGCCCACGGAGCAACTTCCTCCCTCAAGAAAGCTCAAGATTTTAGGTTGAATATAAGAATGCGGGTCAGATTAATTTGTATATACAATATGTTTCATACTTATTTATATAGCTAAAGTAATTAATTAATTTAAAATTCTATATATTTATGGTATGGAAATACTGACTTTGCTTTATTAATTTATTATTTATTTCGACAAAGTTAGAAGAAACGTACGGGGCGGGTGAGTAGGAAATATTTATTCTAGGCTTAATTAACCGTTTATCCCTGCTGTGATGGGCATATTGTTTGTAGCTTTGCTTACTTTCTGGAGGTATTGCAATGATGAAAACTGTTTATATACAAATATTTATATATATAAGCTTAAATCAGAAAATAAAACTGATAATGAAATTAATGATCACCGTTGTGCACCCAATTTCCAAGGGTATCTGTTTTATTTCGACCACAATAGACAGGCATAACTGCATGTATAGTCCATATAACATACATTATAAAAAGAAAAAAGAAAAACACAGAAGCAACTTATTCATTCAACAGATAATTTGCCCCCTCTCTGGGTATGGGCTTACGCTACCAAGCCTGGCAAGGTTGCTTGCTTCATATGTAGTTTATACCTTACTCTTAATGGCAGCACTATAGCCATTGACCCTATCATAGTATCTGTTCCAAAGCATAACACCTCCATACTTTGGCGATTTCTTGATCTCTGGAAGGATTTTAGAGGTTAGCACACCAGGTGGAATGTACCCACTTCCTGCTGCCGCCGGGGCTGCCGGTAACCCTAGGAATAACTTCTTTATTGCCCTTATCCCAGCCCACCGTTTCCATGAAGCTAAAAGCTTGCTTGTGTTACCTGGACTGTATTGGCATGGGGGGTTGTTATAAAACTGAACCCAAACATAATCAAAAAGACCAGTACTAAGGGCAGCCCCTAAGAATCTGTCAGGGATTGGACACTGAGGAGCAGCCGATAGGTAAACCTTTCTTCCTGGCTTGCTATATGCAGCTAAGTAGCTAGCAAGATCGGCCCAATACTTAGTGACGCCAAGCTCTATGTCAAAGTCTATACCGTCCAAAACGGCACTTCCTAAGGGCCGTGAAGGTGACCTTCCACCCAAGAAGTTGTTATACAAATAAGCAGCAACCATCCTGGCGTCATCTTTAGAAGCCAGAGAGTACTGGCCAATGCCACCACCGATGGAGAGCATCACCTTGATGCCTTTGCTTTGGCAGTTTTTTATGGCTGAACTTGCCACTCTGCAACCACCATTTGCAGGGTTGCAATGGCCAGCAAGGTTGAGCCCAGGGGTTCGGGGGCTGCCAAATTTGTTGAGAAAAGCTATGTTGACGTATTTGTATAGTCCAGAGTTACAAGTTGCGTTTAAGGTTGTTTCGGAGCCGCTTTGACCCCAATAGATTGCGATCCCACCGGCATGGGAGACCTCAATCAGGGCTAGGACTAGGACGGAGAGGAAAATAGGTATGGCTTGTGTTTTTGTGGCCATTGTTGAAACTTGAAACTGAGTTTGGTCTGTGGTTCCTCAATGCCAATGAAAGGGTCGCTTATATAGAGCTCAAGAAGAGCCCAAGCAAGAGGTCGTCACATTACAATATGGGCGAAGACCCATTTATGGCGGTGCACTGCCCTTTATCTTTTCAATTTTATAGTTATTTATATCTGTCCAGATAAACTTGTAGTAATTGTTTTTTCTAGTGAAAGTTTCAAATGACTGACTTCGTTCTCAAGTTAGGATCTTTCTTGCTGAAACTTAATTAGGACGTGATGACAAAAAAGAAAATCCAATTCAAATAACCGAAGACAGAAGGTTATGGTGATCATCATATCTGGGACAAGATTTGAATTAAACGAGGGCTGAATTAACACCGTTAACCAACATATATATAAGCCGTAAAGCGATTTGTTTCATCAAATTAAGTGTCATAAATTCATTGGTTGAGCTGACAAAAACATACTTGTCTGAGAAAAGACTGAAAACATTGTATTCTCACTTGGTACACTAAACTATAAAATCTGAATCCAAGTGACCCTATATAATTAAATATATAAGCTTTGTAAATAGCAAGTCGTTTCTCCAGTGAAGAAGTTATTGGAAGGTGAGTTTGAGAGTTCCTGTTATTAAAAATTCCCAGGAATACATAGAGTTGTTTTATGGTTGCATAGTGAAGCTGAAAATATTACTCTCCTCACAGTCTTGAAACTTCACTTCAACCTTCGTCTAATCTGCGCTTTGGGTACCAGATCAGCCGATCACAGAATATAATTAACAAATTGGATTAGATCTGGGAAATCCTAAGTTAATTTACGGTCACTTTTCCGGTTTTTAATTCAACAGAAAGAGAGAAAACAATGAATTTAGTTCTTGTACCAATGCCACGATCCGCCATACTCGACGCCATGCTTAATGGAGCAGCAAATTTTGTTGAATAAGGTGAGCTTGACCATGCCTATAACACGGTCCCTGAAAAGGACTCTTTTGTATGTAGAGAGAATTATTTGTCAAGGAAAAGGTCGAAAGGTTTGTCTGCTATCGAAATGCAGAAAAAAGAAAAAAAAAGAGAAAGAAATCCCCATAAATTGGTGCCTGGCATCCTATTATATTTGTATTCTCAACTATATAGAATAGAAAAAGGAACTTGTTCTTAAAGGCAAATATGTAATGACTCACGAAGTTCACCAATCTTTTAATCCATTGGTAGGCAATAATTTGTCTGCTTGCGCTGTGGATGCACATTAAGGTGCTTGTTAATCTAACTTTTGTCAATTAACTTTGAAAGCAAGTTTTGTAAGAGAATTTTTATGATTTATTTTGAAGCGATAATATATGAAAAATCAGAGTATTTTTTATTTTAATCGAAGTATTTGGTTCAAGTTTTTTTATTTTAATAATTAAAGAGGAAGGATTCAAACTTTGTTCTTTAAATAAGAAGATTATGCATTCATCAATAAATTAAATATTCGGGTGCATATTTGGTTTAAGTATAATTTATCTAATAATATTTCAAATTTAAGTCACGAAATTGTTAAAAGTTTAAATTTAAATTATTAATAATAATTTACTTAAATTTTTTAAAAATAAATTTATTGTGTTAATATAAATAACTATAGAAACCTCACAGTTCAAGTCCTTAAATCGGAACAAAAAAACATTGGCTTGAAAGCACCTAAAGAAGCACCGTCCAATGAAGAATTGCATACATAAAGCATCTAGAAGGAGTACGGAACAACGCATCCCTCCAACAAAACATCTACAAAGGTATCCAGAAGAAGGTTAAATACAAGCATAAATAGCAAAATACACTAAAAAGATGAGAAAACAGCTCCCTTCCCGTAGAAATAAATAGAAAAAACAGCAGCTCCTCTCGACCAGAAATAATAATGACACACTAGGCTTCCCTTCACCAGCAGCAAACATTAAACATGTTGGGTCGGTGTACCCACATTTTTGCTAAAGAGTCTGTAAAAGAGTGAGTCTCCTTGTAGATATGTCTGTAAGCAACCTCTTCAATCAGCTTCAGAAAATACCTTTCGTAGTGCCCATAGCCTGTTATCCGGTTTAGCTATCAATGAAAGATCAACACAAGAATTTGATCCTATCACCAAAGGTTTTAAACCTTTTCATGAAGAGGAATCAAACTTATGCATAGTTGGACTCAAGCTCACTTAAGGGACTAAAGAAAGACCAATTACGTTACCCTTACTATCCCCAAGAACTCTTCCACAACCTGATGGTCCTGTTTCTCTATAACTGACTTACACTCTTATATAACTCTTACGTATCACATTTACGCTCGTTATAAGATAGATATCACGTTTAACTAGGAGAATGGAGACGATAAAAGGAGAAGATTTTGAACATGTGTTTCAAATGGCTTATCTTGTTTTACCTTGGAAAGGAGCAGCACTTTCCAAAAATCCATGCTGTAGAAAAGCCAAAAAGCTCACGTATGTCAGTCTACGGAGTTCAATGAATCGCGCAACCACTCTTTAATCCTAAATTAGAAAGATGGTAAGTTGGTTATGGCCCCCTTAATTACGGTAAGAGCTCCCATATTCCACCATAATACAGAGATAGGCGGTCTAGCTAGCAAGAATGAAAGTTTGGGGTAGGCAAGGCAAAGGTTCATGTGAATTTTCAGGTGTAATTTTTGGGAATCTATTTCTTTCTTTAGTTTTGTTGTGGGGGTGAGTGTAATTAATATCTTTTGGAATCTAACCTTGTTTTGCAACGCCAGAACTAGAGCCCCAATTCAACGAAACGTTTATTTAATAAAGATATAGATGAAGAACGATACAGCCCCTAATTAACGAGCTAACTTCAGTAAACACAACAACAAACAACAGGGCTGACTAACTTGGACACCACAGAACACAACCACAATATTACTAACAAACGAAAGCACAAAAGGCTTCTTTTCGAAACATTTTATTTGTTAGCGAAACCTGGATCAGATTCACTGGAAGAAGCCTTGTCACTGAAATGATCTTCAATGATTTCATCCCAAAAGCAAGCTTCTTCTTCGTCCTCACAATTCATTCCTTTTTCCATATTATTAATGTTTGTCGGATTGGGATTTGGGTTTATTTTAAGGCTTTCCACATTAATGACAATGTCCTGCCTCTTGGGTTGCCCTTGTGAATTTGCTGGTGGGTTTAGACAAACGGAAAACGCTCTGGGAGTGGCATATCCTCTTCGGTTTTCTCTTCGCATGATTCTCCTGCGACAGTAAGTGAACATATCATAGCCAGTGATCTTTCTGAACACAGGCATGTACTCTCCCTCCACATAGTACACGAAATGAGAGACAGCATACATATCGGATCGCTCTCCAACATAGTATGCTCCATATTCCTCAAGTTGCTCGAAAGTGATGAGTTCATTGGTTGTCCACTCTTGGGATGTTTGCTTTGAACTGAAGAAAGGGACGGGATCCCACAACGCACCGAAGTAATCATAGTCACGGAAAGGGGTAACGTTGTCCAACATGGCATAGTCTGGATGTCTGATTGTGAAAGCAGGAGGGGGAGCCCCCATTGTTCTGATCTCTTTCAGGCTGCTCCTGATGATATAAACACACACAAAAAAACAAAAGGAAAGATAACTCAGAGAAGTTCAAATCAAGACAAATGGTAATCCATTCAAAATGTTGAGCTTTGAATGAAATGAAGTCTGGTCATTTAAATGTGATTGTTGTCTTCTATACTAAAAATTGAAAAAGAACAGAAAAAGCAAAGAAAATGCCGCTATTGGATTTCTATTGAAACGAGGTTTATATTTGATAACTCATCAATCTCATTTGAGAAGAAAATAACTGAATGATATGCGATTCGAGCCTATCTAACTAAGCTTAATTTCAGCCATGGACAAAACCAATAAAAGCATTTAGAAACAAAAACAACTGAAAACTCTCCATCTCTTTTCTCTCTCGTTTGAAAGTAGGGGCAGATGGTGGTGAAGAAACGGCGAAAGACAAATGGGAGAGGCTGATAACAAGAAGGAAAAGCTTAGAGAAGTAGCAACTCTAAACTAACCAATTAGAGATATCAGGCTGCCAAGTATTTGAGTGTTTTAAGCTCGTGGAAAACCAGGAGAAATGGAAATGCTATATATAGCAAGGCTGTACCTTTGCATGTTAGCAACGTGTCAAAAGAGAAATAATATTCTCCACCTCGATTTAATATTTTTGCTTCCACAAATCTAAACAAGGAGAGAGATTGGATGTGGGAGATTGCATCCAAGTCTTGTGCAAGAACCAATATGATTGGAAACCAACTTCTTGTCCTCATCTAGAAAACCTATTTCTGTTAATCTGATCATGTAAAGTATACTATTTGTGATATGGCATTTATTCATACATACATGGAAATTTTTATGTAGAAAATTAAAAGGTAAAAGAAAAAAAGTATGTTATAACTAAATATATGATCACATGTTTTACGTAAAATGTACGTATGTAGTTAAAAAATTATTTTAATTAGAAAAAAATGACTCAATATGATAAATCGACTTTTAAAAAATTATAATAATAGATGTTTTATTAATTATTACAGATAAAAAATAAAGATATCATGTAACTATTTTGATAACGGTAAATCTAACGTGGTTCATAATAAATTTTGATAACGATATATATTTTGTCGTTATTTTATAAAAAAAATTAAAAATTTTGATATTTAATAAAAAATAATGATATCATATATATGGTAACTTTCGACCACGATCATTCTAATATCATAAATATTAAGATAATGACATATTTTGTTCTTATTTCAGTAAAAAAAAAATTAAGATTAAAGTATTGAATTGACATATATATATTTAAATATGTTAATGTTTTCTTTTTCGTTGTAAATCAAAAATTAAAAATGTATATAAGATTGAGTAAAAGGAAGAATATTCAAAAATGAAAAAACGAAAAATATTAACTTAATACCCTAATTATCTTTGATCTTAATGCAGCATTATCTATATTATTGGATGGAATTGGTTATGTGAAGTAGAACATCGCATTGGTTTGTTGAAAATGGGGTAAGCAGTTGCAGATAGTTATGGTCGCAGACAAGGATGATCCCCAAAAGAATGTGAAATTTTTGAAACTGAAGAGCCAAGTTAGATGCACTCCACGTTGGCAGGGAATCGCAACAGTCTTTGACTCTTTGGGAGCTTCCAACAAGGTAGTCATTTGTCTGCTTGCTCAAGCAGCGGTGGCATTGGGCCCCACCAACAACCTAAACTTTAGCGTTACAATTTTGCACAAGTGGGACTGGCACGTTTTGTGTTTTTCCTTCGCCAAGGAGGGATAGGGTCAATACCCAGCAGAGACCCACTGCTTGAACAAGTAATTTTAGCTGCTGAAAATGCAAATCAAAGGTAAAAAACCAAATAACCACTCATACAGGGAAAAAGTATCCAAAAAAATCTCATATGGCTAGTTACAATGAGTTGATTGGAATAGCTAATGTTATGTTGAAGCTGATATACTGCGCCAAGCATTCCTTGTTGTATGCCTCCATATTCTGGAGTAACAGGAGGGCCAAACCAGAGAGCTTGTATCAGAAGAATGAATTCACAGCTCTATTATCGATCATGTCTAATCTTGTGTGGTTGCTAATATATATATATTAATATGCAATTTCTGGAGCTCGGATGAAAAACTGCTTTGTCCTTGCAGCATGTGCAGATTCGCACTAGAAGAAGACAAAGACCAAGTATCCTTGAAACCATCTAAAATCCCATCGGAGTTCCTGCCCACAAAATCCTAAACTCACAATTTAATATACTTGACATATAAGGATGTTTGTAACTTCTCTTCAAAAGGCAAATTTCCAGCTACTAAGTTATTTAACTTTTAAACAGTGACAATAGTATGATAATTTCATTGGAAATCTCTGTATAATTCTATTCCTTCACCAAAAGAAATGTGGGATCGGAAGGTTTGGATAGCTTTGGGGAAGT